>NC_064628.1:92082825-92392075 GCF_023864275.1 Schistocerca cancellata | reverse complement strand
CTCCTACTTTGTGATATTTTATTGTTGTCTTCTACATATTTGAAAAAAGCAACGTAATGGGTAAAGGTATCAATCTTAAACGTAAAATAAAAATAAGAGGAATCAGTAATCTTTACAGTTGTTTTAATATCTAACCTCAGAGATGCAAAGGTCTTGTTGCGGAGTTCCCAAGATTGTTTTGATGGTTTAATTTCTTCCTGCCGCTCCTGGTGTACTGTTGTTAGTCACTGGTTTCCGCCGAACATGTTGTGTCTGATGTTATCATGGTGCCTACGCGACGAGCCGAAAGCTAAATTACTACACTGGTGCCCAGAATTAAAGCAACAAACCGCTATTTCCCCGATCTGTGTCCAATTTGCGGTATAATCATACAAACTGTAAACAGATGTCAGTGCGATCGTGTTCTGTATGGAAGGTGGCATTCCTGTCGACGGATAACTATGGCAACGATGTCGTCAGGGCACCTATCAAACAGGGTAGTGTTTGCTAGATAGTAAAAAAAATGGTTCAAATGGCCCTGAGCACTATGGGACTTAATATCTGTGGTCATCAGTCCACTAGAACTTAGAACTACTTAAACCTAACTAACCTAAGGACATCACACACATCCATGCCCGAGGCAGGATTCGAACCTGCGACCCTAGCGGTCACGCGATTCCAGACTGAAGGGCCTAGAACCGCACGGCCACACCGGCCGGCGCTAGGTAGTCCCACAACCGAAATCGCTATGTACACTCCTGGAAATTGAAATAAGAACACCGTGAATTCATTGTCCCAGGAAGGGAAACTTTATTGACACATTCCTGGGGTCAGATACATCACATGATCACACTGACAGAACCACAGGCACATAGACACAGGCAACAGAGCATGCACAATGTCGGCACTAGTACAGTGTATATCCACCTTTCGCAGCAATGCAGGCTGCTATTCGCCCATGGAGACGATCGTAGAGATGCTGGATGTAGTCCTGTGTAACGGCTTGCCATGCCATTTCCACCTGGCGCCTCAGTTGGACCAGCGTTCGTGCTGGACGTGCAGACCGCGTGAGACGACGCTTCATCCAGTCCCAAACATGCTCAATGGGGGACAGATCCGGAGATCTTGCTGGCCAGGGTAGTTGACTTACACCTTCTAGAGCACGTTGGGTGGCACGGGATACATGCGGACGTGCATTGTCATGTTGGAACAGCAAGTTCCCTTGCCGGTCTAGGAATGGTAGAACGATGGGTTCGATGATGGTTTGGATGTACCGTGCACTATTCAGTGTCCCCTCGACGATCACCAGTGGTGTACGGCCAGTGTAGGAGATCGCTCCCAACACCATGATGCCGGGTGTTGGCCCTGTGTGCCTCGGTCGTATGCAGTCCTGATTGTGGCGCTCACCTGCACGGCGCCAAACACGCATACGACCATCATTGGCACCAAGGCAGAAGCGACTCTCATCGCTGAAGACGGCACGTCTCCATTCGTCCCTCCATTCACGCCTGTCGCGACGCCACTGGAGGCGGGCTGCACGATGTTGGGGCGTGAGCGGAAGACGGCCTAACGGTGTGCGGGACCGTAGCCCAGCTTCATGGAGACGGTTGCGAATGGTCCTCGCCGATACCCCAGGAGCAACAGTGTCCCTAATTTGCTGGGAAGTGGCGATGCGGTCCCCTACGGCACTGCGTAGGATCCTACGGTCTTGGCGTGCATCCGTGCGTCGCTGCGGTCCGGTCCCAGGTCGACGGGCACGTGCACCTTCCGCCGACCACTGGCGACAACATCGATGTACTGTGGAGACCTCACGCCCCACGTGTTGAGCAATTCGGCGGTACGTCCACCCGGCCTCCCGCATGCCCACTATACGCCCTCGCTCAAAGTCCGTCAACTGCACATACGGTTCACGTCCACGCTGTCGCGGCATGCTACCAGTGTTAAAGACTGCGATGGAGCTCCGTATGCCACGGCAAACTGGCTGACACTGACGGCGGCGGTGCACAAATGCTGCGCAGCTAGCGCCATTCGACGGCCAACACAGCGGTTCCTGGTGTGTCCGCTGTGCCGTGCGTGTGATCATTGCCTGTACAGCCCTCTCGCAGTGTCCGGAGCAAGTATGGTGGGTCTGACACACCGGTGTCAATGTGTTCTTTTTTCCATTTCCAGGAGTGTATATAATCACAGATGGTGCAGAATGGCACAGAGAAGGCGCCTACCAGACTCCTTGCGGTGGAAGGCCGTGGGAAGGAAGGAAGAAGGACAGTTGCAAACTGATGTGACCCGATGACTTAATGTGAACTGTTTTGTCGTCTCTCGGGTATGGCGACATTTTGTAGAGATACAAACTGCTCCTGAAGACCAGGGCAGGGCCGATCACGTGTAACATCAGAAAGAGAGGACCGTTCTATGGCCGTAAGGGCACGACGGTACCGCCTCGGTACTGCAAGGGAAATGGCATCTGACTGCAGCATCCACTGGACGCGTTGTATCGTGGCAACTGGTGTACATAAGGTCTCTGCAGAGTGGCCTTTAATGTCGGAGACCCATTGTTGTGTACCTCTGAGGCGTCTTCACAGAAGGGAGCGTCTAGAGTCGAGTCGTCAATATGCCACCTGGATAGTCGAACGGTGGGCCAACTCTATTTTCACAGATGAGTCCCAGTTTGGTTCGGAGAGTGATTCTCGACGGATCCGCATCTGAAGGAATACGATTTCTGGACCTAAACATTGTGAAAAGAGACCGATATCGAAGAGGAGCCCTAATCGTGTGGGCAAGGATCATGTTGACAGCTCAAACACCTCATCATGACATTGTACGGATGAAGGTTTAACTGCTGTCTGATATTGTGAAGAGATCTTCGGACATCGTTTGCGGCTGTTGCGGGGGGCTGTGGGCCTGGACTTCGTACTGGTGGACGATAATGCTCGACCTCAGCGTGAGTGGTTGTTGTATTCTTGTAAACGGAAGATGCTGCACGAATGTCGTGGCCTGCTCGCTCTCCCAATTCGAATCCCGTAGGGCATGTCTGGGATACACTAGGGAGAGGGGTTCCATCACGTCATCATTCACCAACCCTTCTCTAACACTTGCAAGCAGATCCGCGGGAAGAATGGGCGTTATTGCCACGACATTAGATTAAGACGTGTTAATACTCCGTAAGAATTATGGGTCTTTGGGACATTCGGTGTACAGAAAACCCACGCATACAGATCTATATCTTCAGGCGTCCAGCTGCCGTCACCCCGCACGAACCGCTGGTGTTCTCAGTACTTTAATTCATCGGACGCGTGTAATATCGGATGCTGATACCATTCACGAAGAATTAGTGCATCTGGAGAAGGTTTTTAAAGAGAATGGCTGTACTTCGCGTCAAATACGGAAGGCCATGGCCGCTCGGGATTAGCCGAGCGGTCTGGGGCGCTGCAGTCATGGACTGTGCGGCTGATCCCGGCGGAGATTCGAGTCCTCCCTCGGGCATGGGTGTGTGTGTTTGTCCTTAGGATAATTTAGGTTAAGTAGTGTGTCAGCTTAGGGACTGATGACCTTAGCAGTCAAGTCTCATAAGATTTCACACACATTTGAACATTTTAAACGAAAGACCATGCACAATTATAATAACAAGAAGGAACGCTGAGCTGACTGATGACGAGTATGAATCAACTGCATTCCTTCCATATGCCAGGAACGTGGCTTCTAAAGTAGGCAGATTGCTTAGGAAGAATAATATTAATTTCATCTTCCGTCCACCAGCAAAGAGCAATGTCTTATGGGACCTGTTAAAGACGATTTACAACAATTGAGGAAGGCGGGTGTTTATAAAATTCCCTGTGAGTGTGGCACTGCATACATCGATCAGACGACACGAACGTTGCAGGAACGCTGTGTAGAACACGAAATTCACAACCGTCTGCGGCAACCTTTAAAATCAGCAGTGGCAGAACACTGCATTTCCATGGGACAATCATTGGAATACAGCAATACCAAAATTTTAGCACCGGTTTCCAGCTTCCAGAACACTGTAGTTTTGCTGATGAGTTAATGAATCGTGATAACGGCTTTCAGCTGGATGAAAATTGGAATCCAATTATTAAAATTAAGCGGTCACAACTGAATCGACAAACTCAGTCGATACTCAGCGATTAGTTTCTTCTTACTTCACCACTGAGGGCAGAACACAACTTGGCTGTTTCGCGCATGTCACCTCATAACGCATGCGCTGTAAACAGCTAGTACGATTCGTATGCGCGGAATTCGCTAAAAATGCCATGACTACATCAGGTCTCTTCAGTACCTCGTCTACTCACCTGAGGATGGCTGGACGTCTCTGGGTCGAAATATCGTGACAGAATGCTGATGGGATCCGACTGCAAACCCGAAAATTACTGAAAGTTCTGTTGTGTCCACTCCCAAGTTCTATTTGCGTTGTCGCATGTGAATCTCTGCAAAAGTGCATCATATTTATTACATCTGTCACAATATGGCTAATCTGTAAGGTGGATAGAGTACAGCTTTCATTGATTTCTTATACAAAGTTGTCCTAGCAGCAGACGTAAGCTGTAGTTGTGGATGCTCATCCCAACTTCAGTGCAGTTGACACGATGCTATTTAGCTTCCATTCTGTTACAACCTCACCTTTTTTAAAATGATGGTACCACTTCGTTGAGCTGTACAATTTGTCTCCCTGGGTTACGCAGCTATTTTCGACTATGGCGGTTCTGAGAAAACTGAGCGCTGAATATACAGTATTTTGCAAATGTTGACGGATATTACATGGCGTTCTGACAAAATATTCTTAGCCGGACGCTGTGGCCCAGCGGTTCTACATCTACAACTACATCTACATTTATACTCCGCAAGGCACCCAACGGTGTGTGGCGGAGGGCACTTTACGTGCCACTGTCATTACCTCCCTTTCCTGTTCCAGTCGCGTATGGTTCGCGGGAAGAACGACTGTCTGAAAGCCTCCGTGCGCGCTCTAATCTCTCTAATTTTGCATTCGTGATCTCCTCGGGAGGTATAATTAGGGGGAAGCAATATCTTCGATACCTCATCCAGAAACGCACCCTCTCGAAACCTGGCGAGCAAGCTACACCGCGATGCAGAGCGCCTCTCTTCCAGAGTCTGCCACTTGAGTTTGTTAAACATCTCCGTAACGCTATCACGGTTACCAAATAACCCTGTGACGAAACGCGCCGCTCTTCTTTGGATCTTCTCTATCTCCTCCGTCAACCCGATCTGGTACGGATCCCACCCACACTGATGAGCAATACTCAAGTATAGGTCGAACGAGTATTTTGTAAGCCAGTTCAGAACCGCGCTGCTGCTACGGTCGTAGGTTCGAATCCTGCCTCGGGCATGGATGTGTGTGATGTCCTTAGGTTAGTTAGGTGATGATGATGGTTGGTTTGTGGGGCGCTCAGCAGCGTGGTTATCAGCGCCCGTACAATTACCCAATCTTTGCTCAGACCAATTGCGCCACTTTCCTGGATGATGATGAAATGATGAGGACAACACAAAACCCAGTCATCTCGAGGCAGGTGAAAATCCCTGACCCCGCCGGGAATCGAACCCGGGACCCCGTGCTCGGGAAGCGAGAACGCTATCGCGAGACCACGAGCGGCGGACATGATTTGTTAGGTTTTAGTAGTTCTAAGTCTAGGGGACTGATGACCTCAGATGTTAAGTCCCATAGTGCTTAGAGCTATTTGAACCATTTTTTAAAAATATTCTTGTCAGGTTGGTAGGATTGAATTTTGATGTTTTAAAGGCTTTAGTAATGCTTTGAACGTTGCATCAGCATCTACTAATCCGACCCCTACTGCTGCAAAGGATAACGTTGTTGTGCCGAATTTTACTTTTAAAATATTTTCAAGTCTTACGAACTATCCAGTCGCCGATAGTAGACTTTCGGCTATTGGCGCTGATACTGGTAAAATGGTATTACCTGACACACTTTCGAGAAGATGAATTCGTTCACTGGCCTTATTTTGTGGATGATGTCGAGACCGTTCGGAATGTCAGGCAGCGGGGCGACTCTCGTATGTGCCAAAGGGGTTGCCTAGCGGCAGGCGTTACTGCTGTAACTGAGACTTTATGTGGCGGCGTTAAACGACATTCCTGGTAAAGGTTCCTACCGTTAATAAGTTCCTCACGATACTCTCTTCAAACGCTAGAAGTCTTTTGATGTATTTTTGTTATATCCCACAATACTCTTCCTGATAAGATAAATCGGGACTGCTACGGTCGCAGGTTCGAATCCTGCCTCGGGCATGGGTGTGTGTGATGTCCTTAGGTTAGTTAGGTTTAAGTAGTTCTAAGTTCTAGGGGACTTATGACCTAAGATGTTGAGTCCCATAGTGCTCAGAGCCATTTGAACCATTTGATAAGATAAATAAAAGACTAGAAAGATATGGTCGGGTTGTTACTGTAACTTGGCACACGTATACGCCATTGGTAGATTAGTAAGTGATTAGAGTTGCAGGACTCTTTGATAGAACGGCAACCAGATTTATTTCGTGTTGTTCGTGTTTAATGTTGTCACCAAGCGTGAGCCGGCCGGTGTGGCCGTGCGGTTCTAAGCGCGTCAGTTTGGAACCGCGTGACCGCTACGGTCGCAGGTTCGAATCCTGCCTCGGGCATGGATGTGTGTGATGTCCTTAGGTTAGTTAGGTTTAAGTAGTTCTAAGTTCTAGGGGACTGATGACTTCAGTAGTTAAGTCCCATAGTGCTCAGAGCCACCAAGCGTGATATGGTCTATAAGGGGCATAAACAGCATCAGATGTTGAGTGAAAGAGACGGAGATGCTGCGTATTCTCGTGAGACTGCTTTATCAGCACCAGGAAGAGCTTGACAGTGGACTCATTGTGAGTCTCCACTTGGCTGGCTGGTCGAATCGTGCAACATCCAGATTACTGGGGCATTCGGATGTCACGGTCGCCAATTGTTGGACTGCATGCGAACGTGATGGCAGACCAACTCTTGGATGGGACCCGTGTTCTGCAACAAGCTCACCGTAACTCCTCCACATTTCCATCTGCCGTCCAAGAAGAAATAATGGACGCCCTGCAGCATTCTGTCTCATTCCACACCATTGGTCACAGACAAGTGGCAACCGGACTTGGGAATTACCTCTCCATGGAAAGGTTACCGCTAACAGCAGGGCACAAATGGCTGCATTGAGAGACGTGCCGCCAGCAGGAAGCATGGGCTGTTGCTGACTGGCCTCTCACTGTGTTCAGCGATGGGTCACGGACCTGCACTGCCCTGGATGACCATCGTCATGATTGTGGAAACGACCTGGAGAGAGGTCGCATTCTTCCCAAACGTTGGAGAGGCACAGTGACGTTGCTCTTGGCGTCATGAAGTGGGTAGCCTTCGGGTATGACTTCAGGTCACAGCAGGTAGTGACTCAGCGACCTCTGATGGTGTAATACTACGTCACCGATAACCGGCGTCTTCATTTAATACCCCTATCCAAAATTATCATTATGCTGTTTATTAAAAGGACAATACTCGTCCACACATGGCATCTGTCACTGTGAGTCGTCAACATGATGTTGAGGTACTCACGTGGCCAGTGAGATCCCCAGATCTGTCTCCTATAGAACATGTGTGAGACCAGCTCAGACCTCAATCCTATTCCAGTGCTGGTATCCAGGATATCAAAGACCATTAAAAACAGATGTGGGTGAATTTGCTTCAGGAGACAATGTAACGGCTTCATGACACCCTTCCCAGTCGCACTTATCGAAGTCAAAGGGGATACAATGTCATATTAAAAAGTTGCTTCAGACTGCCATTTATTTGTAAATTTGACTCGTTTTTGTAAACGCTGCAGTAACCCTCTCACCCTGTGAAGTTTCATTTCGTTTCCTCCTCCCTTTCTGGGTGTCTCCCCTTTTTGGTCAGGCAGTATAAATATAGGGTCATTCATAACTACGTTACCACTCAAATACACTCCTGGAAATGGAAAAAAGAACACATTGACACCGGTGTGTCAGACCCACCATACTTGCTCCGGACACTGCGAGAGGGCTGTACAAGCAATGATCACGCGCACGGCACAGCGGACACACCAGGAACCGCGGTGTTGGCCGTCGAATGGCGCTAGCTGCGCAGCATTTGTACACCGCCGCCGTCAGTGTCAGCCAGTTTGCCGTGGCATACGGAGCTCCATCGCAGTCTTTAACACTGGTAGCATGCCGCGACAGCGTGGACGTGAACCGTATGTGCAGTTGACGGACTTTGAGCGAGGGCGTATAGTGGGCATGCGGGAGGCCGGGTGGACGTACCGCCGAATTGCTCAACACGTGGGACGTGAGGTCTCCACAGTACATCGATGTTGTCGCCAGTGGTCGGCGGAAGGTGCATGTGCCCGTCGACCTGGGACCGGACCGCAGCGACGCACGGATGCACGCCAAGACCGTAGGATCCTACGCAGTGCCGTAGGGGACCGCACCGCCACTTCCCAGCAAATTACGGACACTGTTGCTCCTGGGGTATCGGCGAGGACCATTCGCCACCGTCTCCATGAAGCTGGGCTACGGTCCCGCACACCGTTAGGCCGTCTTCCGCTCACGCCCCAACATCGTGCAGCCCGCCTCCAGTGGTGTCGCGACAGGCGTGAATGGAGGGACGAATGGAGACGTGTCGTCTTCAGCGATGAGAGTCGCTTCTGCCTTGGTGCCAATGATGGTCGTATGCGTGTTTGGCGCCGTGCAGGTGAGCGCCACAATCAGGACTGCATACGACCGAGGCACACAGGGCCAACACCCGGCATCATGGTGTGGGGAGCGATCTCCTACACTGGCCGTACACCACTGGTGATCGTCGAGGGGACACTGAATAGTGCACGGTACATCCAAACCGTCATCGAACCCATCGTTCTACCATTCCTAGACCGGCAAGGGAACTTGCTGTCCAACAGGACAATGCACGTCCGCATGAATCCCGTGCCACCCAACGTGCTCTAGAAGGTGTAAGTCAACTACCCTGGCCAGCAAGATCTCCGGATCTGTTCCCCATTGAGCATGTTTGGGACTGGATGAAGCGTCGTCTCACGCGGTCTGCACGTCCAGCACGAACACTGGTCCAACTGAGGCGCCAGGTGGAAATGGCATGGCAAGCCGTTCCACAGGACTACATCCAGCATCTCTACGATCGTCTCCATGGGAGAATAGCAGCCTGCATTGCTGCGAAAGGTGGATATACACTGTACTAGTGCCGACATTGTGCATGCTCTGTTGCCTGTGTCTATGTGCCTGTGGTTCTGTCAGTGTGATCATGTGATGTATCTGACCCCAGGAATGTGTCAATAAAGTTTCCCCTTCCTGGGACAATGAATTCACGGTGTTCTTATTTCAATTTCCAGGAGTGTAGTAGGTATATACCTGGTCAATGAATATAAAGTTACCTTAATTTGTAATTTACACAATGGTCTCAACTTGTTCACCATCATGTGTACCACATAGATACTGTGAAGTTGAATATTGTAAATGTTTGGTACATGGTTAATAGTTACACATTCATCCCACTTTATTGCTAACACAATTTTGAGCGTGATTACCAATTAATTAATCCTTAACCACCCTGTAGAGAAGGATTTTTTTGGATACAAGTGTTTTCTATTTATCACAATTTTGTCCATTTTGGTTACCAGTATGGTACAAATCTTCCTGTTCCAGTATCATGCTGATAATGTCAACAAACCAAAATCTCCTCTCTACAACTTTCTTCCTGCCCCTTTTGTTACTAAAATAATTTACCTATAACATGTCGACATTACAGATTGCGAATTGCATTCGTTATAAGTCACGAAGCTCTTTCGTAAATTACAACAAATTGTGAAATAGGTCCACAAATGCTTCCATACATAATCTCGTCGTGCTTGCACTCCTCAACTACTGCGAAAACAGAGTTGTTCTTGTTTGATGATCGAGTAAATTGTTCAGAACAATCGCACCACCTTCAAATATGCGAATGTGTGTGGTCTTCGATTCAGAGAGAGCATGGAGAAAAGATGTAAGCAACATGACACAAAAAATGTAACATCGCTGTGAAATAAAAGCAAATTGATAACCAAACTAAAGGCCGTATGATCGAAAGTGCACATCAGCGAAATTATGATCTGTTGTTGGATAACATTTGTTAAAGATTTAAATACTATGTTACGTCATCGTGAGCGTTGTACCCTGCTAATATGGTCCTCAGCATGCTTGGCACAAGTACGTCGAGATTGGCCACTCAAACATGGGGTCATTCAGTTTGTACGGACGATTATTATGATAACTAAATCAAAGCTTCAGCTGGTGTCAGTCATACTCAGTGGGGCTCGTGGCGACAGATAGGCAGACCATTCCGTTTGGCTGATTCCTACCTCCTTGAGAAATGCGTTCACGGGGTGGGCATTACTTGCTAGTGTATTCTGGTCTTGAGAGACGAACCTACAGCTAGCATCAGTTTATGTTAAACATGGCAGAAGGTATACTCGGCATATTGAGTTGCATTATAAAAGGGCGTTGAAAGAGCACACCATGAGAAGCTGAATTTCCATTTAATGTCCAGCGTTACCGCCCGATATATACGAGGTACTCAGTAATAATTTTTCTGGCCTTCCTGCACAACAATTGGTTCAAAGTACATTTCTTTTGAAGAACATTCCTTCAGAAATTTAAAGCAGAGTTATGCTTCCACATAAAAGGAAAATGGTGCAAAATCTTGGAAAGAAACAATAAATGGCTACAGGAGACTTTTTAATACGCGAGAGACTGAATATTTTCAAGCTAGAAAAAATTCTAACGAATCTGTAAACAATGTAATGAAACGTTTTCAGGAAAGTACAGTTGTTTTTTAGTCAGAGCAGTGTAGTAGTTGTCAGGAGTCGGCCGAAAATGCCAACAACGCTATACCTACAATATCGTGGGTAACTATTCTACCTTTCCGAAAACCCGAGACTAATAATTAGAAATTATCATTTACATTCCATCTGCATCGCGTTTCAGATCTGTGCATTTATCCAATACACAAACTTACACTTCAGTGCTTCAATTATAACTAAGCTTATTCATTAACAATGGTCTTAATGAGCAAGTCATCATTCCCCGTGCAACGAAAGCTCCCCAGAATCATTAATTACAAATGAGCAGAAGTGAAAATCTCAGTGCCAATTTATATCTTCACTTGATAACAACCTTGTCGATAGTATTTTCCAAAATCGATGTGTCGCAATGTTACTTATTCACTCACTGGATACTAATGTATTTCTTTTCGAAAGGTTTAACGTTTTTGTGTAATACTCAGATATCAAAGGAGTCGCCGTATCCAAGTACTTTCAACATGCACATATATTTTTTCTTACTCAAGTCTAGTGAGAAGTTCTTTTTTATGCCACTTCAATACTTCAATTTTTTGTGTTTCAATCAGTTCCGACAAAGGTGCTACATAAGGATTTGATGCTCGCTTCACACCCAACTGTGCATAAGTATTCAGTTTCCAATTATGGTGGCTTGCTGGAATCTAATTACAATAAAAATGTGAAACCTTACGTTTGGCGTATCTAAGCACCTGTGGCAACGTTCGTCAGTGAATTCAGAAGTCAAAGAGAAACAACCTGTTGACTGTAAAGCTGCCCAAACGCGCACAGAGCAGCGTAACTAGGATTCAGTTAAGCACTGTACGGCTTACGGTAAGCCCCCACGCTACTTCCGTTGTTCTCTTTCTTGGTACCTGTCCATCCAAGCAGCTGAATTCTAATAGAAGTTTCTGTGGACTACATACTGCTATATGTGCTCTTTTTCAAGTAGCTGGTTACGGCACATATAGCTAGCACACTGTAAGAGTCAAGACAGAAACGCACCTTTAGTGTTAAAGTTAGTTATTGTACTTTATATTTACGTGGCAACTGATTCTGAAAACACATTGCATGAACTATTGTTGCACTTAATGAAAATCTGTTTTGCGAGTACGTGTATGTCACTAAGGGCAGTAAAATGTAATGTATATTATTAATAAACTGTTCACTCTCTTTCTGCTAGCGACAGAATTTTGTTCACCTTTAACTAATTTTAACTCTGTAGATAAACTAGGATGGATAACAAACGAATAAACAATTACAGGATGAAAATTAACATTCAATAAAGGTGCAGAAAGATAAATCAGTGATCAATCAGCTGTGAACGTATATTACTGTTGAGTGAACCTACAAACGCAACAGCACAGAAACGTGTACTGCAAAAACAATATTAGAGTTTTTTATGTGAAAATCTGTTCTACTTTGAGCGCGGAGGAATAAAAAAAAACAGTTATCACGCTATAGGGGAATAGAGTGCATCGTGTTTGAAAGAGACCCACCTGAGCTACACGTGTGCTGGCGACAGACCGACTACAGCGGCGTCTAGCTGCGTGGGCAGACGGACGCTGTGCTGTCCCACCCTCTGCCAACCACCGCTGCAGCCCGACTGCCGGGCCACGGAGGGTCAAGTTCCGTTCGTCCCCGCCAGGCGGCTCACGTGCCAGAGGCAGTGCGCTTGCGCAGAAAGATATTCCCAGACCCGCCTCACCTATCGACGGGCTGTTACCGCTCTAATCGAAAGAAGTGGGAACTGATAGTTGGAAGAGCAGTTGAACGGAATGGACAGTGTCTTGAAAGGAGGGTATAAGATGAACATTAACAAAAGCAAAACGAGGATAATGGAATGTAGTCGAATTAAGTCGGGTGATACTGAGGGAATTAGATTAGGAAATGAAACACTTAAAGTAGTAAAGGAGTTTTACTATTTGGGGAGCAAAATAACTGATGATGGTCGAAGTAGAGAGGATATAAAATGTAGACTAGCAATGGCAAGGAAAGCGTTTCTGAAGAAGAGAAATTTTTTTAACATCGAATATTGATTTAAATGTCAGGAAGTCGTTTCTGAAAGTATTTGTATGGAGTGTAGCCATGTATGGAAGTGAAACATGGACGATAAATAGTTTAGACAATAAGAGAATAGAAGCTTTCGAAATGCGGTGCTACAGAAGAATGCTGAAGATTAGATGGGTAGATCACATAACTAATGATGAGGTAGTGAATCGAATTGGGGAGAAGAGAAGTTTGTGGCACAACTTGACTAGAAGAAGGGATCGGTTCGTAGGACATGTTCTGAGGCATCAAGGGATCACCAATTTAGCATTCGAGGGCAGTGTGGAGGGTAAAAGTCGTAGAGGGAGACCAAGAGATGAATACACCAAGCAGATTCAGAAGGATGTAGGCTGCAGTAGCTACTGGGAGATGAAAAAGCTTGTACAGGATAGAGTAGCATGGAGAGCTGCATCGAACCAGTCGTATGACTGAAGACCACAACAACAACATGCTGTCAAATAAGAAACTCACACTTTTAAAACAACTGTTCTGGTTTTGAGGGTTGCTTTCATGTCATTCTGCATGACACTTATCACGGAAACTGACTCTCCTTTGTTATGTTAGTGCCGAATCACTTACCAGGTACTGAGGTACCTTGTGGAGTTACACATTTTTAATAACGTGAACAATTCGCATACCATAAGAGATATTTAACAGAAGCCATCCGTTTTAGACATCTGAAATATAGTTCACGTCTAGCAACTAAAAAATGTGTGCAAAAAGTAGTATATAGAAGCTGATTTTTTCTTTAAGAATACAGGGTGTATCATCATTAATGGCGTAAATGCATACAGTTAAAAGTGCACGGTACTAGAAGCAAAAAAGTTTCAGTAAACATAGGGTCGAAAATGCATACTTTAAGAGGTATGAGCAATTTTTCATCTTCGATACCGTGAAACAGATCTCTTCTACTGCAGGTTCTTTGCTTTCCATATTTTGGGAACAGGTAGTATGGACAAAAACAAGAAAAAAAAGTCGAGTAAACATGTGCTCTAAAATGCGTTCCTTAAGACTTATGAGCACTTGTTCATTTTTGCTACTTTGAAACACAACTCTTCTAATGATCAAGTGCTCGTAACTTTTAAGATAAGCGTTTTAGACCACAAGTTTACTGGACTTTTTTTTCTTGTTTTGGTCCATACTACTAATTTCCAAAATATGGAAAGCAAAGAACTTGCAGTAGAAGAGATTTGTTCCACAGTATCGAAGATGAAAAGCTTTTAAGGTATGCATTTTCGACCCTACGTTTACAGAGACTTTTTTGCTTCTAGTATCGTGTACTTTCAACTGTATGCGTCTACGCCATTAATTATGATACACCCTGTATATCGGTGGAGGTAAACCTCTTGTGAAGCTATACCAACGAATCCACAGATCGGAAGTCACTTATTAATTCTGATGTCTCATTCTGGAAACATTCCCCAGGCTGTGGCTAAGCCATGTCTCCACTATATCCTTTCTTTCAGGAGTGCTAGTTCTGCAAGGTTCGCAGGAGAGCTTCTGTAAAGTTTGGAAGGTAGGAGACGAGACACTGGCAGAAGTAAAGCTGTGAGTACCGGGCGTGAGTCGTGCCTCGGTAGCTCAGATGGTAGAGCACTTGCCCGCGAAAGGCAAAGGTCCCGAGTTCGAGTCTCGGTCGGGCACACAGTTTTAATCTGCCAGGAAGTTTCAATTCTGATGTCGCTTGAAAGCTTCACAACAGGACGTTCGTATGCCACAGTGATCTGTATGAGACACCTATACGTCTAATTTAACAGTTATTGTGACAAAAAAAAGAAAAAGATGTATGTGCATCTCGAAACCCGTACTTTACGTTTTTTATATCTTATATTTTGTCATTATCATCAGAGGACAACACATTTGAGTATTTTAAAATCAGTTGAAAAATTTTCTTTTGTGTAACTATTGTTTTTTGATAGATGAATTCTTGTTTTGGAACGTTGACAGAGAAGTAACATCAATATTGGTGTCAGCACACTCGAATCGTACTCTTAAGTAGCTCACTGTCGTTTTCTGCGCTCTTAGTATCGGTGCTGAAGCAACAAGGAGACATTTGTTTATCGTGATCACATACAGATTTCTTTGTCACTTAGTTACAAATTCTCGCAGTAAGTCGATTCGCCGATAGATAGGGCAAAGTAAGTAGAGACCCATGTGCCATCGTGTGTAGGTTTGCTCTATCAATTTTCAGTGAAATTTGATAACGTGAACTTATTATTCAGTAGCTCTTGTGAACTGTGTTGATCAAACTACCATCACTCTTTTAGGGTAAAAGTTTGAAATTATAAAATACGAGGCAGGTTTGCGTCACACACCACAATCAGACTGGTTATCCAGTTTGTACTCACTGTTAACTCAATCTTTGTAATATGTCCTATTGGCTAACTGGAACACAAAATAAATATTCAGATAGGGAAGATGTTTGTTACAACCTATAACACATTCCAGATTGATTATTGTGGTATATATTTTTATTTACTGTTACTTGATCTCATTTATAAATTATCATGCTGCCATATTTAAATACGATTTAATTTTTGAGACTGTAAACCTCGTTGCAGACGTCTGGTTCACCATTTAATTAATGATTGTTGTTATTCGGTTGAAGAAGCAACAAATATGTGAAATATTTTTGCAACATATAAAGCGCTCCTTTACAGCTAACGCTGAATTGTGATTTACATTGAGATTAAGGTTATGAATGATAGTGTATGAACTCCCTTGATAAAGCATGCTATGTTCTGTCTCTATGCATTACTCAAACTTCACGTGATGTTAAATCAACCTGAGAAACCATCAGTAGGTGCATTCCCGCACTAGATTGTTTGGAGCTATTACGCCGGATGAATCATCTAGTAATTACCACCAGCTCGTATAGTTACTGTTTTCTGTTTGATTGCAAATCTGCCGTTATAGTATCTGTGAGTTTAGAGAAAGCTTTCCACAACGTCGAGCGGAACACACTCTTTTAAATTATGAAGATGCCAGAGATAAAGCACAGCGAGCGGTTATTGACAACTTGTCCAGCACCAGAGTGCAGTTATAAGAGTCGACGCTCATGACAGGTGATCAGTGTTCGAGAAGGGAAGACAAAGTTGTAGCCTGTCTCCTATGTTATTCAATCCGTATATTGAGAAGCAGTAAAGGAACCCAAGAACAAATTTAGAAACTGAATAAAAGTTAAGGAAAATAAATTAAAACTTCGAGGTTTGCTATTTGTATTGTAATACGATGAGGCACAGTAAAGGAATTGCAAGAGCAGACGAATGGATTGGATAATATTTTGAAAAGAGGTTATAAGATGAATAACAACAAAAGTAAAACAAGGGCAGTGGAATGTAGTCGAATTAAATCTGGTGATGCTGAGGAATTAGACTCGGAAATGAGACAGTAAAAATAGCAAATGAGTTTACTATCTTGCTGCAGGGTAACTGATGAGGGCAGAAATAGAGAAGATATAAAACGTGTAAAGACTATAGCAAGAAAAGTTTTTCTGAAAAACAAATTGTTCACATCTAAAATAAAGCTGAGTGTTAGGGAGTCTTTTTTGAAAGTATTTGGAGCGTAGCCTTTTACAGATGTGAAATGAGGACGCTAAGCAGTTCAGCTAACAAGAAATGAGTATCTTTCGAAACGTGGTTCTCCAGAAATTTCTGAAGATTAGATGGATAGATAGGGTAACTAATGAAAAGATACTAAATCATATTGTGGACAAAAAGAAAAATTTGTCATAACTAAAGGAAGGGATCGGGCGGGGGGTGGGGGGGGGGGGGGAGGGAAGCAAGAATTGTAGAGAGAGAGAGAGAGAAAAGGGATAAGTATAGCAAGCAGATTCAAATCGATGTAGGTTGCACTAGTTATTCAGAGATGAAAAGCCTTGCACTAGCGGCGATAGCTACATCAAACCAGTCTTTGGACTGAAGACAACTGTGAATATTGCCAGCTTTCAAATGCGAAGGCTAACGGCTGCGTGTGAAAGTACTTGCTGTCTACAGAGATTTGACAAAACTGCCATAGACACGTTTATAAACTCGTGTTGGGTTATTGGTTGGTATAGGTCCGCAAAGCAGCCCACTGCATCTGTCAAATCAACTTACGCCGACTCAACTACGACACTTTCATGTTTCACTTTCGCACAGTATCTTGTTCCTTGGGGGATCCTCACCATCTAAGTTGGAGCCTAGCATCAATGTACCTTCCGTAATATTTGACTGTGTGTTCATTATCTTTCATCTGGATAAGTGTTCAGTTTATAATGACTGTATTAATTGTCCTATTTATAATGTATACATTAATTGCTATAAGCATCTATCCTCTAGGAAGCGAATCCTAATCACTTTGATAAAAATGCTGCTCTGATACGGATGTGGGGACGATACGTTCAGATTAGCCGATTCAACCAACTTCACGTGTGGTTCTTGGAGAGAGAAGATGTAAATTTGTCATCGACTTTCACCTGTACGTCGAGACAACGGTCTTGTAATATGACGCTACAAGCATGTAAGGAGATGGATGCATTTAGTTGACTAGTGTACGTATTTAGTGCAGTTAAAAACGCCTCGATGGACAGAAAAACAAATAAACAAAAAAGTAAAAATTACCTGGAGAGATTCTGCTAAATTTAATGGGTTTCTCAAACCCACCTTTCCGACTTCTCCGAAAACAAACGTTCACAATATGTGGGTACTAGATTTTTGCCTGAGGCCTTGCCTATGTACGTATTTCGCATATTTTTAACATATTTCCCACATGTTTAATCACAGATCTCGTGTTTATCTTCAGCGAATTCCGAATTGCAGTTTCATGTGAATCTTGATGAAACTTGTTACTCCGCTCGGGTAAGAAGCGTTCAAAAGGCGTGGAGAATGATACATTTTTTTTAGGTGAAAACGAAACAAAGACTTTTTACATTTGTTACACGGTAATAATTTCCTCTCATTTCTTCAAATTCCCTCTTTTCATTAAACTTTCGTTTTCGGACATTTTTACATGTCACCCCTTCTCACCTACCCCACCCCCCTCCGCCCGCGCCGCATCCCTTGTGATGATACTGGTATTTGACTCCCACAGTATTTTTGTACAAATAGTGGGACATGTGTATACCAAATTTGCATGAAACTTCTCAAGGTTTTCCTGAGTTACGCTTTTATGCGGCCCCTTTTAATCACAACTCTGCCGTAGGGGTGCTAGCAGTATCCTGTTGTCACAGTACTTTTTTTCGAGATCGTAAATGACAAGTGTGCATAATTTGGTAAAAATTGCTTTAGGCACTACAGAGCTGTGGTCATACGTCACTACCTTTGCACACTCACCCAACCCTTAGGGGTGAAACATCATCGAGACTGCCACATATGTCCAAACGACCACGTAAACAATACTAATACCGGCCGTAGGATGTGGTTGTTCAGAGGGGAATGAAGAGATACATGTTGGCTGAAATTACTAGAAAAGCCGAAAAGGAAACAGGTGATATACGGAAGAGACATTACAGTAAGACGTGGAAGATTAAGTGAGTCGGTCATGTAGCCACGCGAAAGGCTGGCAGATGCACCAAGAAACGTCTTTCATACATTCGGAGAAATTAAAACGAAAGGAGACGACGAGGTGCTTGTTGGGGGGCGGATCTTATTAGAAACCATGTGCGAGCAACAGGAATGCTTAGAACACAAGATCACAATGTGTGGAAAAGTCAAGAAAAGGCCTTTATCCAGTAGCGGATGTCAATGGCTAACGACGATGGTAACGATACAATTACGTCTTTACAGGTCTAATCTCTAATTCTTGGCTACGGTCGCAGGTTCGAATCCTGCCTCGGGCATGGATGTGTGTGATGTCCTTAGGTTAGTTAGGTTTAAGTGGTTCTGAGTTCTAGGGGACTGATGACCTCAGATGTTAAGTCCCATAGTGCTCAGAGCCAAATCTAATTCTTGGCTCTACCTAGCGGGTGTAGTTTCATATGATTTACAACATTTGATTTATTCTTTAGCAAAGACAGTACCTTGTTTGTACTTACCACTCAGTGATCTTATCAATCATGTAACGTGTGGCGGGAACCTCAACCACACCCTAACGTGTCATACAAAGGTCTACTTATTTTAAATAAATACGTTTGTTGTTCACCGTGATGGAGTATGACAAACTGGGCGATTGTAGCTACTTCGTACTGCATTTACCCGTGACAGACTTTTCCCTCAGCTTTTCCGTTACCATACTTTCCTCCTCACGAATACAACTGACGGTGTCACTGACAGACACCTAAAAAATACGTTATCCTTTACAGCAGTGCATGAGCACGATATGTTCTTGAAACCAATACTTCAGAGGAGAGCAACAAGTCAACCTACATTGATCATCTGTTTTGGACGGGTGATTTATAGTGCGGCCAAAACAAAACTGGACCGAACTTTTACATACCAAATACCAAAATTAACCGTGTGTAGCGGCTATTCAGCGTGTGTTGAGGATTTTCTGTTGCATAATGGTACACGCTCTCTGAATCTACATACTTAAACGGGCTGAACTAGGTCTCAGCTAAAGAAATGAGGAAACTGAAGACGATCAAAAATGTTCCGAAACCAGTTCATTCAGAAACCACCGACAGATGTTAACGTTCACATCTTCGTCAGAAAGCTTCAATTAATGAAAAACATAATATTATAAACACAAATTTCCCCACTGATAATATTCTGTCATGCACTTCTTTTAATTTCCATTTTCTCTGTTAAGTGGCGTTGCGATTTTGTCACACTTATCTACCGGCGTCTTTCCCGTGGGCGACTTTTTCTGGCGCCCAGTTTCGGAGAGTTTTCTAATTATCTCCTTCCGGTATGGATTAAGTTGCCTTGAAATGCCAAAAGCTATTGTCGGACAACTCCCAGCAGATCGCCAATCCAAATCTTACCGCTGTTGTCTTAACACATGCCACGCGGAAGAAGCGCCTTGCACAGCGGCAACCCGCAGCTCACATCGTTGGTTTCCTGTGCGTCAACAGCTGCTTTCTACTTTGTTTCTTCACATACATGTTGCTGTACCTTCAGTGAATCGACATTTCACAACTACACAGAAGTGTTATAATATCTACAACCAATAGTGATTTGCGTCGATGGACTAATTTCTCGCATTACTTGCATACTTAAAAATACTTAATCTGTACAATGGGATTTAGTGTAGTAGCTAAAACAAATAATCGCATTTGGCAGAAATCCATTACTAGCTATAGGCAGACCATCACAGATTAAGTTACATACTTGTTTTATTTTAAACACATTCTCGATTATAGTGCATTACCAACCATTGCCAGTTTCGGGCTTTCATTGACAACCTTAGGTTCTGTACCTCACAGTGAACAATGCGTTGTCTAGGAACACCACCAAGACAAAATTCAACGAATGGAGTATGGGATCTGAAGACGATCAGTTCAAATAGCCCTGAGCACTATGGGACTTAACTTCTGAGGTCATCAGTCCCCTAAGACGATCATTGAATGATACAAACCGGTAGTGATATTCTTGTTGTAGTCTTCAGTCCAAATACAGATTTTATGCAGACTAGCCCTTGGCAGTCAGTGCTGTGCAAATCTCTTCAATCCTTGCATAACTGCTGCAACCTGTGTCCACTTGAACCTGTTTACTGTGGTCAAGCTTGGTCTCCTTCTATGAGGCATGGATGAACTGGCTCAGGGTAGCAGAATGAATCCAGTCCAATGTATCACTGCTATTGATAGACGTACTTGGGAGCGTGCGTGTTTTACAGCATGGCTATTTGACTAAATGGAAAATAATATCGGGAGGTTGAGTTACCCGTAGCTGCTTTAACGATTGGATGAGTGTGTCGGGGGTGCGATACATTGAAGTAAGTATTATCTCGCAACAAGTCGTAACATTTTCAACTCAACTTGCTACACGTATGACGAAAAATTGCCATGAGTTTCATACATCCTATCAACTGAAAAACAATACTGCGAGCTTTGATATCTCTGACTGTGAAGATGGGAACTTTTACAAATCTACATAAACATCTACACACATACTCCGCAAGTACATGTGTGGAGCGTGGTGGAGGGTATGGTGTAACCAACTACTCATTTCCTTTTCTGTTCCAATCGCAAATAGAGCGAGGGAAAAATGGTTATCTATATGCCTCCGTATGAACCCTAATTTCTCGTACCTTATCTTCATGGTCCTTGCGGAAGGAACAGAATCGTTCTACAGTCAGCTCCAACTGCCGGTTCTCTAAATTTTCTGAGTAGGGTTCCTCGAAAAGAACGCCGCCATCCCTTCAGGAATTCCCACTTGATTTGCCGAAGCATCTCCGTAACATTTAACTGTTGTTCGAACCTACCAGTAACAAATGTATCAAACTGCCTCTAAATTGCCTCGATATCTTCCTTTAATCCTATATGGTACGGATCCCAATCACTTGAGCAGTACTCAAGCGTAGGTCGCACTACCATCCTATATGCTGTCTCCTTTACAGATGAACCACGTTGTTGTTGTTGTGGTCTTCAGTCCTGAGACTAGTTTGATGCAGCTCTCCAATCTTGTCCATCTCCCAGTACTTATTGCAACCTATATCCTTCTGAATCTCCTTAGTGCATTCATCTCTTGGTCTCCCTCTACGATTTTTACCCTCCACGCTGCCCTCCAATGCTAAATTTGTGACCCCTTGATGCCTCAGAACATGTCCTACCAACTGGCCCTTCTTCTTGTCAAGTTGTGCCACAAACTCCTCTTCTTCCCAATTCTGATCAATACCTCCTCATTAGTTATGTGATCTACCCATCTAATCTTCAGAATTCTTCTGTAGCACCACATTTCGAAAGCTTCTATTCTCTTCTTGTCCAAACTATTTATCGTCCATGTTTCACTTCCACACATGGCTACACTCCATACAAACACTTTCAGAAACGACGTCCTGACACTTAAATCTATACTTGATGTTAACAAATTACTCTTCTTCAGTAACGCTTTTCTTGCCATTGCCAGTCTACATTTTATATCCTCTCTACTTCGACCATCATCAGTTATTTTGCTCCCCAAATAGCAAAACTCCTTTACTACTTTAAGTGTCTCATTTCCTAATCTACGTAATTCCCTCAACATCACCCGACTTAATTCGACTATATTCCATTATCCTCGTTTTGCTTTTGTTGATGTTCATCTTATACCCTCCTTTCAAGACACTATCCATTCCGTTCAACTGCTCTTCCAGGTCCTTTGCTGTCTCTGCGAAAATTTCGATGTCATCGACGAACCTCAAAGTTTTATTTCTTCTCCATGGATTTTAATACCTACTCCAAATTTTTCTTTTGTTTCCTTTACTGCTTGCTCAATATATAGATTGAATAACATCGGGGACAGCCTACAACCCTGTCTCACTCCCTTCCCAACCACTGCTTCCCTTTCATGCCCCTCGACTCTTATAACAGCCATCTGGTTTCTGTGCAAATTGTAAATAGCCTTTCGTTCCCTGCATTTTACCCCTGCCAGCCTTAGAATTTGAAAGAGAGTATTCCAGTCAACATTGTCAAAAGCTTTCTCTAAGTCTACAAATGCTAGAAACGTAGGTTTGCCTTTCCTTAATCATTATTCTAAGATAAGTCGTAAGGTCAGTATTGCCTCACGTGTTCCAATATTTCTACGGAATCCAAACTGATCTTCCCCGAGGTTGGCTTCTACCAGTTTTTCCATTCGTCTGTAAATAATTCGTGTTAGTATTTTGCAGTTGTGACTTATTAAACTGGTAGTTCGGTAATTTTCACATCTGTCAACACCTGCTTTCTTTGGGATTGGAATTATTATATTGATCTTGAAGTCTGAGGGTATTTCGCCTGTCTCGTAAATGTTGCTCACCAGATGGTAGAGTTTTGTCAGGACTGGCTCTCCCAAGGCCGTCAGTAGTTCTAATGGAATGTTGTCTATTCCCGGGGCCTTGTTTCGACTCAGGTCTTTCAGATGAACCACACTCCCAATAAAACAATGTCGACCATTTGCTCTCCCTACCACAATCTCACATTCCCATTCCATTTCGTATCGCTTTGCAACGTTTCGCCCAGGTATTTAAACGAATTGACTGTGTCAAGCAGGACGCTACTAATGCTGTATCCGAACATTACGAGTTAGTTTTCCCTACACATCCGTATTAACTTATATTTTCCTGTATTTATAGCTAGCAGCCATTCATCATACCAACTAGAAATATTGTCTAAGTCATTTTGTATCCTCCTGCAGTCGCTCAACTTCGACGCTTTACCGCACAGCACAGCATCATCAGCAGACAGCCACAGATTGTTGCCCACTCTGTCCGATAAATCATTTACGTATATAGTGAATAATAGCGGTCCTATTACACTTCCCTGGGGCACTCTCGACCATACCCTTGTCTCAGATGATCACTCGCCGCAGAAAACAGCGTACTGGGTTCTATTACTTAAGAAGTCTTCGAGCTAGTCATATGTCTGCGAAACTATTGTGTACCTTCGTTAACAGTCTGTAGTGAGGTAGCGTGTCGAATGCTTTTCGGAAATCTAGAGACATGGAATCTGCCTGTTGCCTTTCATCCATAGTTCGCAGTATATCATGTGGGAAAAGAGAAAGTTGGGTTTCGCACGAGCGATGGTTTCTAAAGTCTTGCTGATTCGTGGACATGAGTTTTTCGGTCTCTATAAAATTTTTGGACCCATCTATGAAGTTGTCTGTTACTTATATAGGAATATTCAGTTACCTAATTAATATTTCATTATTATATAGGTCAGCAGTTTAAATGGTTAATATTTGGCGTATTGAACACCTTGAACATGCACACAGATGGTCAACCGATATTCGGTATGCACGTTCTAGAGTTAAGAACGGTTTCAACACTTGATTTAATTAGTGGGTAATAACTTCGTCGGTCAATAGCATGTACGTGTAGTAACCGGAATGACGATCACCAAGTCACTACCCTTTTATAGAAGATAGGTGCTACCATAGACTCCTTCAGTATGACCGATTGCGGTCAATACTATGTGTATATGATAGCAGTGAAGCCATCACCTAGTCATACACAACTTTTTACTAACTTAATTATTGGCAGTCATATGCATATAAGTGTTGCGAGAGGATAACGTCTCCTTGCCACAATCTACTGGATACGAAGTTTCGGTTCAGACTAGCCGGATCAGTTTGAATTTATCTTACTCAATGACGTTTAAAGGTGTCCTTGGAACGTTTCTCGCCAAATCGCATAATAATTTAACCATTTTCCCGTCATACTTCCATAATTTAGACTAGTTCTTTAAGTACATATTGGTCTATGTCGATCTATTATTTTAAGTGTGTTGACCGGAGCGATGTTCGCCAAGTCACGCTTTAGCTTTAAACATAATTCCGTTGTCATTCCCTAAGTTCAGTGGCAGTGGTCACCAGGCCCGAATTATGATGGCAGTGGTCCACACAAAGTTTTTACAGTATGTGTGTGGATCACCTCCATGAAGGCAAATTGAGTACCCCATTGCCGCCACATTATCCCCTACTTTAGTGTTTTCTGAAACTCATAACCATAACTTTGTCAAGAAGCTCAATCAGGACGTGCATTAGTTTTTGACTTGATTCTAGACCATTTCAGGTAAAATATACTGATCTTGAATAATGACCATCTATTTTATATGGCCCATATTGCCGGATGTTACAGATTAGATATAGACTTGTTCATAAGTTCAATCATGACCATTTATGTGGCTGGCTCTGAGCACTATGGGACTTAACATCTTAGGTCATCAGTCCCCTAGAACTTAGAACTAGTTAAACCTAACCAACCTAAGGACATCACACACATCCATGCCCAAGGCAGGATTCGAACCTGCGACCGTAGTAGTCCCGCGGTTCCGGACTGCAGCGTCTAGAACCGCACGACCACCGCGGCAGGCTGACCATTTATGTGCGAAGTCAATAGGAAGTTCATGTGTTGTAACCATAGCTAAGCAAGTGCTTAACAATTACGTCTTAAAAATTTCTAGACCTAGTCATAATAATGATGATGTTGGCTTTGTAATATCCTTCCCACCCCCAAGTTCTTTTTAGGTGATTAACTTCGGACTTAAGCACAAAATTCTCCTAGATAGGCCATACCTTGTAAGCACATGATGTCTTCCTCATATCATGACCAATGAATACTTCATAAACGTGAAGACAGTCGATCTAAGAACGTTCTGCACAGGATAACATATACGCCCTTGTCCTCAGCTATACCTTTTATTTCACTTTGCTAGTATATTCAAGGTCAGGAGTTAAGTTCGCGTCTTGTCCCAACAAGTAACTATCATACAGTTTATGCGCAGGCGCAAGGTATTGTGTCCGCCTAGGCGGGCCTCATGACGCTACGATCAGTTCCATCACAGCACTCGTGGCTGCGGCATCCCAGTCGGGAAGTGGGGCCGAGGCAGTTCCAGATAAGTTTTTACAGTCTGATGATAATTTATGGATTTGTAGTTTTAGATTGACGATGTCCACTATGGACAAACAGTAGTTACTGTTATTCTGAAGAAGGTTGGGTTATCCCGACTGAAACCTAGGTAAATTCTAGGTAAACGGTGCAGCTGAGGCTTTTGATTATTAAAATTAAAATTAATATTTATACAGTTGTTGACAGGGCCGCGAAATGTTGAAAATATTTAAAAACTAAGTAAAGGGCCAATGACGTAGAGTACTCTTTGTAAAACCGAACTGTGATTTCATCTGGACCTGGTGATTTATTTGTTTTCAACTCTCTCAGTTCGTTCTTTACGCCAGGGATGATTATTACTGTGTCAGCCATACGGGATTCTGTGGGCTGGCCAAACGACGGTACGTTTGTACGATCCGCCTCCGTGAACAACTTCTTAAACGCAGTATTTAAAACTTCGCCCTTCCTGTTGCTTTCTTCTACTGCCAAACCAGACAGCCGTCTACATCTTATCCCAAGTCTTTGCACAGAATTCGTCAGTTTGTTCTATGATTATCCACAACCTACTCGTAATTTATTTCGCTGGCGAAGTGTTACAGGTTGACACAGTTACCAAATAACATAGGCGAACGCAAACTATTCGACTTAAAACATTTCGTCTTGCACTTCATATGAGGCCTAAACTGCTGGCCCTAAACTGCTGGCCATTGGAACATAGGCCTAGTTAACCGAAACTATCGCAACCGTTTTACAGTAATAAACTCTGAAGTCTGCGTGTAACAGTTCAAATAGCACCTTCCACTGAATCAGTTAGACGTTTTGTGAACATGAACTCTCAATTCGTAGCTCCTCCGTATGCCTGCACTCCCCCACGGCCAACGACTTTCAGACACATAATGCTCAGATTTTTACGTACGTACCTGAACAACGCCTTCCTGTCTCCCTGCCGGCCGAAGTGGCCGTGCGGTTCGGGCGCTGCAGTCTGGAACCGCGAGACCGCTACGGTCGCAGGTTCGAATCCTGCCTCGGGCATGGATGTTTGTGATGTCCTTAGGTTAGTTAGGTTTAACTAGTTCTAAGTTCTAGGGGACTAATGACCTCAGAAGTTGAGTCCCATAGTGCTCAGAGCCATTTGAACCATTTGAACCTGTCTCCCTGTCTGCCTTTCCTAAACACCAAGCACGTTCCAACCGTTCACCAAAGGTATTTATTGGAGCACGTAATGTCATAGAACTCTGGAATGCTCGGAACAGTTTTGGACACACATCCAGATTTTTCTGTGTAACTTACGTTAGGGAGTGAAAAGTCGTGAAGGAACGATCGCACACGAAATCTTCTTTCTTTGGATGGATTACTACTTTCGGCAATAATTTAGCCATCTTCAAATCATAAAACATTAATGTTGGTGCCACTACGGCTTCACCCACCGTTAAAATCTTTCTTAAAATGACAACATACGTACATGACATAGTTAAAAAGCAGCTTATCATCGTTCGTGGCGAGTGTAATTTAACGATGGTTATAAAACAAAGGCATTATGCCGTTATGACTTAGTAACCGACCCAATCAGCCTTACGAAATTAGGTAAATACCAAGTTTTAATCCCATAACACCTCTGTCATATGGTCATCGTTCAATTACAGTGGCTACGAACGATGGAAAACTGTTTTTACCTATGTCATGTATGTACGTTGTCATTTTAAGTAAGATTTTAATCATGTGTGAAGCTGTAATAGCTTCAACACTAATCAAGAACGTTTTATAATCTGAAGATGGCTAGATTGTTAACCGATACTAGTAATAAATCATAAAAAAGAACATTTCATAAGCGATTTTACATTCATAGGTTTTCAACCCCTAAAACAAATAAAAATTTACGACAGATCGCGTATCTATTGGTTGACAATGACAAATGTAATGTTTGCGAATACATAGAAAGAAGGATCCCTTATTGTATGATTATGACAGAGGAACAAACAATGGTAACAGTTACTTCTGTAAAATATCTGGGAGTATGCGTACGGAACGATTTGGAGTGGAATGATCATATAAAATTAATTGTTGGTAAGGCGGGTTCCAGGTTGAGATTCATTGCCAGAGTCCTTAGAAAATATAGTCCATGTATGTAATATCCTTCGACCATAGATACTAGTAGACTGGCCTTGCTGTGCAGAAGCTATGGGGCTAGTGTGGCTCCAACATAAACCACGTGACTGTTGGCAAAACGTGGCGGGATTTCAAATCAGCGGTCTGCCATCCTATGTTTGTATCGGATTTTCCCCACATTCCTCAATTGACTGCCAAACGCTTCCAACAAAAATTAGTTTTTTATTTGTGAAAATTATGCCAGAACTACATTTGACCTGGATTTGTTCACAGTACCATTTATAAAATCTAACAAATACATCGAATGCCACTCTGGTGGGCAGCGGGACGAAATTACCATAAACTATCAATTAAAGTAAAATGTCGTTAAAATTCTTTTAAACAGTAAGAGTGGGCTCGTGTCAAAACTTTAAACATTGGATTCGCCACGTTTTGAGCTCTAGTCACTTATAAAAGAAAATGGGTTATGGGAATTATGTTAACTATAGGTATCAAAATTGTTTACTTTAGGAGCAGGTCCATTTTAGAGTATCAATTTTAGGTGCGCTTCAAAGGCTCAGGTCCCACTATTTTTACGAAAGTTTAAACAATCAGTTTAAAAAAAATGATATTTTAGATGAAAGGTGAGACTTTGAAGTTTCAGAAAATAATTTTGGAAACTAGGTTTAAAAATGACATACACTGTAAATACAAATTATACATATACATTGTAAATAATAACTAACCTATCAAAACACTTCTCCGCGAAGTGCTTCGAGCAAAGGCGCGTATGTGCAAACGGCTTAAAGTTTTTCCGTTTCAGGGCCTGTATCCAAAGCTGCCTTCGGTTTTCATCCTTACGGAACCTATGAGCAGGAACGAGAAACGATTATATTTACTTCAGTAACCGAATTATCACAGATACTTTCCAAAATGTAATATGAGTCTGACTTTACAGGCATCACTCTCAACACTTTAATTTACGTGATATCTATTTCAAGTGTAAAAAACATATAAAAGTCACTTCAGCAGATTTCAATAAACGCATCTGCTTTATCATAGAAACACTTACACGTGGAATGTAATGCCATTTCCCCCGACATCCATAAGCGCAACACGAAACAACCATGTTTTGCCAACATTCACGTGACTTCAGCCCAGAGATGTTGGAGCCACGAAAATGACGTCAGGGCCAGTCTATTATATTTATGGTCGAAGGTAATATCATACCACTCTGCAGCTGATCATTCCAGTATTACATATATCTTCAGTGCCAAATAATGTTAATAGAAGACAGACAGACTGAATCTAGCATAGATGTATACTTGCATATCGATATGATGTCTAAATGCCAAAGACCTTCACAACATCGTTGACTTTGAAACCATTGTGGTAGTACCACCTTAGCCCATAGAGGGCACACTGAGTATACATCGTCTCTACAGTTATTTTTAAAGCTTTTAATTGATATTTTATACAATAATTAAGTTGTTCCATGGTTTAAATGGATATTTTGTACATAATTATTTTTATATTATTATTCTACTTTGTTTTTTTACGTTTTGGCGATTATGTGAACCCGTTTTACATTGATTGGTTGACGTGAGGTAGAGGGAGAAGAGGTAGGCGGAGCATCTTCGTATTTAAGCGTATCCCCGTCACTTGCTGGCACCAGTTGAGATCACAGCAGCTGAGAAGAGTGCTCCACCTACCATCTTCAAAGGTAGCTATTGGTATAACAAGTCTTATCGTATTTTATCCTTATAAACATTTTGTCATATTTTATTGTCAATCTAGTAAGGTTTCTATTACTTTTACATTAAATTACACGTCTGATGATGGTCATGTGATATCACCGAAACCGGTGTTCTTGAAGCATATGTGGTGTGATCAAGACCGAATTTTTGAAAGAAAAATTTTAAAAAATTTTGATCACTGTTCCAAAAAGTTTATTAAAATACTTGATCAAAGTCGTAAAATTTGGTGACGCAAATTGACAATGCAGAATGACTGAAGTTACGCAGTAATGTTCCGCCGATAAGCCTGTAATGCCAAAGAGCAAACGAAAATTATATTGCCAGACAATTTCATGGAAAATGTTTTTATCTGTAGGCTAAATCACACTACTATTTCCGGGTGGAATCCGAATTATATTAACAATTTTTCCATACTCCTTTTAAAGACTGTCCTGTCATTGTGTCCAAGTCAAGGGTCCAACAAAAGCAATCATTTATTGTCTCTGAATGGTAAGAAGATATGTAACAATGAAAATTATTGTCTCCAATTTTTCCAGGTTTTGCACGTCGATTACGAGATTTTTGCAAGAAAAGAGCTATTTTTTTAAATATTTGGTCCTGATTTGCGTTCATGTTCCTGGAGACCAGTATAAAGCTGAGGAAACAGTAATTCACGGGTACTTATCACTGGAATTGTTGTATAAGAATATGTCATAGCATTCATCGACTAAACAAGCGACTCCGTCCTTTTTTCACTGAAATGATAAAGTGCGGTTTGCACAAAACCTGACTGATTGGCTTTATACGTAGCATGTTAGGGGATAACAAGAAACTTCTTCTCGTCAGCTACGAATTTCTCTGTAGTATTACCTATTAATGATATCTCCTCTACACGTTGACGTGAGGTAACCTTCGTAGTTTTCCGATTTCCTTTTCCGTATAATTTGCTGTATCAGTTTAACCAGGTCGTAGAGGCGTGGAAATCAATAATGTTCATCTCATTTGCAGTTCACAGGGTGCAGTCTCGCAATTTCCATCGGAAAGATGGTAACAGTGCACTGACTCATGCACAGTGCTAAATCTTTCGAATAGTTTTTCATTCACACTTCTGTGAGTTTCATTTTGGCGCAACTTTTATACTTCGTATAAATCTTTATTGCATTTACACAAACTATGTTCAGATTTTATGAAACGAATGTGGCTCTGCACATTGCTCACGTATTTTTCTCCCTCCTTCATTTGACTAAAAGATTGACGTCCTTTTCTTTCTCGTTGAAAGCAGTTACTGTACATGTCTACTGTGGGCTTGAAAAGTACTCCGTTATTGTCCTGGATTTACTTTAGCGTAGCAATCACCGTTCGAAACACAAGCAGCAAAATCGTCTGAGCTATTTACCGAAATGTTGACATCATTTGAATTATTGTACAAGTAATTAACTAATAAACAACACATATGTCGGTCTTCAGAAGAAGAAGGGTATTTCTATTGCATGCAGTGTTTCTCATGTTTCACCTTTGCTAGGTTGAGAACGTTAACTGCAATTCACATTACTGTGAAACATTTGAACCTACTCAAAGAAACACGCTGTTTGCAAGCATATACGAAGAAATCACAGAGAAAATTAGTTCAGTTTTATCTCCACTGTTTACACTTAGCGATACCGCAAAGGCAACTGCAATTATTATAGATATTAAATGAATCGCAAATTCTAGCGAATAGTAACTGTGAACAATTGCGTCAGAGAAACTATCAACGGAAATTGAAATTCGCTTTACAAATTGCGATCGCGTTGTGAGGTGTTATCTGTTTATCGATGTGCAGTCAAGAGGAGATAGGTGCCCGCCGAGTTGCGCATGCACTGTGTGTTACAGCTACAGCAGGAGTATCTACAGGGTGTTTCAAAAATGACCGGTATATTTGAAACGGCAATAAAAACTAAACGAGCAGCGATAGAAATACACCGTTTGTTGCAATATGCTTGGGACAACAGTACATTTTCAGGCGGACAAACTTTCGAAATTACAGTAGTTACAATTTTCAACAACAGATGGCGCTGCAAGTGATGTGAACGATATAGAAGACAACGCAGTCTGTGGGTGCGCCATTCTGTACGTCGTCTTTCTGCTGTAAGCGTGTGCTGTTCACAACGTGCAAGTGTGCTGTAGACAACATGGTTTATTCCTTAGAACAGAGGATTTTTCTGGTGTTGGAATTCCACCGCCTAGAACACAGTGTTGTTGCAACAAGACGAAGTTTTCAACGGAGGTTTAATGTAACCAAAGGACCGAAAAGCGATACAATAAAGGATCTGTTTGAAAAATTTCAACGGACTGGGAACGTGACGGATGAACGTGCTGGAAAGGTAGGGCGACCGCGTACGGCAACCACAGAGGGCAACGCGCAGCTAGTGCAGCAGGTGATCCAACAGCGGCCTCGGGTTTCCGTTCGCTGTATTGCAGCTGCAGTCCAAATGACGCCAACGTCCACGTATCGTCTCATGCGCCAGAGTTTACACCTCTATCCATACAAAATTCAAACGCGGCAACCCCTCAGCGCCGCTACCATTGCTGCACGAGAGACATTCTCTAACGATATAGTGCACAGGATTGATGACGGCGATATGCATGTGGGCAGCTTTTGGTTTACTGACGAAGCTTATTTTTATCTGGACGGCTTCGTCAATAAACAGAACTGGCGCATATGGGGAACCGAAAAGCCCCATGTTGCAGTCCCATCGTCCCTGCATCCTCAAAAAGTACTGGTCTGGGCCGCCATTTCTTCCAAAGGAATCATTGGCCCATTTTTCAGATCCGAAACGATTACTGCATCACGCTATCTGGACATTCTTCGTGAATTTGTGGCGGTACAAACTGCCTTAGACGACACTGCGAACACCTCGTGGTTTATGCAAGATGGTGCCCGGCCACATCGCACGGCCGACGTCTTTAATTTCCTGAATGAATATTTCGATGATCGTGTGATTGCTTTGGGCTATCCGAAACATACAGGAGGCGGCGTGGATTGGCCTCCCTATTCGCCAGACATGAACCCCTGTGACTTCTTTCTGTGGGGACACTTGAAAGACCAGGTGTACCGCCAGAATCCAGAAACAATTGAACAGCTGAAGCAGTACATCTCATCTGCATGTGAAGCCATTCCGCCAGACACGTTGTCAAAGGTTTCGGGTAATTTCATTCAGAGACTACGCCATATTATTGCTACGCATGGTGGATATGTGGAAAATATCGTACTATAGTTTCCCAGACCGCAGCGCCATCTGTTGTTGAAAATTGTAACTACTGTAATTTCGAAAGTTTGTCTGCCTGAAAATGTACTGTTGTCCCAAGCATATTGCAACAAACGGTGTATTTCTATCGCTGCTCGTTTAGTTTTTATTGCCGTTTCAAATATACCGGTCATTTTTGAAACACCCTGTATTTCTCCAGCCTGCTGGCGAGCTACGAATTTGGTGAATTTAATATTTTTTGTTATTTCTTGTAGTGTGTCTTAGCTGCTAACTAGCATGGGGAGTGAACAGTAGCAAACTGTGCTCCACCCCAGAACCGAAATTCGGACCCATGCCGATCGATGTGGTTTTGTATCAACAGGCAGGCTGCATGTGTTGTATTGAGGCTTTCGTCAAGACTCCACTGTGTTGAGGAGATTGGGACCGTAATTCGTACAGTACTGTAGTGATAAAATTTACTGAAGAACTTTCATTATATAAGAGGGCGAGAGTGTTGGGCGGTAGGTGCGGCATTAACTTGCGTCTCATTTACTTTTCCAAACAGAGATGATGTTACTAGGTTGCTATCATCAACGACGAAACTGAAGACTGCAGTAAAAATTTTCACCTTCTCCTTGTCCTAATATACTTCAGATTGTGTGTCATCTGATCACATCACCTCGTTATTCTTCATCCAACTCACAGGATGTATGCCAGTGTATCTAATAAATGAATTAAACGTGGACAGATCAGTGTGCCGACAAAGTAATTTACGTTTCTCTTTAAAAATGTCCCAATCTCAAAATAGTAGAATAGTCTCTATTCCATACTAAATATTAAGCATAAAACGTATCGTCTCATTCAGTGTTTTGGTGAAAACAGCAACAACTCTGTTCTTGGAGAGAAATGGTACTCAACTTCGTGTGAGGCTAAATATGTGGCTCAGCTACCTGAAGTTAGCTTCGTGGTTCCAAGCTTCACAACTGCACTAAACAGTGAGATAATGTCTCTCGTACGTCTGTCTCATTTTGGGGGAGGTCTGATTCCATTATCATCTTCATGTCCTGAATTTTCACCAGTACGAAAAGGGACGCTTTAATGCTGTACATCCAAGAGGACTGCAGTACTGCATGACTCGGAGCGTGGTGTCTGTCACAAAATGTGATGCAGGAAACGGAAGTCACAATTCTTCGTTACAAAAAATTTAGTTTATTATTTATAGTAGCGTTATTTGAAATTGTCCCAAATACTAGGAAACTGAGAGACTACTCGCATAAAAGGATCACACACGAGATTGAAATACATCTGAAGCCACGCCACACGTCTTCACAATACGTACTACTCGCCACTTTTGACAATGTTTCACACTCTGAAGCTGCATTTACTCCATGTATTCTACAGAAGCAGATTACTTACAAGGAAAATCTATTATTCATTTTCGTTGAGTGAATTCAATAATGACATCTTCACATAAATTACTCCTTACCAAAGAGACACATCCTTCTTTGCCGGCCGGAGTGGCCGTGCGGTTCTAGGCGCTACAGTCTGGAACCGAGCGACCGCTACGGTCGCAGGTTCGAATCCTGCCTCGGGCATGGATGTGTGTGATGTCCTTAGGTTAGTTAGGTTTAATTAGTTCTACGTTCTAGGCGACTGATGACCTCAGACGTTAAGTCGAATAGTGCTCAGAACCTCACCCTTCTTTCAACTCCTTAATGCTGTTCACGAAAGACATATACTGATACGAATATTACGATTCGTCCCCACACAACTGGACGTGTGATACTGAGGCACAGTTATGTAGTTACAGAGTTCTTTAAAAATAATGACGTGAAGCTGGGCGATAAGAAAGGAACAACAAAGTTCACATTTGCTGACATGGCTCTTGGTCGCATGCGGTGGGTGAGGAGTGGGGGCAGGGTGAGAGGGGGGGGGGGGGGAGAATTCTGTGCAATGATAACGTTTTGGGACAAGAAACGAGAGCGTGAGTGCGAGGCCTTAAAGATAATGTCGGCCGAGACCTCGTGCAAAATCAATCTTACCAACGAACTTAACAGAGGAAAATTGTTTCTGTGGGAGACCTACAAGACTGATTTGTTTGGAAACAACGGAAGGACAATGAAGCCCTTCGCGACCGTATGTCATAGTTGCTAGTGAATCTTCCGAGCTGTAGGGTCGTGGTCGAAGAAAAACTTTTCGGTTCGTGACGTTTCGTCCACAGCTGCGCTGGACATCTTCGGAGGAACTCCTGGTGACGCTGCGTCTTGCCGTCTCGGGCCGCTGTTCACCTGGAGAAATGTTCTCAAAAATTATTAATAAAACATGATGCCTTGAACCGGTATTACTCTGCATATAATCAGTGTACACCCTGTGACCAAATGTATCCGGATATCTGGCTGAAAATGACTTACAAGTTCGTGGCGCCCTCCATCGCTAATGCTGGAATTCAAAATGGTGTTGCCACACAATTAGCCTTGATGACAGCTTCCAAACTCGCCGGCATACGTTCAGTCAGGTGCTGCAAGGTTCCTTGGGGAATGGCAGCCCATTCTTCACGGAGTGCTGCACTGAGGAGAGGTATCGATGTCGGTCGGTGAGGCCTGGCGCGAAGTCGACATTCCAAAACACCCCAAAGGTGTTGTATATGATTCATGTCAGGACTCTATGCATGCCAGTCCATTACAGAGCTGTTGCTGTCGTGTAACCACTCCGCCACAGGCCGTGCTTTATGAACAGGTGCTCGATCGTGTTGAAAGATGCAATCGCCATCTCCGAATTGCTCTTCAACATTGGGAACAAGGGGGTGCATAAAACATTAATGTAGGCCTGTGCTGTGATACTGCCACGCAAAAAAACAAGGGGTGAAAGCCCCCTCCATGAAAAACACAACCACAGCGTAACACCAACGCCTCCGAATTTTACTGTTGGCACTATACACGCTGGCAGATGACGTTCACCGGGCATTCGCCACACTCACACCCTGCCATCGTATCGCCACATTGTGTACCCCGATTCGTCACTCCACACAACGTTTTCCCACTGTTCAATCGTCCAGTGTTTACGCTCCTTACACCAAGCAAACACAGGCAAACCTACGTTTCTAGCTTTTGTAGACTTAGAGAAAGCTTTTGACAATGTTGACTGGAATACTCACTTTCAAATTCTAAAGGTGGCAGGGGTCAAATACAGGGAGCGAAAGGCTATTTACAATTTGTACAGAAACCAGATGTCAGTTATAAGAGTCGAGGGACATGAAAGGGAAGCAGTGGTTGGGAAGGGTGTAAGACAGGGTTGTAGCCTCTCCCCGATGTTATTCAATCTGTATATTGAGCAAGCAGTAAAGGAAACAAAAGAAAAATTCGAAGTAGGTATTAAAATCCATGGAGAAGAAATAAAAACTTTGAGGTTCGCCGATGACATTGTAATTCTGTCAGAGACAGCAAAGGACTTGGAAGAGCAGTTGAACGGAATGGACAGTGTCTTGAAGGGAGGATATAAGATGAACATCAACAAAAGCAAAACGAGGATAATGGAATATAGTCGAATTAAGTCGGGTGATGATGAGGGTATTAGATTATAAAATGAGACACTTAAAGTAGTAAAGGAGTTTCGCTATTTGGGGAGCAAAATAACTGATGATGGTCGAAGTAGAGGGGATATAAAATGTAGACTGGCAATAGCAAGGAAAGCGTTTCTGAAGAAGAGAAATTTGTTAACATCGAGTATAGATTTAAGCGTCAGGAAGTTATTTCTGAAAGTATTTGTATGGAGTGTAGCCATGTATGGAAGTGAAACATGGACGGTAAATAGTTTGGACAAGAAGAGAATAGAAGCTTTCGAAATGTGGTGCTACAGAAGAATGCTGAACATTAGATGGGTAGATCACATAACTAATGAGGAGGTACTGAATAGGACTGGGGAGAAGAGGAGTTTGTGGCACAACTTGACCAGAAGAAGGGATCGGTTGGTAGGACATGTTCTGAGGCATCAAGGGATCACCAATTTAGTATTGGAGGGCAGCGTGGAGGGTAAAAATCGTAGGGGGAGACCAGGAGATGAATACACTAAGCAAATTCAGAAGGATGTAGGTTGCAGTAGGTACTGGGAGATGAAGAAGCTTGCCCAAGATAGAGTAGCATGGAGAGCTGCATCAAACCAGTCTCAGGACTGAAGACCACAACAACAACAACACCAAGCGAGGCGTCGTTTGGCATTTACCGTCGAGATGTGTGGCTTATGAGCAGCCGCTCGACCATGAAATCCAAGTTTTGTCACCTCCCGCCTGTCTGTCATAGTACTTGCAGTGGATCCTGAGCAGTTTGGAATTCCTGTGTGATGGTCTGGAAAGGTGTCTGCCTATTACACCTTACGATCTTCTTCAACTGCCGGCTGTCCTTGTCAGTCAACAGACGAGGTCGGCCTGAACGCTTTTGTGCTGTAGGTGTCCCTTCACGTTTCCACTTCACTATCACATCAGAAACAGTGGACGTAGGGATGTTCAGGAGCGTGGAAATCTGACCACGTTCGAAGCCCGTGAGTTCCGCGGAGCGCCCCATTCTGCTCTCTCACGATGTCTAATGACTACTGAGGTTGCTGATATGGAGTACCTGGCAGTAGGTGGCAGCATAATAGACCTAACATGAAAGACGTATGTTTTTGGGGGTGTCCGGATACTTTTGATCACATAGTGTGTTTCACTCTTTCGTCTTCAGAAATACACTCCTAGAAATGGAAAAAAGAACACATTGACACCGGTGTGTCACACCCACCATACTTGCTCCGGACACTGCGAGAGGGCTGTACAAGCAATGATCACACGCACGGCACAGCGGACACACCAGGAACCGCGGTGTTGGCCGTCGAATGGCACTAGCTGCGCAGCATTTGTGCACCGCCGCCGTCAGTGTCAGCCAGTTTGCCGTGGCATACGGAGCTCCATCGCAGTCTTTAACACTGGTAGCATGCCGCGACAGCGTGGACGTGAACCGTATGTGCAGTTGACGGACTTTGAGCGAGGGCGTATAGTGGGCATGCGGGAGGCCGGGTGGACGTACCGCCGAATTGCTCAACACGTGGGGCGTGAGGTCTCCACAGTACATCGATGTTGTCGCCAGTGGTCGGCGGAAGGTGCACGTGCGCGTCGACCTGGGACCGGACCGCAGCGACGCACAGATGCACGCCAAGACCGTAGGATCCTACGCAGTGCCGTAGGGGACCGCACCGCCACTTCCCAGCAAATTAGGGACACTGTTGCTCCTGGGATATCGGCGAGGACCATTCGCAACCGTCTCCATGAAGCTGGGCTACGGTCCCGCACACCGTTAGGCCGTCTTCCGCTCACGCCCCAACATCGTGCAGCCCGCCTCCAGTGGTGTCGCAACAGGCGTGAATGGAGGGACGAATGGAGACGTGTCGTTTTCAGCGATGAGAGTCGCTTCTGCCTTGGTGCCAATGATGGTCGTATGCGTGTTTGGCGCCGTGCAGGTGAGCGCCACAATCAGGACTGCATACGACCGAGGCACACAGGGCCAACACCCGGCATCATGGTGTGGGGAGCGATCTCCTACACTGGCCGTACACCACTGGTGATCGTCGAGGGGACACTGAATAGTGCACGGTACATCCAAACCGTCATCGAACCCATCGTTCTACCATTCCTAGACCGGCAAGGGAACTTGCTGTTCCAACATGACAATGCACGTCCGCATGTATCCCGTGCCACCCAACGTGCTCTAGAAGGTGTAAGTCAACTACCCTGGCCAGCAAGATCTCCGGATCTGTCCCCCATTGAGCATGTTTGGGACTGGATGAAGCGTCGTCTCACGCGGTCTGCACGTCCAGCACGAACGCTGGTCCAACTGAGGCGCCAGGTGGAAATGGCATGGCAAGCCGTTCCACAGGACTACATCCAGCATCTCTACGATCGTCTCCATGGGGGAATAGCAGCCTGCATTGCTGCGAAAGGTGGATATACACTGTACTAGTGCCGACATTGTGCATGCTCTGTTGCCTGTGTCTATGTGCCTGTGGTTCTGTCAGTGTGATCATGTGATGTATCTGACCCCAGGAATGTGTCAATAAAGTTTCCCCTTCCTGGGACAATGAATTCACGGTGTTCTTATTTCAATTTCCAGGAGTGTACCTACCACATGCAGCAGTTTTCAAGAAGAAGGACGCAATAATTGGATAACTCCTGCTTCTGCTTCTCTGATGTCGCGTGAGGAACGCAGCTAGTGACACGACAGTTGCTGAAGAAACGTGAAACAGCTCCCGCCACAACTCGCAGACTACCGCTGCTGGTATTGATTCGCCCATACTTTATCAGTTAATTTCAGACCTAATCTTCAATGACCTCGCTATCACTGGTTAGCTAGATTCCAAATCTTATCTTCTTCCGTCAATATTATTTTCATTAATTCCATCCATACTTCACTTGGAATTAGTTTGTTATTTGGCACCTTTTAATTTTACCCTGGAGCTACGTGTGTAATTTATAACGGGCTTCTTCTCAGTAAGCTTTTTGGGGCGTTGGCTACTGCAACAGGAACTGACAACGCCTAGTTTATCTAGTGATAGAAAAACTCGTGACATAAAAAAGAGTGGACATGTATTTTCCTCACTGCAGAATACGGTTGGAATGAAATGTATTCTCAAATGAGAATACCGTACACTTACAATCAAACGTACTTACTTACTATTTTTGCAATCTCAAACAAAACATTAAAATGAGGTGCTCGTTGTCTTTTATTACACTGTTATGCCTATGAAGACCTCGTTACACAAGATGTACGGTCATTAAATTCATTCCTGCAACAATTGAATCTTTGTCCTTGTGCATTGTTAACAGATATACTGCACGCTAATCTTACGAGAAGTAGGAGCCAAAGCTAAATGGTAAGTTATACTTGAAGTGAGTGGAAATTGTTGTATGTATAGACCATACTAACCTAACTTTTTTCTTTTCCTGTTCATATTTATGCTTCTATGTCGTCCTCTACAGGATCTTGTCAGAGATCATATTGGGAGTACTGAACGAATCTAGAAGTTCTGTGTGTGTGTGGGGAGGGATATATGTTTTCGTCTTAGTTCATCATTGTATCAATGGATTTAAATATTTTTTCGTCTACAGCTGTCTTATTCCGTATTCGCTGAATTGTTTGTTGGTCAACGTCCCTTATGTGCTAAGATTGTTAGTTTAAGTAGTTGCTCTCTATAAGTGAGTACACGTTGTCTATGAGGCGTCCCTCTGAGTGCGCTTTACATCAGTAAAGACGATTTTGCAAGGGTGGGGGATCATTGTGCTATGTCGATTCCAAGTGGTATTCTGTAATATTCGTTTGCATTCGATAATATTTGTGAAAGCTCAAGAACGTTCTACAATCTCGTTTGATACGAAAGAGACATAATATGACCTGTTGTCCACCACGATGCGATGGCAACCATTCAGTCATATCTCCACAAGCACAACAGATACTACTGCACAAAAAATATAGCACTACGAACACTTCCTGCAACAATAGGACGTAGTATAACTATTGTCGATACTTTATTTCTAAATGGAACTGTATTTTATGAAATAAATGTGAATACCATAACAAACATTATATGTTGCCATGATAATAAGACAGTAACAAAGCATCGCCATACATCAGATTTTACTGCAAAGTGAGAAACACAATTACAAATGAGTCAGTCACACTACTCAGGTGTGAACAGTGGGAAGAAGCTTACCAAGAATACACTGCAGACAAAAAGTTTTATGAAACTTCCTGGCAGACTAAAACTATGTGCAAGACCGAGACTCGAATTCGGGAACTTTACCTCCCGTGAGAAAGTTCTCTACCGACTTTACTACCCAAGCGCGACTCACGACCTGTCCTCACAGCTTTACTGCAACCAGTATCCAGTATCCTGCGTCCCAAATTTCAAAGAAATTCTACTGCGAAACTTGCGGGACGAGCACTCCTCGATGAAAGAATATTGCGGAGACATGGCTTACCCACAGCCTGGGGACGTTTTCGAGTCTCGGCCTGGGACACAGTTTTAATATGTCGGGTAGTTTCATATCAGCGCACACTCCGTGCAGAGTAAAAATTACGTTCTAAAGAAGTTTCATATTTTCTTCTAGTAATATTCTTACAGTATTATGAATCTAGTTTTCGTTTCCAGCAGACCAGAGACATTTACAGTGGAATCTGGTCAATAGCTGAGACAAAAGTATCTTTTGCCAGGAAGAGAGATTTATACTTAATGCAGATGACTAGCTAGCTCCACTAACACCTAAAAGTGCACGACGAGCTATACCGATCGCAAATGTCTTCAATCTGCTACAGAAAGGCAATAAACATGATCCTGGAATAAAAACTTCAGAATTGTGAGAATAAACCAAAGCAAATTTGGAACATCGTAAGGCAGGAAACAGAATTAGTAAAGTAAACTATACTTGAAACTTCCTGGCAGATTAAAACTGTGTGCCCGACCGAGACTCGAACTCGGGACCTTTGCCTTTCGCGGGCAAGTGCTCTACCATCTGAGCTACCGAAGCACGACTCACGCGCGGTACTCACAGCTTTACTTCTGCCAGTATCCGTCTCCTACCTTCCAAACTTTACAGAAGCTCTCCTGCGAACCTTGCAGAACTAGTACTCCTGAAAGAAAGGATACTGCGGAGACATGGCTTAGCCACAGCCTGGGGGATGTTTCCAGAATGAGATTTTCACTCTGCAGCGGAGTGTGCACCGATATGAAACTTCCTGGCAGATTAAAACTGTGTGCCCGACCGAGAATCGAACTCGGGACCTTTGCCAGGAAGTTTCATATCAGCGCACACTCCGCTGTAGAGTGCAAATCTCATTCTGTAAACTATACTTGGTTCCCTAACGAGAGGTAGCAGTGATATATATGATGTGAAATTCAAATCATTAGACACTACAATCTTTGGATTCTTCTTAATACTGGTTGAAAAATGGGAGCAACAATTGAGCAGTCACAACCAGATCCATTCGATATACATATTCATGCTTTGCACAACCTATCAGCAGACAGCCAATCTGCAAAATCAGGAGTTATAACAATCACAAAAACGATTAAGTTACTGGAGGACAGTAACTCTTCCGATTGTAATGAATCAGTAGCAACACAACCTTGTGAAAGTGGAGACTTGAAGTGACCCCTAATCATGGACTCATCTATCTCCACATTGTATGGTCAGAAGTTTTAGAGGCAGTAGCTTATAAGAGATATGGATCACCTTTGGTAAATTATTTTTTATCATTTTACCTTTGTTTCCTTGAAGTTTTACTACGGACGAAACAATTCATGATCTGACAAGCTGAGCTCTTGCAGAAATAAACAAGAAAAATTACCTTGTTCAATCGTTAAGAGCTTTCAGAGACTAATCACAAAATTCTAACCGGGAAACTAAACTTACATGACATTAAAAGCCTTCCTCTTGCAACCATGAAGTCTTATCTTAATAATAAAAATCAGAGGATCACATTAGCGAACAGTATTACAAAATAACAATAGTTTCAGAGTAAGGAAACATTAAATACAGTGTGCCACAAGGTTTCGTGCTTGGTTCACTGCAGTGAGGTCACCGATGACAGTGACACCAAAGCAGAGTTATTAAACACGGTTTTCCGAAACTCCTTCACCAAAGAAGACGAAGTAAATATTCCTGAATTCCAATGAAGAACAACTGCCAAGATGAGAAACTTAGAAGTAAATATCCTAGGCGTAACGACGCAGCTTAAATCACTCAACAGACAGGTTCCTGTCAGAGTTGTTGTGGTCTTCAGTCCTGAGACTGGTTTGATGCAGCTCTCCATGCTACTATATCGTGTGCAAGCTTCTTCATCTCCCAGTACTTACTGCAACCTACATCCTTATGAATCTGCTTAGTGTATTCATCTCTTGGTCTCCCTCTACGATTTTTACCCTCCACACTGCCCTCTAATGCTAAATTTGTGATCCCGTGATGCCTCAGAATATGTCCTACCAACCGAACCCTTATCCTTGTCAAATTGTGCCACAAATGTCTCTTCTCCCCAATTCTATTCAATACCTCCTCATTAGTTATGTGATCTACCCATCTGATCTTCTTCTGTAGCACCACATTTCGAAAGGTTCTATTCTCTTCTTACCCAAACTATTTATCGTCCACGTTTGACTTCCATAGATGGCTACACTCCATACAAATACTTTCAGAAACGACTACCTGACGAATCTATACTCGATGTTAACAAATTTCTCTTCTTGAGAAACGATTTCCTTGCCATTACCAGTCTACATTTTATATCCTCTCTACTTCGACCATCATCTGTTATTTTATATAGCAAAACTCCTTTACTGCATTTAAGTGTCTCATTTCCTAATCTAATTCCCTCAGCATCACCCGACTTAATTCGACTACATTCCATTAACCTCGTTTTGCTTTTGTTGATGTTCATCTTATATCCTCCTTTCAAGACACTGTCCGTTCCGTTCAACTGCTCTTCCAAGTCCTTTGCTGTCTCTGACAGAATTACAATGTCATCGGCGAACCTTAAAGTTTTTATTTCCTCTCCATGGATTTTAATACCTACTCCGTATTTTTCTATTGTTTCCTTTAGTGCTTGCTCAATAAGCACACTGAATAACATCGGGGATAGGCTACAACCATGTTTGATGAAATAAAAAAATATTTATATATTTATTATGTAAAAAAAGAATGAATGGATGAAAATGGGTAAGAAATTGCTTTAAATATTATTGTTATTTACTCTTTCAGTACGAACTTTGTTGTAAAACCCCTTATTTACGTGTGGTAATAAAAATTCATTCGGACAGAATTAAGCACATTTAAAATTACGTGAACCTTAGCAACCCTCTCATGCTGATAAATTCATACTAACTGATTTATTTGAAAATTGTATAAATTAAATTTATTACGTATTTCGCCCTTGGCACACATTTTCTAAATGCAGTGGTTTTTTAAATATTTACTGAATTCTTTCCCGGCGTTAGCTATGGAACACAAGACTGTCTCTGTTAGCATAAAATGGTTAAATATTGCCAAGCCGACCTGAACGTTTAATTATCATTGACAAAACACACTTCACTATACGTTTAAGTTATTTGCTTTAGAAATTGAAAGAACCAACGGATTAACAACTTCAACGTTAATTATCCGCCTATGAATGCACAAATGTAAAACCAGTAATAAATTCCGTCAGCCTCAGGATCGCTGTAAAAGAAAAATATTTCGTAATTCACTGCTAATTTTATCTGCTCCCGATTTACGGGTTTGGTTAATTTTTTAGCGGAACAATTTTTTAAATGTGCCGCCGCTGCAAATCGTTCGGTCGCGGCGCAGCCCAGCAACACCAACGATAATCGCTAAAAATGCTGAAAATTCTTTAAAGAAATATTATAGATTACATGGGCAAGCTAATTTACATTAGTAATATACAATTTTGATAAATTATAATGTATTTAGACCACAACAATAATTAAACTTACATTACTTTGTAATTTCTCCTCTAATGGCGGATAAAGATAGATACAGACAAAAGAACTCTACTCATTCATAAAATGCTACGTCACAGGTTCCTCTCTCTCTCAGTTCTCGAGGAAGACGAAAAATAACGCACACCATGCAGTGCTATTTATATTATTGCTGACCATTAGCATCTCTTTGTAATCCTACAACATTATTTTCCTCTGTGGCTGTATTTTACATTTTTTTTAACGCAGATATTAACATATTTCGTAATTACATTATGAGTATAGAAATATTACAATCATAAATACATCGAGAATATTATTACAGAAAATATTACAATAATAACGAATGTCCTTTATACAAAATTTAATAATATTTTTTGTTAAACAATTACAGTACATACGAGTTGCTTCATAGTGGCGTACATAGTACAATTAAATGTCATTTCATTTTATTAATAGTGTGTGTGTTGCCAGGGAACGTTACATTGCCCCCTGGCAGCATTTGGCAAAGAGTTTCTATACTTTGACACAATGGTGCCGTAACGTTCTTCACAATTCTGTTTTTTTTTTTTTTTAATGGAATGGCTCTTTTAATTAGTCCCAGGGTTATATATGTTCATGGCTCCCCCATTTGGGCGAAGGCAGACAGGAAACCTGGGCAAAACTGTGCCGGAGCCCAGCCATCCCAGTTGGTTCTTGTCTCTTTAACAGTCATTCTTTTGAAATGATTTAGCAGTTTGTCATAATATCACAGTCACATACAGTACAACGAAAGTTTGTTGTGTGTGTTTAACAACTCGTAATTATCATTTTTGCGATATACTGCAAGGTCACTTGTCCTAGGATACATCACTTAGTTTTTTGAAATCGTTTAGTACAACTTCACTTTTCCTAATGTTCTCACTACCTACGTGTTACAAATCCATCTCCTACACTTGTTAGCGTTCATTTTCTGTCGTCAATTTACGGGTATACATAATAAGTGTTCAATGTTTGTCAAAAATCGAGTTCATTGACATGTTATGCGGTTTGTGTAAATATTTTGGTATATGTCAATAATGCTGTAGTTGGTGAGCGGTGCGAAATGATTGTTGAGCGGCGCTCGGCGCGGCGCGTCGGCTCTGTGTAGGTCACCGCCCCCGGTGTTGACAGCTACGGCGCGGAGAGGCGTGTGGCTGTCTGGTCTGCTACGGGCTGCTGCGGCCGCTGCATGGCTGAAGTAGCCGGATGCGCGTTGTATATCAGCTCGCCCGTGTGACATCTTCTTGCAGTGCTCCAACAAACATGCAACAAGTTCACAAACAGTGTACTATCCTTATGGGCATTTTTCCTGCTGTGGGAAAGAACGCACACAGTTATTGGCAGTTATTATTCAGTAGGCCTTCACTAGTCTGGTTTGCACAATGTTTCGTTGTCACAGTAACGCGTTTTATGGGCACACAATATTTTTTCACCATGTCATGACTTGTCATTAGTCACACGCAAGTTTTCACCTTAGAACAAAATGTATCTCTGTAGTCAATGCGCTTTCCTGGCGTCCCTTGACACACAAAGAGTTATAGTTTGACACTAGCTTGGTCCACCGTCTGTTATCGGCTCACTATTCGTGTCGTGTTAGTTCCTTGTCCACTTGCACACACGGCGATGATACAGTATCTTATTGCTTGTTCAAAACAACCTCGTGACGTATTGCTGCAGTTTTAACAACTAATTGCACTAATCAGGTTATCTGTGCAGACATTTAGAGCATGTTTAAGCTAACACTAATTAAAAAGAAGACATAACACAAATAATCATAAACAAAAGAGAAAGTCAATCATATTCTTATAACTAAATACTTCTACACTAGTACATTATCTCTACAGATAACACATCATTAATGTTCATTCATTTCCAAATGAATGGTGTACCTTTATACACATAACACATAGGACTATTAGTCATTTACTGTAGGAATATTTTCACATCCTTACGCGGATACAGTCCCCGTACTCTCCCTGAGTGGGGATCTGCTAAGAGATAGCTACTATTTCCTTCTTGGCCCAAGGAATGGAGAATGAGGCTCGACATACGTTTTGTGAGGCTTCACCTCGATATTGTATTGATATCCCTTAACAATTCCTGGTCGTTCTGAAAATACATCTGCGTAATTAGATAATAACTGTACCAAATCCTGCTGTTGCATTGAGTTCAAATTTTCGGACTGTGATACTTTGTTCACAAGTGCGTCCATATTTGCTTTTAATTGATCACTTTGTACGTCTGGATAATAGATATTTTGTCCTAGAGAATGATTGTCTAATGTAGTATCCACTGATTCCTACATTTTATGTTAATAGCATTACAATTAGGCACAGGTACCTCTTCAGATCTGAGCATGGACAATTCTATCTTCCTACCCGCGTTCATCAAACTTAATTTTCCCCGAGAAAGGTCGCTTACTGCGTCCCTTTCTCTCAAAAAATCTACCCCCAAAATGCAGGCTACCCTTAAACCCTTTACTACCAGGAATGAGCACGCTATGGCTTCTTCCCCTATATACATCTCTACCCGCACTTGGAGTTTAATTATTTGTCGCTGTGCACTTATGGCTCTAGTGACTTTGCAATTGTTCACAGGAAAAGTCAGCATACGCTAACATTGGTTGCCTGTTCTGTCTCGCAGTCGCAATTTTTTACTGCTGTATTTATATGCCTATCATTATTGGACCTGGCTGGCGTTACATACGCCTGTGGGTCGTCGTGTAGCAAGCTGATTTCTAGCTCGGCAAGACGATGGTTGACATTCCGCTGCCACAGCGGAATGTCAGTGTGTCCCACGCTTTTTAGGTCCTGCATTTCCGCATTTGAGCCCACATCTTGGGCTTCAATCGCGGCGTGCACTTTCTCGTCTATTTTTTTTATAAATTCGTTTTCAATTTCGTGCACTTGTTCGGACATTTTGTGCTCAATTACTTGATTTGTGTCAATTTCTAATTGTTCCACCCTGTTAGTCAGTACACTGATTTCATCTACGATACTGGCGTTAGCCACTTGGATACTATCTACTCTTTCGCTCAGTTCTTGCACCGTTTTGGGTATGGTTTCATAGTTTTACATAGATTTCTAGCTCGGCAAGACGATGGTTGACATTCCACTGCCACAGCGGAATGTCAGTGTGTACCACGTTTTTTAGGTCCTGCATTTCCGCATTTGAGCCCACATCTTTGGCTTCAATCGCGGCGTGCACTTTCTCGTCTATTTTTTTTTATAAATTCGTTTTCAATTTCGTGCACTTGTTCGGACATTTTGTGCTCAATTACTTGATTTGTGTCAATTTCTTAATTGTTCCACCCTGTTAGTCAGTACACTGATTTCATCTACGATACTGGCGTTAGCCACTTGGATACTATCTACTCTTTCGCTCAGTTCTTGCACCGTTTTGGGTATGGTTTCATAGTTTTGTCTCAAACTAACAATCTCATTTTGCATAGTTTCCAAGGATTGCATTAACTGCAAGTCTCTCTCATGCAGGCGGCGATCACGCTCTGCTTGTTTAGCATCACGTTCTCTATCGCGTTCTGCTTGCATACGTACAAATTCAGCTTGGAAATTGAGCATGCGCTCGAACATAACTCTTAATGATTGCACTTCTGACACCTCACCACTCTATGGCCCGTGTCTAGTGCTTGTAGGTGGCACAGTATTTCTACTTTCAACTGAATCACTGGCTGGCAGTGGCAACATTTCTTGCCCTTCTGCCCCCAGATTCTCACATTGTACTTCCTGAACTACGCCACTAACATTACTTTGTGCCCCACTTTCTAACGCGGTATCACTGCTTGCTAACTGTTGTTCGTTATCCATGTTTATATTTTTCTGACTACGCAATCTAACCATAGTCAACAAAAGAAACAAAATCTGAACTAAATATCCTAACACTCAGGTTTCACTGACATAGTCACACAAGAAATGGTCATTTGTTGAAACACACTTATTATATACTACGATGACTAACTACTCAAACGTCCTGTTATTTTTTTTAAAAAAAGAACATTAACAACAAGCACACCACTAATGATCCGAGAACACCGCACTGAGGCTACTTTACTACCCACAGGACAACTACACTGTAGCTTTACCTTTTGGTGATCTATCTTGGGTGCAGCTGCCGTCTGGTATTGTAGTAGGTAATTAATTATTTGGTATAATGAGCTCTCTTCTTCAGCTTGCCTCTGGGTATGTAGTGTTCTCATGCAAAAGATCATATACAGGTATTACCACACAATATTGGTTATGCAATACATACAATACATGAAAAAATTATTAATTGTTCTCCAACAAAGTTCGACTACAATAATTCCCTAGTTATCTCATGGGTATTTTGTGGCCACTGCTTATTCGGGCCCCGCGCTATTGGGCGTCATTTTGATGGAAAATATATATATATATATATATATATATATAATGTAAAAAAAATATGAATTCGATGAGAATGAATGGATGAAATTGCTTTAAATATTTTTGTTATTTACTCTTTCAGTACGAACTTTGTTGTAGAACCCCTTATTTACGTGTGGTAATAAAAATTCATTCAGACAGAATTAAGCACATTTAAAATTACGTGAACCTCAGCAACCCTCTCATGCTGATAAATTCATACTAACTGATTAATAACATTTATTTGAAAATTGTATAAATTAAATTTTTTACGTATTTCGGCCTTGGCAGACATTTTCTAAATGCAGTGGTTTTTTAAATATTTACTGAATTCTTTCGCGGCGTTAGCTATGGAACACAAGACTGTCTCTGTTAGCATAAAATGGTTAAATATTGCCAAGCCGACCTGAACGTTTAATTATCATTGACAAAACACACTTCACTATACGTTTAAGTTATTTGCTTTAGAAATTGAAAGAACCAACGGATTAACAACTTCAACGTTAATTATCCGCCTATGAATGCACAAATGTAAAACCAGTAATAAATTGCGTCAGCCTCAGGATCGCTGTAGAAGAAAAATATTTCGTAATTCACTGCTAATTTTATCTGCTCCCGATTTACGGGTTTGGTTAATTTTTTAGCGGAACAATTTTTTAAATGTGCCGCCGCTGCAAATCGTTCGGTCGCGGCACAGCCCAGCAACACCAACGATAATCGCTAAAAATGCTGAAAATTCTTTAAAGAAATATTATTGATGACATGGGCAAGCTAATTTACATTAGTAATACACAGTTTTGATAAATTATAATGTATTTAGACCACAACAATAATTAAACTTACATTACTTTGTAATTTCTCCTCTAATGGCGGATAAAGATAGATACAGACAAAAGAACTCTACTCATTCATAAAATGCTATGTCACAGGTTCCTCTCTCCCTCAGCTCTCGAGGAAGACGACAAAGAACGCACACCATGCAGTGCTATTTATATTATTGCTGACCATTAACATCTCTTTGTAATCCTACAACATTATTTTCCTCTGTGGCTGTATTTTACATTTTTTTAACGCAGATATTAACATATTTCGTAATTACATTATGAGTATAGAAATATTACAATCATAAATACATCGAGAATATTATTACAGAAAATATTACAATAATAACGAATGTCCTTTATACAAAATTAAATAATATTTTTTTGTTAAACAATTACAGTACGTACGAATTGCTTCAGAGTGGCGTACATAGTACAATTAAATGTCATTTCATTTTATTAATAGTGTGTATGTTGCCAGGGAACGTTACACCTGTCTCACTCCCTTCCCAACCACTGCTTCCCTTTCATGCCCCTCGACTCTTATAACTGTCATCTGGTTTCTGTACAAATGGTAAATAGCCTTACGCTCCCTGTATTTTATCCCTGCTGACTTTAGAATTTGAAAGAGAGTATTCCAGTCAACATTGTCAAAAGCTTTCTCTAAGTCTACAAATGCTAGAAACGTAGGTTTGCCTTTCCTTAATCTATCTTCTAAGATAAGTCGTAAGGTCAGTATTGCCTCACGTGTCCCAATATTTCTACGGAATCCAAACTGATCTTCCCCGAGGTCGGCTTCTACCAGTTTTTCCATTCGTCTGTAAAGAATTCGAGTTAGTATTTTGCAGCTGTGACTTATTAAACTGATAGTTCGGTAATTTTCACATCTGTCCACACCTGCTTTCTTTGGGATTGGAATTATTATATTCCTCTTGAAGTCTGAGGGTATTTCGCCTGTCTCATACATCTAGCTCACCAGATGGTAGAGTTTTGTCAGGACTGGCTCTCCCAAGGTTGTCAGTAGTTGTAATGGATTGTTGTTTACTCCCGGCGCCTTGTTTCGACTCAGGTCTCTCAGTGCTCTGTCAAACTCTTCACGCAGTATCGTATCTCCCATTTCATCTTCATCTACATCCTCTTCCATTTCCATAATATTGTCCTCAAGTACATCACTCTTGTATAGACCCTCTATATACTCCTTCCACCTTTCTGCTTTCCCTTCTTTGCTTAGAACTGGGTTTCCATCTGAGCTCTTGATATTCATACAAGTGGTGTTATTTTCTCCAAAGGTGTCTTTAATTTTCCTGTAGCCATTATCTATTTTACCCCTAGCGATATACACCTCTACATCCTTACATTTGTCCTCTAGCCATCCCTGCTTAGCTATTTTGCACTTCCTGTCAATCTCATTTTTGAGACGTTTGTATTCATTTTTGCCTGCTTCATTTACTGCATTTTTATATTTTCTCCTTTCATCCTCTGAGAGTATGCTGATAAAATAGCTCCATATTTAGCAATTATATACAACCACTCGCTCAGAGTATGCTGATAAAAATAGGTCCATATTTAGCAATTATATACAACCGCTCGCTCACAGAAAGATGGGTACCTAAAGACTGGAAAATTGCGCAAGTCACACCAATACCCAAAAAGGGAAGTAGGAGTAATCCGCTGAATTACAGGCCCATATCACTAACGTCGATTTTCAGTAGGGTTTTGGAACATATACTGTCTTCGAACATTATGAAGTACCTCGAAGAAAACGGTTTAGTGACACTTAGTCAGCACGGATTCAGAAAATACTCTTTATACTCATGAAGTATCAAATTGATTCCATAATTTTAGATTTCCAGAAGGCTTTCGACACCGTTCTTCACAAGCGTCTTCTAGCCAAACTGCGTGCCTATCGAATATCGCCTCAGTTGTGGACTGGATTCGTGATTTCCTGTCAGAAAGGTCACAGTTCGTACTAATAGACGGAAAGTCATCGAGTAAAACAGAAGTAATATCAGGCGTTCCCCAAGGACGTGTTATAGGTCCTCTGTTGTTCCTGATCTGTATTAACGAGGTAGGAGACAATCTGAATAGCTGTCGTAGATTGTTTGCCGATGATACTGTCATTTACCATCTTGTAAAGTCATCAGATGAGCAAAAAGAATTTCAAAACGATTTAGATAAGTTATCTGTATGGTGCGAAAAGTGGCAATTGACTCTGAATAAACAAAAGTGTGAAGTTATTCACGGGTACTAAAAGAAATTAGCTAAATTTCGATTATACGGTAAGTCACACAAATCTGTAGGCTGGAAATCCAACTAAATACTTAGGGATTACAATTACAAATAACCTAAATTGGAACGATCACATAGGTAATGTTGTGGGTAGAGCAAACCAAAGACTGCGATTCATTGGCAGAACACTTAGAAGGTGCAATAGGTCTACCAAAGAGACTGCTTACACCACGCTCGTCCGCCCTATTTTGGACTTACGCTCCGCGTTATGGGATCCGCATCAGGTGGGACTGACGGATGACATCGAAAAAGTACAAAGTAGGGCAACTCGTTTTGTATTATTGCGAAGCAAGGTAGATAGTGCCACACACATGATATGTGAATTGGGGTAGCAATCATTAAACTAAAGGCGTTTTTCGTTGCGACGGGATTTTCTCATGAAATTTCAATAACCGGTTTTCTCCTGAGATTGACAAAAATTCTGTTGGCACCCATCTACATAGAGAGAAATAATCATCACGATAGAATAAGAGAAATCAGGTCTCGCACAGAAAAATTTAAGTGCTTGTTTTTCCCGAGCGTCGTTCGATAGTGGAACGGTAGAGAGACAGCTTGAAGGTGGTTCATTGAACCCTCTGCCAGGCACTTTATTGTGAATAGCAGAGTAATCACGTAGATGTACATGTTCTTGGGTCTAGCAAATGATTAACCTGGAACTCTGGATGACTCTGTTATGTGTTCTGGTTACACAAATATACTGATAAAGGGCGCAAAAACATCCAGACCAGACACAGCAAGGAGAATAATGGGGCAAGCTTACATCTAGTTCACCGTCAATATTTAAATCTTTCATCTGAGACTCATAGTGTGCTTTTCCAAACAAAAATAACTTACTGGTATTGGGAGATCGATGTACATATGCTGGTTGAAGTGCTCTGGGTTAAATTCCTTGGCATCCAGTTAGGTAATTAACTAAGGTGGCACCAGGCGGGTGATAATTTAATGATATAGTTCAGTTCAGCCTGTTTTGTGCATGAGAATCTCTCTCATTTGTTCGACTGTTCACACATGATATTCCATAATTTACACAGTGAAGAAGAGTTTTCAGGGATGTCACATGACTCAAGTTGTGTGTCTCATCAAAAAGCAAAGCGACCACAGCTGGATACGTCTCTAACATATTCTAACGACAAATTATTATTAGTGTTAATTTACTCACACTGTTAACTATCAAAGTTATTTCAACTAAAGTAATTGTTTTTGTGTGTATATTAGGTTTAAAACAGCTACTTTAAAGAAAAAGCTACTTCCCTTCCTTCTATACTACACTACCGTTGTTTTTATCTAATACTTCAAACAAAGGATAAAAATAACTTTTCACAAATCACTATCAGGTTGTCATATATTGGTAAAGTCAATGTCTGTCTAATACAAATATTAGGAATGTAAATTCTGCGTAACTCTGAGTCCAGATATTTTGATAAATTGACATCCGTAGCTAATAATACACATTCTTACTTTACTTTTGAATAATTACGGATTTCCAACTTCCTGCCTGATGTCTGCTGGCAACCTGTTACAGACTTTTGCACCAGAACATATAATTCCATTATGAACCTTAGAGAGGGATATGTAGCCTTCATGAAAAACATTTTTACTCCTAGTATTATACATCTACATGTACATCTATACTCTGGAAAACATCCTGAAGTGCATGGCAGAGGGTACATCCCACTGTACAAGTTATTAGAGTTCCTTCCCGTTCCATTCACGTATGGAATAAGGGAATGTCTCTGTGCGTTCTGTAATTATTCTAATCTTGTCCCCACGATCCCTATGTGCGTGATAACTGAGGGGGTTGGGGGAGGGGGAGTGTGGCGGGGGGGAGGGGTGTAGTATATTCATAGAGTCGTCATTGAAAGGCAGTTCTTGAAACTCTGTCTGATCACCTGCATCCGTTCATGTCAATTGTCCATTTCGAAGGACTTGAACAATTCCAGCAGAACAATGCGACACCCCACATGTCCAGAATTGTTACAGAGTGCCTTCAGGTACACTCTTCTGAGTTTAAACACTTCCGTTGCCCACCAAATTCCCCAGACATGAACGTTATTGAGCACATCTGGGATTCCTCGCAAAGTGCTGTTCAGATAAGATGTCCAACCCCTTATACTCTTACGGATTTACGGACTGCCCTGCAGGATTCATGGTGTCAATTCCCTCCAGCACTACTTCAGACATTAGTCGAGTCCATGTCACGTCTTACTGCGGCACTTCTGCGTGCTCACGGGGACGCTACACGAGATCAGGCAGATGTACCAGTTTCTTTGGCTCTACAGTGTATGTAGTTTCATTTACGCTTACAAAAAAATTATTTCCTCTGAAATAATGGCTTCCATTTTCCGTTTTTAGAGGAGCTTTCTTTTGTAAGTCGTCTGTTTAAACACTGCTTATAACAACTAAAGTGTCGCCTGCACACATGACAGCGTTTCCACCTACTATTATGGGCATGTGATTTGCGTCATAGTCTAACGCAGTGGTTCCCAACAGGTGGTCCGCGGACCCCCAGCGGTCCGGGAGCTATGCCAGAGGGGTCCGCAAGATGCTATTAGAATAAAAGATATATTAAATATATTTCTTATGACAACAGATTTCTTTGTTTTGCCGCTTCCTGCATGAGCAGATCTTTTGCGAACGCTAACGTCTGCTTCTAGCGTCTCCCTAGACCCAACTGACACTAGCACACTCTAGCGCATCAGCACGCAAGGACTACAAGGAACTTGGAGATAAGGCAGTGAAAAAGATCATTCCATCTGCAACCACATATCGGTGTGAGCAAGCATTTTCTTCCATGTGTTATAGGAGTCGGCCCGACATGCGGTCGGATTTCAGAGTGGAAGTTTCAAGTTTGGAACCTAATATTTCAGAAATAATGGACTCATAGGTCAGATTGAACTCATCTGATTAAGAACAGAAAATTAAAACTAACTGTATACTAATGGAGTACTCTGTTGTAACTGTATTTTTTCAAATAAATAATACCTTGTATGAAATCAGTGTTTTCTTACTTTTCACACATGTCTACTCAATGCGATCTCAAGTGTACTACATTTGAACGACCAATACACTCAGTTTTAATTTTTTCCTGTCATTTACAGTTCATACTCAATTTTTATTTTTTTTAAGGAGTTTGTTATACTCAACACCCAGATTTGAAGACAAAGATTTTGAGCAATAATCAAAAATTTAACAATAACAATGATGGCTAAATTGAAATAGTTTTTAAGCTCAATATTTTTTCAATAATGAAGATGTCAATGTTTTTTCTAAGTACCAAAAAGAGAAAACGTATAAAAAGACTCTTAATTTGGCTTTTTAGGTACTTGATATTGTGATATGACAAGGTACCAATCATGCTCGATGAGGGGGTTCTCGAGAAAATTTTGGTGGAAACCCCTGGTCTAACGCAACAGTCGCAACATTCCGTCTGGTTTCTGTTACCCACTGTGATACCCGCGCGCCAAGCGGCCAGCAAATAACACTTCTGAGAGGGATATCGGATGAGCGCAAATATTATCGTTTATATTAACTTGTAACATAGTTTCTACAGTAGAGAGAGTACGCAGGCCATAAACATCGAGCTTAAAATAACATCACATTTCTCATGTTGTAGTTTCCTAAGAAACCGGAGACATATGAAAATGCAGCTTACACGACAGTTTCCTTATGACTCTCTTATAATGTACGGGTACTTACTGAAGAATGTGTTTCCTTTTATAACAAAAAATTGCCTGTAAATACCAGAAGATCAGACCTTTAACAAAAAGACGTCATGAATCTAACGAACAATCCGAAGTTTGGTTCGCTACACTTTCAGCCAAATCAGTGATTCTAGAACGTAGGAAATCGACACAGAATGTTAACTACATTCTTTTATGTACTAAGTAAGCCACCGCGCATGTAGCTGAATGTCACAACTGAAGAAAGCTGTTTCACACCAGCGATGAAACAAATTCTCCAATTGTTGCTACATCTGAGCCACAAACGCAAATAATCTTAAACATACTTGCTTGTGAAGCAAGAGGAATTATGTTTACAAAAGTATTCGTGTATCAGAAAGTCGAATAATGGCACACATTAAGCTCCATATTTTTTTTTTTTTTCCTGTCAAGGGAAGTGTCTATCATAATGAGGACACATAGCAACAGAAATGTATCCTTCTCAGGCATGAAATATGTATTTATATGTCCTTGTTATCATCGGCGAAAGCTGCATTATTCACAAATTCTAATGTATTTCTTCATGTATAAGTTGTAACGTAAGTCATTGAATCAGTGAAAATAGGCTATTTTTAGTTTTATTTCACGATAATTCAAGTCCATTTGTAACTTAGTGATGCAGGGAATGCAAAAATATAACAATTACTTCGTTATTCAATAAGAAAAATTAATGAAACACGTATTATCCTTCGACACATGTCACTGTCTACTTTCTCTCCGCTTGGAGCGCTAGTGTCACTCCAGCTGTCAAACAGTAACCAATTTCACACCAGAGTGTGTGGTGACGGTATTTATTAGACTGTGACTTACGTTTTAAAAAGTGGTGGACACAGCACAGATTCTTGAGGCACTTCATATCTTAACAAATTCAAAATTTTGTAGACATTTGTAATGGTATTGTTCACATTTTCTTTTATTTCTACGCACTGTTCTCTATTTTCTGTATGATATCGGCTGCTCTCTCCCTTATACCACAAAACGTAAGCTTTTCATGTTGTGGCATACACAGTGAGAAGCCTTTGAAAGGTCAAGAAAAATGCAACAAACTTTCTTCTGTTCCTTTAGTACCTTAGTTACACACATCTTAAATTCAGTTTTGTGGAATACAAACGGATAACGATACAATCAATGAAATATTTTGCAGAAGCAACGCAAACCGTAAAATATGCGAATTTAGAATTTGAAATTGGCCCAGAAACTTTCACACGCGGATCCACACAAAAGTAAATTCGGAAGTGATAGATAAATGTGGGAACTGCACAGTGCTTTTACTTAGCTGTTTCTATGCCAACTTCTACATTGCCGTGCCAAAGACGAAACACTGCAGCCTGGGTTTATCCTAATCAAAATCACGTAAACGTGCAGCTATCACAAAGCACGTTTTCTGCCTGTTACAGCTAATAATATTTGTGGAATTGCAGAATTTATCCGAAATTCACCCTTACTATTAACTACAAATACCATTACATAGTACAGAGGGTCGACAAAAATATTGAAACACCACAAACACAACATATTATGATGCCTAACTACAAATACCATTACATAGTACGGAGGGTCGACAAAAATATGGAAACACCACAAACACAATACATTACCATGCCTATTACAGCGTAAGGAAACTGTCAGTCTTCAAATTACAGATTCTGTATGGTTTTCAAGGCAGTCTTATACCACTCTCCCTCTAAATTCTAAATTCAGGTAACAAAAGCGGTGGGTAGCGAACGTGCACCATTCTCTCCATAGTAGACTATGTTGTTGTTGTTGTTGTTGTTGTTGTTGTTGTTGTCTTCACTCCTGAGACTAGTTTGATGCAGGTCTCCATGCTACTCTATCCTGTGCAAGCTTCTTCATCTCCCAGTACGTACTGCAGCCTACATCCTTCTGAATCTACTTAATGTATTCACCTCTTGGTCTGCCTCTACGATTTTTACCCTCCCGCTGCCCTCCAGTACTAAATTGGTGATCCCTTGATGCCTCAGAACATGTCCTACCAACCGATCCCTTCTTCTTGTCAAGTTGTGCCACAAACTCTTCTTCTCCCCTATCCTATTCAATACCTCCCCATTAGTAGTGTGATCTACCCATATAATCTTCAGCATTCTTCTGTAGCACCACATTTCGAAAGCTTCTATTCTCTTCTTGTCCGGACCATTTACTGTCCATGTTTCACTTCCATACATGGCTACACTCCATACAAATACTTCCACAAACGATTTCCTGACACTTAAATCTACATTCGGTGTTAACAAATTCCTCTTCTTCAGAAACGCTTTCCTTGCAATTGCCAGCCCACATTTTATATCCTCTCTACTTTGACCATTATCAGTTATTTTTCTCCCCAAATAGTAAAACTCATTTACTACTTTAAGTGTCTCATTTCCTAATCTAATTTCCTCAGCATCACTCGATTTAATTTGACTACATTCCATTATCCTCGTTTTGATTTTGTTGATGTTCATCTGATATCCTCCCTTCAAGACACTGTCCATTCCGTTCAACTGGTCTTCCAAGTCCTTTGCTGTCTCTGACAGAATTACAATGTCATCGGCAAACCTTAAAGTTTTTATTTCTTCTTCATGGATTTTAACACCTACTCCGAATTTTTCTTTTGTTTCCTTTACTGCTTGCTCAATATACAGATTGAATAACATTGGGGACAGGCTACAACCCTGTCTCACTCCCTTCCCAACCACTGCTTCCCTTTCATATCCCTCGACTCTTATAACTGCCATCTGGTTTCTACACAAATTGTAAATAGCCTTTCGCTCCCTGTCTTTTACCCCTGCCACCTTCAGAATTTGAAAGAGAGTATTCCAGTCAACATTGTCAAAAGCTTTCTCCAAGTCTACAAGTGCTAGAAACGTAGGTTTGCCTTTTCTTAATCTTTCTTCTAAGATAAGTCGTAGGGTCAGTATTGCCTCAGGTGTTCCAACATTTCTACGGAATCCAAACTGATCTTCCCCGAGGTCGGCTTCTACCAGTTTTTCCATTCGTCTGTAAAGAAAAAGGTTCAATAATATTGTGGTGTGGTGACAATGGTATCCCCGGGAGATGCGAAATTTATCCTCGTGTTCACAAAACCAGTCCTGGACTACGCTATCTGTGTGATCAGTGGTCTTGTCATCTTGAAACACAGCATCACCGTTGGGGAACAAAAACTGCACCATAGAATGGACCTGATCGGCCAGAGTGGTCACTTATCCATGGTAGTAATGCTACCCTACAGCATAACAACAAAACTTTCTTCAGCTGCTCAATAGCCCAGGGTTTTATGCCTTTGGCACCATTTTTTTCTGATGCAGGCATTTGCATCACTGATGAGTCGTTTTCGAATACCAGCTCACACTGAAATTCATTGCTTATGGAGCTCTTTTGGCGTTGTTTTGATGCTGACAGGGTGACATTCAGTTTCACAGTGACTTCGCAAATAATTTAGTTTTCACTGTCATCTTGTACAATCAAATGTACAGTCGATGGTCTTAGGTGGACGTGAACCACCAGCAATACGCCAGATTCTACGGGATTACAACGAATCGCCAGAAAAGTCTAAGAAATTAAATTTACTTTTCATCACAATCCTCTTCAATGACCATCTATCACACATTTTCGTCGACGTTGTTTCCCTGCATGCAGATGCAGCATACATCTTTGATATGGTGCTTCTTGAAGCGCAAAACACTTCAGGAACCTAGGTTGTGGAAGTACCCACCAAACAATTTGCCTACGTTTGAATTTGCTTACCACTCACTACTACACAGAATCTTGTTCTGACCATGACTGACATTTGTGATGTATTGAGGACATTGCGCAGGTGCCTTTCATGGTCAAAGACGACAGCACAACCGTTAGTCTTGGCTAGCATCTGTATTTACCATCAAGCATGTATATCTCGTGGTGTTTCCATATTTTTGTTTGCCCCCTGTATATCTATTGGCATATAAGAATCTGTAGGTCCATGAAGAGGTTTCTGTAAAAAGTTCAGTTCTCAACCCTACATAATATTCTTTTACACACTTCTGTAATGTAAGTATTTGTTTCACCATATCTGCAAAGTCCCAGAACAATATTTCATGAGACAGTATTGAGTGACAGTATGGTAGCAATCCTATCTGCGGCCGTGCGGTTCTGGCGCTGCAGTCCGGAACCACGGGACTGCTACGGTCGCAGGTTCGAATCCTGCCTCGGGCATGGGTGTGTGTGATGTCCTTAGGTTAGTTAGGTTTAAGTAGTTCTAAGTTCTAGGGGACTTATGACCTAAGATGTAGTGCTCAGAGCCATTTGAACCATTTTTGAATCCTATCTGCAGATCAATACAGTAAGAGATTTCTAAGCGCAAAGCAAGCAGATCTGTGCAGTTTGACTTCCTAGTTCACATGGCAGTGTCACGTCAGTTCTCGCGTCCGTCGGCCGTCGTAATTTAATATATCATTATCGTTATTATTATTATTTTTTGATTGTTGCCGACTTACGTGGTGGGCCTTAATAAAAATGATATTCAATTTAATTTTGATTTTACGGTTAAATGCTTTCCTGAAGTTCTCCTTTTTAACAATATTAATCTCAAATTATTTGTTACGTTAATGAATGTTAGACTTGCTGCATCTTAAAACATGAGCATACAAGCTGAACAATGTAATAAACTTTCCATATTAATTTCCTCGGCTAGTCAGTTCACTTTAAAGCAAAAGATCTTTAGTTATTAATTATAATTGCGGCCCACACACGCGCGACAGTATTTTTCTTACCTCCGTTAACCATTGTATTGTAATCGGAGTCCTGGCTCTAGCTGTCGGCTACGGTACTGAAAATAAGAATTTTAAAGCTACGTATTCCTGCAACTTCGTGCGGCTGTGGAGAAAAATTAATATTATGTTAATAGCGGGCGAGTATTTCGCTTCCGCTAATTTTCATAAGTTAATATCGCCACGTAATGGCGTCGTTGGCTGCATCGGCCGCTGCGATTGTTGAACTGTAAATTACTTGAATGCAGGTTAATTAAAGGAAGGCGGACATGAAATCGGGATCACCTCTTACAAATTAAAAGTGCACAATAATATTCAATTAATATATTATCTGCTTAACTCATACAAATATGCTTACATTTGTCAGCACTCGAAAGATGTCCGTCTATACATACTCAAGACAAAAGAGGAAGTGAAGTCGACTAAAAAATTAACAAAAGAGCTTATCTTGTCGTCTCTTTAGATCATTTTGTCATAAATTATTTCTTTGCAATCTAAACCTACACAGAGAAATTATTATTTTACGGCTACATGATAAAAATATATTATTCAATTTTTTAATGTCTCTTCTTTATAAATACTGTTTTTTTTAAGTCTTTTCGTAATATAGCACTGGGGACGCTATACAGTGTATTACCCATCTAGATGCCCAGAAACTTTGTACATGAAACTTAAGGGGTAAGCTGTCTCAGTCTCCATTGATTCATTGTGGACGATTTTTTGGCTGCTGTTAAATGAGTTTGTGTGACAGATGAGGAATTAAAATTAGTTCTTATTGGCCTCCCTTTAGGTTTTCCCGTAGTGTGATGATAGTTTATTTTTTAAGATTTCAGTAACGGTAGAGCACTATTATGTTTCTTTTATTGCATCCTTGGACCAATACACCATGGTTTCGTCAAAACTATTGAACACTCTTTGTTGAAGAGGCCTTGACCTGAGGTTGCAGTAGGTTATTGCATGGCTTTCTGGATTTATTGGTCAACATGTGATGTAATCTTCTTTAGATGTAGAGTGTTTTGTCCTTTCCTCGATAGCCTTGTCGGTGGGTGTTCCTATCATTACTCTAGCGGTACTTTTTTTGATACAAGTGCTGGCCATGAAGCGAATGGGCAGACTGATTTGACTTTTGATATGGAGCGGCGGTTTTACAGTTTTGGCCGTTGTAGATGCATGTTCTGCCGTGATGTGTCTACTTATCACGATGTGTCGCCTCTTCTTCGTTGTCTCTCAGCCATGTAGGCCTGCAGTTCATAAGCAGATATCTTAGAGAGTACAGCTTATGCCGTAGTTCCTCGTTCTTATTACATTATACACTGTTGCAATTTCAAATGCGTTCCTGTCCTGGTCTGTAACGTCATCTCTAATGGCACATTCGGGGTGCCGATTGCTCCACATTTACAAGTGTCTGTGATGCACTGTCACATTTTTAGTAAGCACCTGGGATACAGATCGTTTCCAAATGGGTAGTGTATAGCTCCCTTGGTCGGAAGGGAATATGTCAGTCTTATTCTTTTCTTTTATTTATTTATTAGGAAGGAACTGGTAAGTTCTCCTCCCTGTTTCTGCCCTGTCCCAGATTCTTTGCCATTTTCTATCAATGCATGCCTTCATTTCCTTGTTCGACACAGAGATTATGCTCAATGTATTCTTACCTTTTCATATGCACGTGTTTTGAACCTATATTGTAGACCTCTCTTCCTTGCTTGTAGGTCTAGAAATGGGAAGCCTAATATCACCAGCAGCATCTCAATCGGTGTTGCCCTATACGTGTCTACCAGGTGCAGGCATACACTCCTTTGTGCTCGCCGAACAGCCTGTGCTATCTTTACACTTCTGGTTCCATGACTCCAAATGCTCGATCCGTAGCCAACAAAAGCGAGTGTGTTGTGGTAGGCTCGTACTGTACTTAGTAGCAGCTGAAAACTTCTTTGGCCAATTGTCATTGTCTTATTTGGGATTTTAATGCCTCTCTGACAAACGTTTTCTACATGTGCATGAAAGTTTTGCTTTTCATAGATGTTAATTCTAGGGTACCTATATACTTCATTTCTTTTCACAGGTTGGTCATTTATTCTGATTGTGGAATTTCTTGTTCTTGATAATGTTTCTTTTACTAACATACAGACTGTTTCATGCACCGCTATCGTTGATTTGTTTTGTACACACCAGTTCCTTAGTCTTTCAACAGGTAGGTGTGCTGGAATTCTCAGCAGATTACAGCTATGTGCCAGAGCGAGATTCGAACTCGGGACCTTTGCCTTTCACGGGCAAGTGCTCTAGCGACTGAGGTACCCAAGCATGACTCGCAACCCATCCTCACAGCTTCAATTCTGCAACTACCTCGTCCCCTACCTTCTGTGAGGATGGGTTGCAAGTCATCTTGGGTAGCTCAGCTCAAGGCAAAAGTCCCAGATTCGAGTCTCGGTCTGGCACTCAGTTTTAATCTGCCAGGAAGTTTAATATCAGGGCACACCACACTGCAAAGAGAAAATCTCATTCTGGAGGTAGATGTGCTGTCCGTTCCTTGTTTTCTGTTCTCTTAAGCCACTTCCAGAAACTCCACTCACTTTCTCCATTATTCTTATTATTGGCCTTTTTACTGTCCAACTCGTTAACGTTCTTGTCTACAGGGTGACTCGAAAAAAATTTAAAAACTGACATGGCACACTGGACATACAAGCATCACGTACATTTTCATTTCCTTGCAGATGGATTGGTTGCAATGGGCTGGTCATATGGCTACCATGAGCACCCCATCTATCCCCAATCGATTTTTTGCCTAAAGGGGGGGGGGGGGTATCTGAAGGGCCTTGTGTAAGAACCACCTGTTACATCTGTTGAGGACCTGTTTGTGGCAACAGGATGACTTCGAGATACACCAGTTATCTTTGAGAGGGTTCACCATTCAACGCCACACCAGTGCCAGGTGTGTCTTGATGCATCTGGAAGGAACTTTGAACATCACCTGTATTGAGTCTTCATTTGTAGCATATGACTAAATAACTGCAATGCTATTTAGCAGCCCCAGGTGGCCTTTGTGACCCTCAGTTCCTACGTGAATACAAATCCAAATTGTGCGCCCAATGTGTCATGACCGTTTGTAAATGTTTCTTTGAATCACCCTATACAGTTTGCGGTTCTGTCACTATGTCTCTTCTCATTCTACCCTTCACATGGTTCAGAGTGTTTTGGCTCTTTCTGGATTGCACTTTCTTTTCGATGTAGGTTTCCATTTCTTAGAAAGATGACAGGTAATTTGATAATCCAGTTGATCAGAGGGATCAGGTTTAATAGTTTTCTATCTGGACAGTGTTTAATGTCCTTCGATTTTTGACCTGATATTTGCTCCATTTATATTTAATTTACTCTCTGGTATCCTGTGATGCTTGCCATTGGATTGCACAATGGTTGAGAATCCATATTCGCTTCTTTGAATTTACCACTTCAAGAACGTTTGGTGCATCACACAGCCTTTACCTCATTGGTGGCATGATTTCTTCCTCTTCACATATGGAATTCACACTGGAGCTCACTTGGTATTTTTATAGTTCTTTATTCAATGATCACACTCTCCGTAGAGGGAGCATATCAGTTTGTTGTCCTTACAGTACTTTGCAAAGTGTCCATAATCATTGTAGTTATAACATTTGGTGACTGTAACAAAGTCCTTCACAGTGGGTGATCAAAATGCAATGCATAGTCTCTTCTGTGTAACCAATTGTGCTCTGACTTCTCAATTAACCTCCAGCACATAATTCACAGTCAGCTTCTCCTGTTGGTCTATTATTAATCTGACTTTTCTTTCCTCTAAGAATTGCTTTCTGACTGTCATTCCATCCAAGTTCTGTTCATATAGTGATTCAATTAATTCAATTCCTGGAATATTAACTGAGACATCATATACTGTCACTTTCAGCCTATGCTTCCTACGTGGCTCGCATAGCATTCCTTTATTTAGCTCTGAATTTTGTTTCAGCTTCCTGATTTCTTCTTCTGTTTCTGTTTCAAATATTACTACCCGGTTTGCTGTCTTCATTTACTTGATTCTTATCTCTTATTTCTTTAGATCAGTTAGCTCTATCAGATGTGTCTCTATTTCCTTTGCATCTTTCTTATTCATCTTGTGTCTTGGTGTAATATTGCGCACTCCAGTTTGTTAGGAAATGTATCCCAATTCATCAACTGGCAACAAAGGGAAGTCTATGGTGATACCACTAACTCTGCCCAAGACTTCAGTACATTAATTGAGGTACCATAATAACCAGAAGAGTTCCTGCTGAAAGATTTTTGTATTGTTTCTAATGGACAAATTTTCCAAATTGATGTCTAGTGGTGGAGAATGCATTGCCTGTCTAAGTAAGTCTGATGTATCTTCTTTTGAATGACAGCTTCTTTGTCCCCATGTTTTCTGGTGCTTACTAATTCAGCACACAATGACTTATATTCCAACAGTCTGTTTCACCACTGCTCTCACCAGGGAACTGAACATCATTATCTATGCTGTGTTTGCAAATTTCATGTCTAATTGCATTCCAAATTGTCCTTGCCTTGTTCTAGGACTCTTAATTTTTCTGTGCATAGTGTACACTTTTTAAGTCACACTAAAGAATGTTGCCTTTCACACATTACACTGGTATTGTCCCTGGCCCTTTGTAAGGGAAAACTGGGTTCATAATGATGTAAGAACACTATCAGAAAATAATTATCTATCTACCACATGTCCTTGGTAAACATCTGCACGTTTTTCACTTTTTATTTATTTATTTTTTGCATGTGCTATGAATTCATACAGTGTGAGTTCATCCTGAATTTGGAATTTGTGAAGATTATGATTGCGTGTATTTTCAGTTACAACAGTACTTAACAAATGCCATAGTATTACAAATAAAATGTAAATGATTATCACCTTCACTCTTCAGTAGTGACATGTTCAGAATAGTTTAACAGACACAGTTATTGTCATACTACTGAGTGATCAGTTCAGTGACACAATAATACAATAAAAATATGTATCCACATGGCATAATGACTGACTGAAAATAGACTGATTTACATTAAATGCATGTATTAACAATTGTGAGCTATAAGACTGTTTAGCTATAACTGTTCTTTGATAAGTACTCTTTCACAAATTCCTCAACACAGCAGGACAAGTATCTCAAGAGAAATTGGTGTAGTTTAGTTTTGAAAAGAAAATCACTATTCCTTCAGTTTTTAGGCTGTGTGTGCAGTGTTCCACTAACATGTTCTTTTGGTGCACTTAGTTTTGAAGGAGCATGAACTCTCATATCTTGCTGAACTGGAATAATATACAAAGAACCAAAGGCAGATAGGAGAGATTTGAATGACGTAAACTGGATACAAAATGAGATTTAAAGGTGGTTAATCCCATTATATTTGCGCTGTAGAATAGTTGCTGACCATTTTCAGTTTGACAGTTCACAGTATGTACAGTAAACAGAAATGGATGACCTTCGCAACTTCATAAAAAAGGTCAATCACTCAAGTACTAAGCAAAGTCACAGATCTGGTTAACATTCAAGTGGCAAAATAAATGACAGAATTATATTGTATCAGTACACATGAAAAGATTTAAAGTATTATTACCAGCATATGTAATGCTGTCCAGTAAACATAGTCTGCAGATCATAAGCAATTCTGAGTAGAATATTTACCAATTTGTTGGAGATTTCTAGACACAAAGATACAAGATAGTTTCATATTTTTCACAATCTTGTTACACATATTATCTTAAGATGCAGATTTCACCTCAACCAACACAGAATTGTGAGTATTAGACTAAAAATATACGCACTTTCACATGACCCAACAAATATGTGTTATTCTTGTACCAGTCTAACGTGAACCGACACAGAGACGTTAGCAGTATACTAGTCAGATGCAGACTGTTATTAGCATGGAAGTATAGGAGTGTCCTGTACATCCTTCCAGCACCACCTACTCCAGTCTGGTCACAAGCAACATCTATCCCATCAAAGGCAGGGCTACTATTGAAAACAGCCATAAGTTCTGCAAGCTAAGCTGCAAGCAATGTGCTGTATTCTTCATGGGCACAACAAGCAACAAGCTGTCTGCCTGCATAAATGGCCACCAAAAAACTGTGGCCAAAAGACAACTGCATGATCCAGTTGCTCAGCATGCTTTCCAACATAAAGTTCTTCACTTCAGTGACTTCATCACAGCTTGCACCATGTGGATCCTTCCTACCAGCATCAGTCTCTCTCTCTGTCCGTCCCTCCCTCCATCCCTCTCCCTCTCTCTGCTTCCATCCCCTCCTGAATGCGCCTAGCTGCCTTATCCCTTCCCCAACACATCCCTACATCCTCTCACAAGCAGAACTTTACCATCCTCACCCTTACCCTGCTATCCCTCCCCCCCCCCCCTCCCTCCACCACCCAACCTCCTCCTTAACCCACCAGCCGAATGGCTTTTCCAATCATGCGCAGTTGCTTGCATTCTGTCCTCAGTGGCCAGAGATAGTTGTCATGTGTGTGTGTGAGTTGTGAGTGTGTGTGTGTGTGTGTGTGTGTGTGTGTGTGTGTGTGTGTGTGTGTGTCTACTTCACAATAAAGCCTTATGGCCAAAAACTCACATGTTCAGCCATCTTTTTGTTGTGTTTGTCTGTGAATCAACATCTCTTCTGTATGGTGAGTAGCAACCTATACTTTTCATAATACTGTCTTTATTCCATCCTGAATTTTCCATTGTTTAATACTCTTAAGTAGTTTTCAGATGCATTATCCTTAATTGATTCTACATAATGACCATCACTGACTAGTGATTTCATTATCATCATACAAAACTTCAGAACATAGAGAATACAACTAATTCTACATTCCAGTATCCCTCTTGTCAATATAGTCACTACAATATTATGATATTACAAATATTTCACAGACACTTGTGGGCAATTAAGTTTTGAGGAAAAACTTTAGTTTTTAACTGCAAATGTTTTAATAAACTTTACATCATTTGAAATTGTAAGTTTAAGTTTTCCTCCAACATTAGGAGTGTACTGCTATTATTAATATTGCAGCTAACAGTGCATTGTTTTTTCTCATTTTATGATTTTTTATTTCTTGTATACCACTAACAGTTACAATACATGAATTTTGCACTCTCTGTTCACACCCTCTTAGCACAAACTACTCTCACTGCCTTCTTCAGATCTATTTTGTTAGTCTTCATTTGCATTCTGCATTGCATGCCCATGGATAAGTTGGTGTTTTTCAATGGAATGAAAAGAAAAACAAATTTCCTATGTTAGTACAATAGCAACTCTTTTATTTAACTCTCCAATAAACATATTTTCTTATTAGATACATATCTGTTACTCCTTATGCATATATTCAATGGGCAATACAACACAACAGTGAAAATTTATAACTATGTATAGAACCTGAAAGAGAATGGAAGCTGTTTCATTTACTAAACTGGTCTCTCCTGAACTGTCACCAATAAACTTGTCTAAAAAAATGTAAACTGATTCAGTGAACTTAGCAATTCTTTTATTCTTGTCAGAAAAACAATACCATTAAATGAGATATAAACAGTTTGGTATCATGAAAATGGACTTAGCAGCAGCTTACATTCAAAAGTCATTAGACAAATTAGTATTTCGGTTAGTTAGACTACATAATTTCTCAAGAGTTATGCTTCATTATCATTATTCCTCATGTAAAATACCAAATTGTTACTGACCACATTACCATGCTTCTAATTAGTTCCTCAATAACTTGCTTCATATTACTTACGTGCATCATTACAACAAACCAATAGTCTCTAGTACATCATCTCATCTTACTGTTCATCAAAGCCCATTATTCTACTTCTTTCTTTCCTTATAAACACGTTGGCTGAAGAAGTGCATTAGCAAAAGAAGCTACTACAAAGACAGGATCCCTAACCATTGCTGCTTCACTTATATTTCATAATATTACATTATTTTTTTGATTCATACACCTCTTTACATTCCATTGATCATTATCATATGTGTCTCCATTACCTAGTATCTCACTACTTCATGTATTTCATTATTTCATTAATTAAACATCAAAATCTCTGCTATGCTTATTTACCAAAAATGACTGTACTGAATGACACCCAACAGCACCAAACTGTATTATTGACTAACCATTACTATCTATTACATAACAGACAAAAAATTTATTCCAATAAATATTTAACTTTCATCATGCATAAGGGGTAACTCCATGGCACATTTGTTCTCAATAACATTTTTGCTGAAAGGTAACTTTATTTACTTATTTTGCAACCTTCTTCATGTTGACTGGTAGGGCTTATTATATGGCACACATTTCCTGGAAGGATGAACTTTCATGTACAAAACTGAACTTAATACTGCTTCAAACTGAACCAATGTCTTTCTCAGTTTCATATAGTTATACATTTGACACCAAATTTACTCATTTCAAAGCTCTTTCTCTACTGCTGCTATAAAAATTTCATTAAGTTCAATGCTTATGTTTTCTCAATATTTTCTGATAACCAGTATTTTCTTATACTCTGGCTTACCTCTGATTTTAAATTCCATTTTTAACTGAAATAAATTCATTTTTATTAGCACAAAATTTACACCATTACATAGACCAAAACAAGACACATGTCATTTCTTTATAAATGTTAATGGGCATTCTCTTACCTTTCTTCAGAATGCTTTATCACATAAAACTTTTAACTGAAAAGCACACAAAAACTTTGAGTATTGACACAATGATTTCTTATTAACATTTATGGATAATAGAAAATAATTCTTTCTTCTTACAGGCTAAAGATAGGATAGTCAGAGAATGAAGTGATTCTACAGAAGGCAAGGTAGAACTATCTAGCCTGGGGAGCACTACACACCAAACAGTGCATTCATCAATGAATAATGAACCCCTTACCAGTTTATGGATTCAGTAAAAATCTGACCTCTCGCCATGTCATTTCCTTTTACATATATGAATGTAATTTCACCCTTGTACTTTGAAACATTTGCCATTCCACTACGGAACACAACAAAATCCTTGAGTGTAGGACCCCAGCCAACACAATTATTTTACACATCAGATTAACAGTAGAATTCGGTCCCTTGACATTCTTATTACAGACAGCTATTTGTATATTCTCATTAAAAATTGACCTTTGCACACACATACTGAAAACTGCTTTTTGTACATTGTAACTAGCTTTTCTCACATCATCACCAAATACTACTCTTTGCAAACTGTTCATTACTTTACTCTCATTTAAAATCGTCCTTTGCACACAACTACTAAAAACTGTCTTCTGTACATTGCCACTCCCTATTTTTGCACCACCAAATACCACTCTTTGCAAACTGTTCATTACTTTTTTATCTCAGACTCTCTGTACATATCAGTCACTGATAACAGCAGATTCCTTTATTTTGATGATTTTTTCTCATCTCAAAAGAACCGCATTCCAGCACAACTTTACTTATATCTACATTAAGCACCTGCATTTCACGTATGTTAATGCTACTGATGGTGATGGTCACATCTTTGCATGTTTAGGCAACCAGATGATTGAATTTTTCAATGCTTTCATTTACTACTGGAACAAAATTCATTTCTACATTATCACAAGCATCATCGTTTACATCTATGTTCTCTATAATTACCCTCATCCTTCTGATACTAAGCACATTCATACGCTTTATGTCAAAATCATTTCATTACTGTAGTTCCTTCTACTAACCACATTTACCTGCTTTATTTCAAAAATCATTTCATTACTATAGTTTAGCAGGAAGGGAAGATTAGAGCCTTAAGACTGAACTGGATAGTGCTAGGGAGGAACTGATGAGATTAAGGGAGGGAGAAGAGTGAAGACAAGTGGGAACTGGTAACAGGGGCAGGTGTCACAGAAAGAGAACAGTAGCTGATCGTTTCATCATTGGCACAAAAAACAGATTTGCCTTGCTACCCCAGTTAAGTACTGAAGAGGCTCAAGTAGATGTGGGTGTAATGAATATCCAACAGACTTTAATTGGGAAATCAACTGCTTCAAAAAAGTACAAATTAGGAAGAAAGTTCTGTTGCTAGGAAGTAGACATGGAAGAGGTTAAGCCAGATTTTACAGGAAAATTTAGGTGACAAGTACCAGGTCACAAACTTCTTCAAACCCAGTTCATGCCTTAGCCAAGTGGTAGAGGATGTAGGATCCTTGTGAGAGGGCTTTACAAAGTAGGATAACGTTCTGACATCCATGGAACAGGAAACAGTATTGACAGGGATCAAGGCTACAATATTGAGAGTGACCTGGTAAAAATTGCTTCTGCAACAAATCACAGAAATGTTGAGATGGTGCCTGCTTTCATATGGTATTATCAGCCCAAGTTAAACAGCTCTGTAAAGAAGGTTATTATGGAGTTGTCTTGGCTGCTTTTGGTGGCTACTGGGTCAGATGTGGGTCTGGTTCTTGTTGATGCTATTGGAAGGTGGGATTTTGCTAGGTATGATCTGCATCTCAATAGAAAAGGGAAGAGTAGATTGACTGCGTTGATAGAAAATTCACTGCGGGAGGGGAGGGGGGACAGGCACTGAAATTCATGGGAATATATCTTTTTTAGGCTAAGATCAGTGTCCAGTGACACAACTTTGAAAGGAACCAAGTGTAATGACATGTTAAGACAGACAGATACTAAAGATGTTAAAATATCCCAAGATTCTTATAAATGTGCAGTGAAAAATAATGTTCGTATATTGCATCAGAGTATGAGGGGATTAAAATACAAAGTAGATGAACAGAGAACTAAATAGATGTACTGTCCACATCAGAAAGTCACTTAATCTGGATATGGAAAAGGTTAATGTTAGTAGACATAAGTTTTCACCTCATGTAAGTGGAGAGTAATTGCTGTATAAATGTTAAGTCATCATAGTGTGAAACATTAGAAACTAAAATAATTTGTAACATATGGAAACACATGCTTGTGATTGTAACATATGGAAACACATGCTTATGAGTTTAAACTAAATAATAAGTTAATAATTGTAACTGTGTAGATCCCCATTGGAAAATTTTCAACTATTTCTAAAAAAAATTGTATTCTTTGTTGTGCTATCTTTTAGAGAGCAGGTAGAAAATTATTGAATTATTGTTTGTGAGGATTTCAATACAGATGTTCTGAAAGTGTCAGATGGAAAGAATGATGTTGAAGTATTACTCAGTTCTTTCAATTTGACATCAGCTTATGATTTCCCTACTTGGGTAGTACAGGAAAGCATCACACTGATAGATAATATTTTCATAGATCAAGACAAATTTAATCAAATAAACATTTATCCTGTTAACAATGTTCTTTCTGACCATGATGTGCAGCTAGTTACAGTATATGATGTAGCCCCATACAGTTATGCAAAAACAGTCATCCAAAATGGTGCATTCAATTAACAACTAAAGTACTGCAAATTTTGGAGAAATCTTGCAGCAGTTAGACTGGGATGAGGTGTACATTTCATGACTCATTTGTGTGTATTTTTGAAAACTGTGTCCCTAAGAAAACAGTGAAATAGAATGGTCAGAAATCATGTAGGAAGGCATGGCTTACTATGTTGTTGTTGTTGTTGTTGTTGTTGTGGTCTTCAGTCCTGAGACTGGTTTGATGCAGCTCTCCATGCTACTCTATCCTGTGCAAGCTTCATCATCTCTCAGTACCTACTGCAGCCTACATCCTTCTGAATCTGCTTAGTGTGTTCATCTCTTGGTCTCCGTCTACGATTTTTACCCGCCACACTGCCCTCCAATACTAAATTGGTGATCCCTTGATGCCTCAGAATATGTCCTACCAACCAATCCCTTCTTCTAGTCAAGTTGTGCCACAAGCTCCTCTTCTCCCCAATTCTATTCAATACCTCCTCATTAGAGAGTTTGTAACGGGACAAAAAATCCATATCGAGATTTGGTTCATTGATGTTGGCAATGTAGAGTCCATGGAAAACTTAGAGAATGAGATAGGTGCATCGTAACTTTGACAGAGCCTGATGTTTGTACCGATGACACGTTTGCAGATGTGACCTCACTGGTGAAAAGACAGGGGGAGCCATTGGTGTAGGTACGATGAAGATGTCAGCACCACTGTTGACTAGGAAAATGAGCCATGACGAAATGTCAGTCACGTATAAATGACCGTTTGCCCGGCCGGATGGGTGGACGGAGTGCAATGTATGAGGATACCTGTGAGGTTCCCTGCAGGACTCGCCGTCTTTTAGGTACTGCAGTTGGCTTGGATGCTGGCAAGGTAACCAGCACTTCTTAGCATTATTGCCAAAAACCTTGTGGTACCAGCAGTACAGATGAGCTGGATGTGGTGGTGGTGGTGGTGGTGGTGGTGGTGGTGACTGCAGCAGTGGAGGAGGCTTGTCCTCGTCGATTTGTTCTGGCATGTATACCAGCACATATGGTGTGTGGGTGATCCTGGAGTGCTCAGACAATGGAGAGAGCAAGCGGATGCTGCCAGGTGATTTAGAAGGCGTGGAGGCCGAGCGAGCCCTGCCTCTGCCAGCAGACGGCCGGTAAGTGGGAGCAGTTGTGCCAACTAGCGGGAAGTGGTGAGCTGGCTGGTGTTGTCGTAGCAATGAATACAGTTGGTCTGTGATGTGGAGACAAGAGCCGATTGACCCAAAGGAGTGTGGTAGCAAGTGGATCTGTAGGTCAGGAGGCAGCTTAGAAGACCACATCGCCCACAGTGTGACGTCCGGCACGGTATGCTCATTCATAAGTAACCAAAGGCGGCACCAGAGTTGTGATGGGGTTTGGTCCCCCACGTGTTCCTCGTACAAGATGTTGATTGTTAATTCTTGTGGTGAGCAGGCAAGGCGTTCTATGATCGTCTTCTTCGCAAACTCGTATTTTGGTGGAGGTGGTGGCGAGAGGAGTAGACCACAAACTAAGTCCAAATGATCATGGAGGTGCATGACGAGACACAGAGATTTAGATTTGTCATCAGACACATGATGCAAATCAAAAAGATGCTCAACAAGCACAAACCGTGACACTCGGTTGTCTTTGTACAAAGGTGGCAGCTTCGGCAGATGACCTGGGTGAGGGGACGAAGACGGCTTTGGTGTCTCTTGGAAAACCAGCTGGTCCATGACAGGAGAGACTATACAGCAGGCCAGCATGGTAGGAGCGGGTGTGTTTCTGGTGAAAACATCCATAGCAATGGCAGGTTGCATTGTCCTTGGTGCGGCGTGAAAACACGATGTGGCTGACACAGTCGGTACTATGGGAATGAGCGGTTGCCCAGTAGACATTGGAGGCCCACAAACTGGGCCATAGGCTGTGGGCACTGATTTGAATTGACCCATCCTGGAAATAACGAGGAAGGCCAGCACAGCAGACACAGGGGGTGCTGTGGGAGAGGCAAGCAGCTCAGCGGCCGGAACCAGGGCCCCCCCTCTGAGGTGGGGGGGGGGGGGGAGGCAGTGGGGGGGGGGGGGGGGGGGGTCGGTAACTCGTATGACCGAATTTTAAGTTCTTCTTAAATGAGCATGGAGAATTGTGCACACTAAAATATTCTTCATTAATTTGCCAAGCTGGAACAGGTCACAGTTGATAGTGCCAGGTGCATTTTGCAATAATGGCAGCTCTGCACACGGCACGACAGTAACTGTCAAAGTATGTGTTAATGTAGATCACTTTGAGCAATATACGATTGATTGGTAGGTACACAGTTCTGAATATTATTCACTTCACACTTCACATGCTAGCGACCACATTCCAGCGAAACAAAACCCAAGTCCATTGTTTGTGTTAGCGGTGTAGCACACGGCCGTTGTAGAGCGACGAAGTTTGAAGTTAATGTGGCTGGAGATCGCAAATCACTGTGAATTAATGTAGAACTGGTCATTGGCAAAGGAATGAAGATGTCCAGCGATCATTTTTGGGTCTCCAAATCTTTGAACAAAGTGTTGGGTGAGGTGGCCATGGCAGCGTGCGCATAACCTGCTGGATTACAACGCGCAGAGTGGAAGACGTAGAAACTTCAGGGCCACCAGTATGGGAACAAGATATGAGTATCAGTATACAGAATAAACTCTCCCCATTAATATCTGCACATACATATATTTCGACAATGATCATACACGTGCACACAATACAAGGTACAAGAACAGTTTGAATGAACATGGCAGCTCAGATGAGCAATCTGAGTCCCAAAGATTATGTTGTTCATGGTTGATATTACCTATTGACGCCACAAACTCAGATCTTTCAGTGCTCTGTCAAATTATTGTTGCCATATTGTATCTTCTACCTCGGGGTCGTCTAAGACCATTTCTATAATATTACCTTCGAGTACATCTCCCTTATACAGCCCCTTACATATTCCTTTCACCTTTCACTTCTATGCTTAGTACTGGTTTTTCATCTGATATCTTAATATTCACACATATGCTTCTCTTTTCTCCGAAGACTTCTTTAATTTTTTGTACATGGTATTTGTCCTACTCTTATTGATATATGCTTCTAGATCATGATCTAGCCATTCTCACTTAGTCATTTTGCAATATCTGATAACCTTGTTTTTTTCAGGTGTTTATAGCCCCTCTGCCTGCTTCATTTGCTACATTTCAAATTTTCGCCTTTCATCAGTTAAATTCAATGTTTTCTGTGATATCTAAGGATTTCTACTAGATCTTGTCTTTTTACCTATTTGATCCTCTGTGGCCTTCACTCTTTCACCTCTTAAAAGAATTCAGTGGATCTTCTATTGTATTCCTTACCACTCTTCTAATCAATTGTTGCCTAATGGTCCCTCTGAAACTCTCAACAGCCTCTGCTCTTTCAACTTTACAAGTCCAATATTCTTAATTTTCTCAGTTTTTATGTACAGTTTATAATCGATAAGTTGTGGACAGAGTCCACATCTGGGGCTGGAAATGTCTTACAATTTAAAATATGGTTTCAAAATGTCTGTATTACTCTTATACAATCAACCTGAAACATTCTGGTGTCTCCAGGTCTCTTCCATGTACACGACCTTCTTTCATGATTCTTAAAGCAAGTGTTAGTGGTTACTAAATTATGCTCTGTGTAAAATTCTTCCTCTCTTACCTTTCCTCCATTCCATATTCACCTATGGTTTTTCCTTTTTCTCCTTTTCCTACCAGCGAATTCCTGGCTTACACCCCCGCCCCCTCCCCAATCATTTTTAAATTTTCATTTCCCTTAACTATATGAATAATTTCTTTTATCTAATCATACATTTGTTCAATCTCTTCACCTGCAGAGCTAGTTGGCATACAAAACGGTACTACTGTGGTGAGTGTGGGGTTCATGCCTGTCTTGGCTATGATAATATGTTCACAATGCTGTTTTCTTATTCATTACTAAAACTAATCCTGCATTACCCTCCCCCCCCCCTTTTCCTGATTTTGTATTTATAACCCTGTATTCATCCGACCAGATGTCCTGTTCCTTTTGCTACCAAACTTGATTAATTCCCACTATATTTAACTTCCACTTATATATCTCCCATTTAAAATTTTCTAAATTAAAAACTGACATATAGAACACCAGCTTCATTTCTCCTGATGGTGACATTCTCCTGAGTAGTTTCTGCCATTGAAATATTTTACCCAAGAGGGTTCCATCATCACTTAACCTTTGAATAGTTTTGCAAGCCCTTGGAAAAAATTATGGCTACAGTTTATGAAGAAATTTAATAATTCTAACTGTAAAGAAAGCTGGTGCTGACAGGTGTGAATATTACAAACTATCAATTTACTATGTCATGGTTGCAAAATACTAGCACAAATTCTTTATATAAGAATGGAAAGCTGGTATAAGCAAACCTCGAGAAAGTTCAGTTTGGATTCTGGAGAACCCTAGGAACACATGACACTGTACTAAACCCATAACTTGTGTTCGAAGAAAGGCAAACCTACGTTCATAGTGTTTGTAGGCTTAGAAAGCTTTTGATTATGTTGACTGGAACACTTTCTTTGAAATTCTAAAGGTAGCAAGGCTAAGATACTGGGAGCGAAAGCCTATTTATAACTTGTACAGAAATCAGGTGGCAGTAATAGGGGTAGAGGTGCATGAAACGAAAGCAGTGGTTGAGAATGCAGAGAGACTAGGTTGTAGCCTATCCACAATGTTATTCAGTCCATACACTGAGCAAGCAGTAAAGGACCCCAAAGAAAAATATGGAGCAGAATTAAATTTCAGGGAGAAGGTATAAAAACTTTGAGGTATTCTGATTACACTGTAAAACTGATAGAGGCAGCAAAGGACTTGGAAGAGTAGTTGAACAGAATCAACAGCTTCTTGAAAGGAGGATATAAGATGAATATCGGCAAAAGCAAAACAAGGGTAATGAAATATACTAGAATTAAATCAGGTGATGCCAAGGGATTTTGATTAGGAAATGAAACACTGAAAGTAGTAAATGGGTTTTACTGTTTGGACAGCAAGATAACTGATGATGGCCGAGGTAGAGAGGACATAAAATATAGACTGGCAATGGCAAGAAAAGAATTTCTGAAGAAGAGAAATTTGTTAACCTCAAATATAGATTTAAGAGTTTGGTAGTCTCTCCTGAAGATGTTTCTGGAGTGTAGACATGCATGGAGAATAAACTGTTTAGACAAGAAGAGAATAGAGGTTTTTCAAATGTGGTGTTATAGAAGAATGCTGAAGATTTGATGGGTACATCACATAACTAATGAGGAGGTGAAATTTTTGGTACATCTTTAAAAAAAAAAAAAGAGAGAGAGAGAGAATAGATCAGTTTATAGCACACATTTTAAGATCTCAAGCAATCACCAGTTTAGTACTGGAGATCATGTGTTGGAGAAAAGTGTGTGTGTGCATGGGGGGGGGGGGGGGGGGGGGGGGGGGGGGGGGGGGGGGGGGGGAAGGAGGGGCATTATAGAGGGAGACTAAGAGAGGAATAGAAGGTTATAGGCTGCAGTTATTCAGAGGTGATGAGTCTTGCACAGGATAGAGTAGCAAGGAGAACACCATGAAACCAGTCTGCAGGCTGAAACCACAACAACACTAGCTTATCAAAAATACTTTGACATCACACACACACACACACACACACACACACACACACACACACACACACATACACACACTCAACTGTCCTCAACAGCTTAATGATTCTTTTACTAGCCTATAGAATTCCTTGTGTTGTCCCTCAGTCAATCTGAAATAGTTAAGTCAGCACCACTCCACATGAATGAGATGATGAGCTCAAAAATGGAGAACATTTAGAACAGTCCATCACAGATCCAGGGCATAGGATTTTGTCACAAGAATCATTAAACTATGACAGTTTACTGTTTATTATTAGAATGTGTTAAGTTTTTATCATTCCCTATTCTGTGTTATGTAAATGATTTATTTCTTTATTTACACGTCAACTTCCATAGGACCAGATTGAGGAGCGAATCTCTAACATCATGAAATGTGTCAGTAAATGAAATTACAACATAAAAATAATAATAGATAAAAATAAAATGTTTATGAACCTGAAAAATGTCAATCCATAAGTTTAAGTAAAGGCAATCAACAATACAACAAGAATCAGCTTAAGTTTTGTAGGAACTCCTCAACAGAATAGGAGTGACCCATGATGAAACTCTTCAGTTTCGATTTGAAAGCACATGCTGTTTTGAAAGATTTGAAAGACACAAGCAGACATGTCTGCTTGTGTCTGTGTATATGCGGATGGATATGTGTGTGTGTGCGAGTGTATACCTGTCCTTTTTTCCCCATAAGGTAAGTCTTTCCGCTCTCGGGATTGGAATGACTCCTTACCCTCTCCCTTAAAACCCAAATCCTTTTGTCTTTCCCTCTCCTTCCATCTTTCCTGACGAAGCAACCATTGGTTGCGAAAGCTAGAATTTTGTGTGTATGTTTGTGTTTGTTTGTGTGTCTATCGACCTGCCAGCGCTTTTGTTTGGTAAGTCTCATCATCTTTCTTTATATATATATATATATATATATATATATATATATATATATATATATATATATATAAAAACAAAGATGATGTGACTTACCAAATGAAAGTGCTGGCAGGTCGACAGACACACAAACGAACACAAACATACACACAAAATTCAAGCTTTCGCAACAAACTGTTGCCTCATCAGGAAAGAGGGAAGGAGAGGGAAAGACGAAAGGATGTGGGTTTTAAGGGAGAGGGTAAGGAGTCATTCCAGTCCCGGGAGCGGAAAGACTTACCTTAGGGGGAAAAAAGGACGGGTACACACTCGCGCACACACACACATATCCATCCACACATATACAGACACAAGCAGACATATTTAAAGACCAATGAATATAATAGAGGGAAACATTCCACGTGGGAAAAATATATCTAAAAAGAAAGATGATGAGACTTACCAAACAAAAGCGCTGGCAAGTCGATAGACACACAAACATACACACAAAATTCTAGCTTTCGCAACCAACGGTTGCCTCGTCAGGAAAGAAGGAAGGAGAGGGAAAGACAAAAGGATTTGGGTTTTAAGGGAGAGGGTAAGGAGTCATTCCAATTCCGGGAGCGGAAAGACTTACCTTAGGGGGAAAAAAGGACAGGTATACACTCGCACACACACACATATCCATCCACATATACACAGACACAAGCAGACATTTGTAAAGGCAAAGAGTTTGGGCAGAGATGTCAGAGGTCAGCAAGAGGTTCATGAATTTACACCACTTACTGCTCAAACCACCCGTTTCTGAGCCAAAAATATCCTTTTAGAATGGGAAGAGTTACCCCAGATCCAAGACGAAAACTATGGTGTTGCAGAATGTGTAATGAATATGGCCTAGACAAAGCACTACAGAAGAGTGACTGCAAAGTCGAAATTATTGCTATGCTGTTAAAAGAGGTACACACCCTGAAATGCAAATATAACAATAACAATCAATGTGAGTATAAAACAAACAGTGATCTTGTAACTGATAATGATATTAGAACCAGCAGTAACAAATATGATACCAGTTGTAAAAAATGCAGGAAAACCGCTAAAGGTGATATAGTATGTGTCAAATGTGAAACAAAATTCCACTCTCGATGCGCAAAGGGGGACAGCTCATTGAAAGGAAGTGAGAAGTTTACAAAAACGTGGAAGTGTAATATGTGTAAGCCTACCGATATACTAAGCAGGGCCGCAAATATCACACTAACAAACAGATTTGAAGTCCTCGATGTAGACAGTAACAATGATGCTCTTGAAGCTCATGCAGAACATTCTCAGTCATCGAATGCTGCAGTAACTCTTCCTGGAAGCACTACCGCTTCTGAACTTCAACAAGGAGATCTTCAAGTTACGTGTGATGCTGCTGCTCCTGTCCCGAAAACCATCTGTCAACATAAATCGCATTATGGTATTCTGAGGAAGCTTGTGATAGTCATGGTCAAGAGATTGCTTCTCATATAAATGAAACTGTGAAGGAAACAGGATTTGTCAAGCCTGGAGCATCTCTCTGTCAAATATGTACGTATATACACTCCTGGAAATTGAAATATGAACACCGTGAATTCATTGTCCCAGGAAGGGGAAACTTTATTGACACATTCCTGGGGTCAGATACATCACATGATCACACTGACAGAACCACAGGCACATAGACACAGGCAACAGAGCATGCACAATGTCGGCACTAGTACAGTGTATATCCACCTTTCGCAGCAATGCAGGCTGCTATTCTCCCATGGAGACGATCGTAGAGATGCTGGATGTAGTCCTGTGGAACGGCTTGCCATGCCATTTCCACCTGGCGCCTCAGTTGGACCAGCGTTCGTGCTGGACGTGCAGACCGCGTGAGACGACGCTTCATCCAGTCCCAAACATGCTAAATGGTGGACAGATCTGGAGATCTTGCTGGCCAGGGTAGTTGACTTGCACCTTCTAGAGCACGTTGGGTGGCACGGGATACATGCGGACGTGCATTGTCCTGTTGGAACAGCAAGTTCCCTTGCCGGTCTAGGAATGGTAGAACGATGGGTTCGATGACGGTTTGGATGTACCGTGCACTATTCAGCGTCCCCTCAACGATCACCAGTGGTGTACGGCCAGTGTAGGAGATCGCTCCCCACACCATGATGCCGGGTGTTGGCCCTGTGTGCCTCAGTCATATGCAGTCCTGATTGTGGCGCTCACCTGCATGGCGCCAAACACGCATACGACCATCATTGGCACCAAGGCAGAAGCGACTCTCATCGCTGAAGACGACACGTCTCCATTCATCCCTCCAGTCACGCCTGTCGCGACACCACTGGAGGCGGGCTGTACGATGTTGGGGCGTGAGCGGAAGACGGCCTAACGGTGTGCGGGACCATAGCCCAGCTTCATGGAGATGGTTGCGAATGGTCCTAGCCGATACCCCAGGAGCAACAGTGTCCCTAATTTGCTGGGAAGTGGTGGTGTGGTCCCCTACGGCACTGCGTAAGATCCTACGGTCTTGGCGTGCATCCGTGCGTCGCTGCGGTCCGGTCCCAGGTCGACGGGCACGTGCACCTTCCGCCGACCACTGGCGACAACATCGATGTACTGTGGAGACCTCACGCCCCACGTGTTGAGCAATTCGGCGGTACGTCCACCCGGCCTCCCGCATGCCCACTATACGCCCTCGCTCAAAGTCCGTCAACTGCACATACGGTTCACGTCCACGCTGTCGCGGCATGCTACCAGTGTTAAAGACTGCGATGGAGCTCCGTATGCCACGGCAAACTGGCTGACACTGACGGCGGCGGTGCACAAATGCTGCGCAGCTAGCGCCATTCGACGGCCAACACCGCGGTTCCTGGTGTGTCCGCTGTGCCGTGCGTGTGATCATTGCTTGTACAGCCCTCTCGCAGTGTCCGGAGCAAGTATGGTGGGTCTGACACACCGGTGTCAATGTGTTCTTTTTTCCATTTCCAGGAGTGTACATTCAGAAGAAATCGGTAAGTTGTCATCCATGGATTTCATTGTACTACTCGGCGGCTCTAATGATGTGTACCGCAATGAAACATCAGTAGCCTGCCAAGAACTAAAGAAGTGCTTGTATTATCTAGGACACACAAATGTAATATATGTAAACATTCCACAGAGGTATGACTTACATCAGTTGTCTTGTGTGAACAGAGAGATCAAACCTGCAAATGTACAGCTCTCAAACGTATGTAAACAGTTTAAAAATGTAAATGTTCTAGATGTAAGTGGTGTTGGTCGAAGATTCCATACCTCACATGGGCTTTCTCCATGAACCATGGACCTTACCATTGGTGGGAAGGCTTGCGTGCCTCAGCGATACAGATAGCCGTACTGTAGGTGCAACCACAATGGAGGGGTATCTGTTGAGAGGCCAGACAAATGTGTGGTTCCTGAAGAGGGGCAGCAGCCTTTTCAGTAGTTGCAAGGGCAACAGTCTGGATGATTGACTGATCTGGCCTTGTAACAATAACCAAAATGGCCTTGCTGTGCTGGTACTGTGAACGGCTGAAAGCAAGGGGAAACTAATTAAACTAAAAACTAATAAATTATTCCCGAGGGCATGCAGCTTTACTGTATGATTAAATGATGATGGCGTCCTCTTGGGTAAAATATTCCGGAGGTAAAATAGTCCCCCATTCTGATCTCCGGGCAGGGACTACTCAAGAGGATGTCGTTATCAGGAGAAAGAAAACTGGTGTTCTACAGATCGGAGTGTGGAATGTCAGATCACTTAATCGGGCAGGTAGGTTAGAAAATTTAAAAAGGGAAATGGATAGGTTGAAGTCAGATATAGTGGGAATTAGTGAAGTTCAGTGGCAGGAGGAGCAAGACTTCTGGTCAGGTGACTACAGGGATATAAACACAAAATCAAATAGGGGTAATGCAGGAGTAGGTTTAATAATGAATACGAAAATGGGAATGCGGGTAAGCTACTACAAACAGCATAGTGAACGCATTATTGTGGCCAAGACAGATACGAAGCCCACACCTACTACAGTAGTACAAGTTCATATGCCAACTAGCTCTGCAGATGATGAAGAAATTGAACAAATGTATGATGAAATAAAAGAAATTATTCAGATAGTGGAGGGTGACGAAAATTTAATAGTCATGGGTGACTGGAATTCGAGAGTAGGAAAAGGGAGAGAAGGAAACATAGTGGGTGAATATGGATTGGGGCAGAGAAATGAAAGAGGAAGCCGTCTGGTAGAATTTTGCACAGAGCATAACTTAATCATAGCTAACACTTGGTTTAAGAATCATGAAAGAAGGTTGTATACATGGAAGAACCCTGGAGATACTAAAAGGTATCAGATTATATAATGGTAAGACAGAGATTTAGGAACCAGGTTTTAAATTGTAAGACATTTCCAGGGGCATATGTGGACTCTGACCACAACCTATTGGTTATGACCTGTAGATTAAAACTGAAGAAACTGCAAAAAGGAGGGAACTTAAGGAGATGGGACCTGGATAAACTGAAAGAACCAGAGGTTGTACAGAGTTTCAGGGAGAGCATAAGGGAACAATTGACAGGAATGGGGGAAATAAACACAGTAGAAGAAGAATGGGTAGCTTAGAGGGATGAAGTAATGAAGGCAGCAGAGGATCAGGTAGGTAAAAAGACGAGGGCTAGTAGAAATCCTTGGGTAACCGAAGAAATATTGAATTTAATTGATGAAAGGAGAAAGTATAAAAATGAAGTAAATGAAGCAGGCAAAAAGGAATACAAACGTCTCAAAAATGAGATCGACAGGAAGTGCAAAATGGCTAAGCAGGGATGGCTAGAGGACAAATGTAAGAATGTAGAGGCTTATCTCACTAGGGGTAAGATAGATACTGCCTACAGGAAAATTAAAGAGACCTTTGGAGATAAGAGAACCACTTGTATGAACATCAAGAGCTCAGACAGAAATGCAGTTCTAAGCAAAGAAGGGAAAGTAGAAAGGTGGAAGGAGTATATAGAGGGTCTATACAAGGGCAATGTACTTGAGGACAATATTATGGAAATGGAAGAGGATGTAGATGAATATGAAATGGGAGATACGATACTGCGTGAAGAGTTTGACAGAGTACTGAAAGACTAGAGTCGAAACAAGGCCCCCGGAGTAGACAACATTCCATTGGAACTACTGACGGCCTTGGGAGAGCCAGTCCTGACAAAACTCTACCATCTGGTGAGCAAGATGTATGAAACAGGCGAAATACCCTCAGACTTCAAGAAGAATATAATAATTCAAATCCCACAGAAAGCAGATGTTGACAGATGTGAAAATTACCGAACAGCCAGTTTAATAAGCCACAGCTGCAAAATACTAACACGAATTATTTACAAATGGAAAAACTAGTAGAAGCTGACCTCGGGGAAGATCAGTTTGGATTCCGTAGAAATACTGGAACACGTGAGGCAATACTGACCTTACGATTTATCTTAGAAGAAAGATTAAGGAAAGGCAAACCTACGTTTCTAGCATTTGTAGACTCAGAGAAAGCTTTTGACAATCTTGACTGGAATACTCTCTTTCAAATTCTGAAGGTGGCAGCGGTAAAATACAGGGAGCGAAAGGCTATTTACAATTTGTACATAAACCAGATGGCAGTTATAAGAGTCGAGGGAAATGAAAGGGAAGCAGTTGTTGGGAAGGGACTAAGACAGGGTTGCAGCCTCCCCCTGATGTTATTCAATCTGAATATTGAGCAAGCAGTAAAGGAAACAAAAGAAAAATTCGAAGTAGGTATTAAAATCCATGTAGAAGAAATAAAAACTTTGAGGTTCGCCGATGACATTGTAATTCTGTCAGAGACAGCAAAGGACTTGGAAGAGCAGTTGAACGGAATGGATAGCGTCTTGAAAGGAGGATATAAGATGAACATCAACAAAATCAAAATGAGGATAATGGAATGTAGTCAAATTAAGTTGGGTGATGCTGAGGGAATTAGATTGGGAAATGAGACACTTAAAGTAGTAAAGGAATTTTGCTATTTGGGGAGCAAAATAACTGGTGATGGTCGAAGTAGAGAGGATATAAAATGTAGACTGGCAATGGCAAGGAAAGCATTTCTGAAGAAGAGAAATTTGTTAACATCTAGTATAGATTTAAGTGTCAGGAAGTCATTTCTGAAAGTATTTGTATGGAGTGTAGCCATGTATGGAATTGAAACATGGACGATAAATAGTTTGGACAAGAAGAGAATAGAAGCTTTCGAAATGTGGTGCTACAAAAGAATGCTGAAGATTAGATGCGTAGATCACATAACTAATGAGGAAGTATTGAATAGGATGGGGGAGAAGAGAAGTTTGTGGCACAACTTGACCAGAAGAAGGGATCGGTTGGTAGGACATGTTCTGAGGCATCAAGGGATCACCAATTTAGTATTGGAGGGCAGCGTGGAGGGTAAAAATCGTAGAGGGAGACCAAGAGATGAATGCACTAAGCAGATTCAGAAGGATGTAGGTTGCAGTAGGTACTGGGAGATGAAGAAGCTTGCACAGGATAGAGTAGCATGGAGAGCTGCATCAAACCAGTCGCAGGACTGAACACCACAACAACAACAACATGGGCGTCATTTGAACAGTCTTGGGAAAAGGTTCCTAGCACAAAAACTAATTGGAAGAAGCACAGGCATCAGTTTTATTACAAATTCAACAATAATAACAAAATTTGTTTCATCGCCAACCACAGAAAAGAAAAATAGTGATTTTTTTCCACAGCAACACATTCCAGTAATAGTCAACACTCAAATAAGGTCTTTTTTAGGCTAAATAACGGAAGAAAGCACAGTGTAAATGTTGTACCTTTTGATAATTAGCTTGTGTGAAAACTAACATTAAGGAACCAGTTAAAAATACAATTGATAAGCTATATTGTTTAATAATATTTCATGAGAATATAAGAAGTCTTTTGAATAAAAAAGAAGAGCTGCTGCTTTCACTGCAAGAAACAGCTGACAGACGGAATTATTCTTGATGTGCTCTGCTTAACTGAACATCACTTGGAAGCCACAGAAATTAATCAACTACATTGAAATAGTTATAAAATTGATTCTTCCGACTGTCGGAGCAATTTAAGACAAGGCGGAGTGGCAATTTACACACACAATACTATTAGGTCACAAGTTATAGATGTATCTAAATATTGTATTGAACAGCACTTTGAATGTTGTGCAGTCAAATTAGAGCTTGAAACACAGTTCCTGATCATAGTAACAGTTTACAGGTCACCTATGGGAGACATTCAAAAATTTCTCTCTTAGCTAGAAACAGTTCTTACTAAACTTTATAGAAACAATAGTAATGTCATCGTATGTGGTGACTTCAACATAAACTTACTCACGAAAAATAACAAGGCCATTGTAACCAAATTAAACATGTTAGATCAATAAATGCTGAATCTACTTGCTTGTTCAGAAATAGTTTATGCCATGAATAATGGGAGGAAGTATACCAGGCTGGCACAGTGAATGAGAAGTTCAACTCATTGCTGAACTTATTCCTTAAGCATTGTGAAGCTTCCTCCCCCCAAAGACAGATTAAAATCAAACCAACCTGTAGTAAAAGGAAAGAGTGGCTAACTACTGGCATAAAAATATCATGTAACAAAAAGAGAGATCTGTATGTACAACAGAGGACTAGTACAGACCCAGCAGTAAAGTTACATTACAAGAAATACTGTAAAATTGTAACAAGTGGAATCAAGAAGGCCAAACAGGTGCACTATACACAAAAAATTAGCAATTCAAACAATAAAATAAAAACCATATGGCACATCATAAAAAGTGAGACAAATAGGAACATAAAACCTGACAATAATAAACACAAAGCTGCAGCCTCAGATTTCAACATTTTTTTTCTCTCTGTAGCTGAAAAAACAGTGAACCATAATAAACAGGCTCACACAGAAGCTATTGAACTACTTAACCACATGCAAATAACATCTAAAGTAGCACTTCATTTCAGAAGTACAACCCCTAAAGAAATTGAAAAAACCATAAAATTACTCAAAAACTCAGATTCCTGTGGATAGGATGGCATATCAAGTAGGATTCTAAAATCATGTGCAGACTTAATCAGTTATATATTGTGCTATTTGTGTAACCAATCTATGGAAACTGGTGTGTTCCCAGATAGATTAAAACATGCAGTAGTGATACCAATCCACAAAAGTGGAGCAAGGGATGAAATATCCAACTATCTCCCTGCTGCCAGTATTCTCAAAGGCATTTGAGAGAATAGTGTATGATAGGATTTATAGTCACACTACACAAAATGGCTTACTGGCTCCTACACAGTTCAGCTTTCATAAGGGCTCCTCCACAGACAGAGCTATATTTAACCTAACAGATGAAATTTTATGTGAACTAAATTACAAAAGGTATCCAGTGGGGATATTTTGTGACCTTGCCAAGGCATTTGATTGTGTAGATCACAACACACTCTTAAAAAAGCTTCCACATTATGGTATTAAAGACAAATCTTTGACTTGGTTAGATTCATACTTACAGAACAGGAAGCAAAGGGTTGTCTTAAGGGGGACAGGAACAGCATTAACATCAGACTGGGGAAATATAAAGTATGGAGTCCTACAGGACTCAATTCTTGGGCCATTAATTTTCCTGATCTACATTAATGATCTACCAATCACTATTAACAACAGAGCAAAAATAGTAATGTTTGCCAACGATACAAGTATCCTCGTAAAAGGAGACCCAACTCAACAATTCAGGATACAGCCATGACAGTCTCTACACTAGTACACAAATGGTTCACTGTGAATAGCCTAACCTTAAATATTTCAAAAACCAATACGATACAGTTTCTGACAAAAAATAAAAAAAAATTAAAGCTCCTGAAATACATGTTCACAATCACAAAATTAATGAAACCACACATACAAAATTCCTAGGTATCCAGATAGACAGTCATCTAAGATGGAAAGAACAAATTGATCAGATGGTCAAGAAACTTAGCTCATCGTGCTTTGCACTAAGAGCTCTCCATCAGTTAGTAGACAGAGAAATAATGTTGTTGTCATACTTTGCATATTTCCATTCTGTTATCTCCTATGGCATAATCTCCTGGGGAAATGCTGCAGGTGTTGAAAAAGTCTTCAGAATACAAAACCGAGCAGTGAGGATAATATGTGGGGTCCCTAATGGGACATCTTGCAGAGGTCTCTTCAAATCTCTCTGGATACTTACCATCACAGGTCAGTATATATACTCACTGATGTTATTTGTAGCCAACAACAGGTAACTGTTTCAGAAAAATTGTGACATCCACAACCATGACACCAGACAGGTGAAAAATTTTCATCAAGGCTCTGCATCTCTCACTAAAGTACATAGGGGAGTTACTGAGTCAGGTATAAAGGTCTTCAATAAGATCCCCATTAATATAAAAAAGGAAATAAATAATGTACAGGTTTTCAAAAGGAAAGTAAAATTATTTCTCATCGAACAAACTTTCTATAAAATGAATGAATACTTAGAGTTATGATGTACAAGAGTGGGGGAAACTGCCTAAGAAAAGCACTCCCTTAAAGATAGTGTGATGCTGTTACTTGTAGTTTAACTGAAATTGTGGTGATAAAATACTGTTTTTTACATGCATAGCCATTCCCCCACCATGCAAGGAACCCCTTGAAAAACAGCCAGCTAATCTGTATCCTGGTAAAGGATGCTGCTGAATTGTCAAGTTATTTAAGTGGTGTTCTGATAGATCAATAACTTCAGAGTCAAAATCTATGAGCAATTTACTAATTTTATCTCTAATGCCTCTATATTTTGATGAAATATGCTAATTCCTTCTCTGCTTGGAAACATTACCTCCTCTGAAGGTGAGCCCTTAGTTAGAGGGACTTCCTTTAAGCAGGTATACCTATCAGCTGACTTCAGTCTAAAAAAGGTGCAGCTCTAACACCAACTACTACAGGAATTTTTCCATGGTGATCCCACCACCACCCACTACACTGTCACCTATAAGCTTTGCCAGCTTCCCCTTCCCATACCTACTGAGATGCAGGCCATGCCTAGTGAAACCCAATCTACTGATAGACGCAACTGGCACCACTGAAATGTGACCCACGCCCTCTGCCATCAGTGCCCTCACCAGCCCCATGTTAATGTGTAACAACAACATTAAGATGATATCATGCCTGAAAGTTATTCATCTGTATGTGTGTTGGTTTATTGCATATTTGTATTGAAAGCAAATACATCTCAGAACATCATATATTGCACAATAACCCAACAAACGAATGCAGCTTGAGTACCTGGTATCTTGTCATAATGATATGGTTCTTTAAGTAAGAGGCTATCATTTTTGCCATAACTTTATTTAATATAGTTATAGCCAATATGAAAAAATCAATATGATTTAAAAGCAGTCCACTGGGTGTTTTAGCTGATACCACTATTGAAAAGAATGCCAAAAGATACTGCTATCAGGCAAACATAAAAAACTGTTTAAACAATATTTAACAAAAATCTGTTGTCATTTGCTCTGAGCACTCTTGTGCAAGAATATTAGCTTATTTATGTATGGACAAAATATTATTTATGTTTACTGTAAATGATTTGATTGTGACAAAGTGTTTATAACATTTCTTTATTTAAATATTGTTGAATGAGTTTAGTGTGGCAAGTGGTCAAGTCAAAATCATGTCTGCAGAACATAAGAATGATGTAGTTTGTGGGGATGACCTTCAGCCAATGGAGAAGTAGATACAGGCAGAACACTGCTGGAGTCAAATGCAGACAGGCATTTTTTGAGGGGTGCACTCAAGGAAACAATTCTGAAAACTTTTACACGAGATATCAAATAATGTGGACATTTTGCATTAGATCTTGAAGAGGGCACTTTTATGTGAGTTCTGGAAGAAGACAAGCCTGTCTGTGGTAACACGGGTTATTTGATCATGTGGTTGATTGATTTAGGGGGGGGGGGGGGGGGGGGCTCTGAACTCACATGAGGTCTGAATGTGCTCTAGTTCAGAACTTTTGATTGCATTATGGAATTGAGAGTAGATGGAGTGTGAGTTTCTACCCATTATCTCATGTGTGCTAATCTGTGAATTTTCCTGCTGATCTCTGAACTATATTGAGCTGGTGAATATTTCATGTGTTGTGATCACAAAATTAACTTAGTTTTCATGAGTCTTGGGTGACTATTTAGTTTGGGGACACTGCTACTATTCTCTTAACACTCTTGTCACAACTTTACTGCATTTTTCCCCTCTCCTTCCCTCTTTCCTGATGAGGCAACAGTTTGTTGCGAAAGCTTGAATTTTGTGTGTATGCTTGTGTTCGTTTGTGTGTCTGTCGACCTGCCAGCACTTTCATTTGGTAAGTCACATCATCTTTGTTTTTAGGTATATTATTTAGTTTAGTTATACTTAGTTGTTGTAGGCCCAAATTCTGCTTATTTGAGATTTAATTTCTTGTACAAACATTATTAACTGTCATTTTCTGCCATTTACATAAATTACAAGTGTCTTTTTATAAATTATTCATTCACATTTATTTAATATGTCTGTTTATTTTATTAATTTGCAATTCCAGCCAACGCACAGACTATTTGACTGCATTATCACAGCTACAATTTATTATTTGCAGCAAGTTAGCTGCTGGGCATGAAAGCAGATGTGTGCAGCTTGACCCTACAACCTTATTAAGCTATTCTTTTTAAACAAAGCTGTGCATAGACCAATTACCTAATCCACAGGCAACATCAGATAAAGTAGCAGTTGGTGTCCTCATATGGAATGCTAATTAGATAGCAACTACTTAGCAGAAACCCATTAGGTAATGTCACAATAAATATCCCATCCCAAAACCAGACAAGCTTTCCTCTGCACACACAGGAGGCCAGCAATTTTTAAGGTCAATCTCTTCTAAGCTTACTTACAACTAAACCTGGATGAGAAATCACAGAATGTTGTAGCAGTCATATGCCACATGGCTCATAGTTTCTGGAGTGGCCAGTGTACCATCAATCTTTCAAAGGTTCCTTGAGCAACTGCTGATGTTCTGGACCCCATAAATTGTCTAGATGTCACTGAAATGATGGGGGCCACAATGGAAGAATACTTACAAAATTTGTGGCAACTGTTCCACACTGTCCAGTCTGCAAGCCTCAAATACAGTCCCAAAAAATCTCTTTTTTTCTAACTGTCAGTGGAATGCATAGGATACATCATCTCTCACTAGGGTGTTCAGCCCACACATAAACTGGTTGAAGCCAACATTGCACTTAATTGGCTCACATATTTAAGGGAGCCCCAGTCCTTTATGCAGAAGCTAACATATTATGGAAAATTTATCCCAGGCATGGTATCGATTGTGCATCCACTCAACAACTTGTGGAAGAAGGGCGTGCCCTTTGTATGGTCAGAGGCATGAGAACAGGTGTTCAAGATCCTGAAGCAGATCCATCTATCAGCACTATGTCCTGCCACATTTCAACTGGACAAACACTGGTGGCAGCAGGCACCTCTGAACAGGCCCTGGGGGCTGTCCGGCCACATAGAGGTATGGACCTCTGAACATACAACCACTTTTGCACAGAAGGTGCTCAATGTCATGCAAAAGAGGTGCTCACAAATCAAAAATGAGCTCTCAAGATTATCTTTGTGCTGAAGAATTTCCAAATATTCCTATAAAGAAAAAGATTTTAGAAGCTACTGATCTCCCTCTTTAATCCTGTGGTAAAGCTGCATGACAAGACTGTTCACTGACTTCAGCACTGGAAACCCTTTCTCAGCAGGTACAATTATAAATTCACTTCCACTACAGTGCTCAACACTCCAATGTGGATGCCCTGTCCTGTGTCCTGATGGGCCCTGACTCAGAGTTTGACCAAGATGAGATCTTGTGCTTCCAGTTGAATGAAGGGGCTCAACAGGCAGTAGATGCTTTTCTCATCATAGGAGCCCAGATGACTGTGGGCATGTCCAAGGACATCATCCTACAACCGATACACCAATACATATGACAGGGCTGGCTGACTCACATTTCTGGGTGGCACTCCAACCTGGTGCATCATTTCTTCTATGTGCCACTGGCCAATTGTGATGGATGGAGTTATCCTGCTAATCACAGATCAAGGGGCTCCCCAGATAGTCCCACCAGAAAATCTGCACTCAGAACCCTTATGGCTCTTTAAGCAAGGTCACTGGGGCCTCCTACAAACTAAACTGCTTGCCAACACCACATGTATCACCCACAACTAGACCAGTAGATCAAACACCTTGACCACAACTTCAATCATTGTGAACACCAGGAAGTGGCTCTCTGCCAAATACTCTCAAACTGACTGAAGCCCATGGGAGCAAATTAATGTTGACTTTCCTGGCCCATTTGTAGATACTACCTTGCTGATTGACTTTGATGCACACTCGAACTTTGCATACATTTTCAATGATCAGTCCACGATTGTGGCTGCTTCAACAATGCAAAGATATTCCTTGCTACGCATTGGTGTAAGAAGAGGGATGTCATTCATAAATGACTTGCTGTACTTGTCTATGTGACTGCAGTGTCCAGAGTTGCACAGATATCACAGTCAATCAACCCACCAGTTCCTTATGTGACATTATTTTTGTGAGTCATATTTGCATGCTGATGTTAAGGGCCTAGTTATAGTCTTTCACTAGTATAAACACTGAAATATGGAATAGAAACCACTTATTTTGCTCTCACCCTGTTCATTGAGTTCATTTGGCAGTAAATAATTCCATCTCTTCAAGCAACACTTTTTCCTATTCTGTGCAGAACTGTGTTGTGGCCTATGTTTCTGAGATTGGTACCATACAACAATTTTTCAGCTTCAGTCCCTTCTGTGTGCTCTTTGTGTGTTATTCCAATGCTCCTTCCAATTTTAGTAACATATATATCATTGAGTACATCATTAACTTTATTTTATACACACAGCATACTACATTCTCACCACTTGCTCTTGCTCGGTAATAATATGGCAATTATACCAACATTAGCTGTACCTATGTCCATGCATTGCCTTAGTGTATTCCCTCATCTACTGGCACAGCATATTTGTTGCTACACAAAACAGTTTCATCTGGAAAAATGAGGTACTAGTGAAGTACACATGAGGGAATTACAATGCCAATTAATAAACTGTGTAAGAGCAGTTACAAATTTTTCATTTGTTTAGCAGATTCAAAATGGTTGACTGGTTTACTACACAGTCAAGTCACTTTAATGTGACCACTGCCTTTGTTCAATGTCAACATGCAATAAACACTCCCAGATAGCAAATGCCAGCACTAGTAGTGGTGGGTATATAAAGCACGTCTGGAGGACACGGAAAACAGTGCAGTCATTGTAGTAATGCAGAAATGCAGCAATTTAACTTACATGCAAAAGGACATTATCATTGGCTTTTGAGCCAATGGTGGAAGCATTTCTGAAATGGCTGTTCACGTGCTGCCATGGCTGAAGTATCCGTGCATGGCAAAATGGTGTTATTCAAAACTAATACCAAGGCAACTGTATTGTATCATGAGCCATACATGACAGGGGTGAATGACAGCTGTGTGTGAGTGAATAGACATGCAACTGTTGATCAGTTGACCTCCCAGATGAATCAAGGGTTACCAACAGTGTCTCCTCAATGACTGTTCAGAGAACATTTCTGTGTGGGAGCCTCCGCAGCAGGCACCTCATTCATGCATCCATGCCAACTAATGCTGATTGATGTGGAAGGCTGGAATTTACATGCCAATACCAAAACTGGATGTCCACTGAATGACAACAGGTGGCCTTTTCAGATTAACCACATTTAATGCTCTATTGGGTTGAAAGCACACACTCTGCAAAAGTTGCTGGAAGGGCACAGGCCAGAGGTGGAAGTGTTATGGTCTGGGAAATGTTTCATGGAATTCCCGGGATGATCTAATCATTCTACATGTCACAACGTAAAGACACAAGTATGTATCTATCCATGGGGACCATGTCCACTGCTACAGGCAGCTTGCTTTCCCTCAACATAATGGCATCTAATGGCATCTACCAGCAGGAAATACAACACGTCACACAGTTTGCAGTGTATGTGCATGGTTTGAAGAGCCCCAGGATGAGTTTACCACATACCCCTTGCCACCAAAAACCTCAGATTTAAATCCATTTGATAATCTGTGGGACCATCTTGACTTGACTGTTTGCACCACCGATTCTCAACAAGAAACCTAGCACATATGGCCATACCACTGGCATTGGCATGGCACTACATCCCTGTTGGACCCATCCAGGAACTGATCATGTCTTGCAGGGGCCCATGATGCAAAAGGTGGTCATTCTGCAATACTGTCAGTTATTAAATCATATACCAATACACTAAACACAAATTTTAATGTAAAATGTTTATTAAACAATAATTAGTTAACTAAGCCACATTTATAAATCCCTTATATGTGTCACTCTTGTAAAATGAATATCATAAGCCAGTTGTGGTTAAATAAAACACTGAAGAAAGTTGAATACGACTAACTCTTCTATGAACAATTAACATTAAATAATTTGTGTTGGCAAAATAAATATTGTTACAATTGATAAAGTGTTTAAACTGACAGAGAGTTGTATAAAATAGTTGAGCATCAAGGCAGTTCATGCTTGTTCCAAGCAACCTGAAAAGAGATAACACTAGTCTAAGGCATTGTAAGAATTGTGCTTTTTGTGCCTTTTGCTCCACAATTATGGAGAATAAGTAGCTGATCTTGAAACTGGAAGTTCATCTGGCAGTAACACAGACATAATGAGAACAGTTGATAGATGTACTTACCAACATTAATGTTAGGGAAAATGCAAGTGACTGCGATGTAATCATGAGTGTCAAATTGTTCTAATACATTTAAGAGGTGCTGCAGGTCAATTAGCTTCCATGTAGATGTCTCCAACAGTTTCAGTACTTCATAAATTATAAGCAAAAGTGCACAGATAACCCAAGGAATTCAGAAACAGTCCACTGAGACAGGGAGGAAAGTGAAACGCAAGCCTAATGGTAGTCAGTTGGTTAAGAAGACCAAGAAGATTCTCCCACTAGAGAATGGTCATAGAAGGGAAATGCCAGAATTAGCACATATCTCCTAGATAGTAAATATCAAGTAATTAGTGTTTTTAAACCAACTAAAGGACTCAATGATGTCATCTTTTATTTAGGTTCCATGTAGGTAGATCTTAGCAATGAATTAGACAAATATCATGTAGTAACAACTGGCGTAAAGAGCAGTATCTGTTTAGGAGATAATGCCAATTAATTGTGGCTTATAATAGGAATATTTCTGATAATGCAAATAAAGATATTAAAGTGTTACTTGACAAACAAGAGAACTTGACACAGAAATTTAAAAAATGCGCAAAGAGATAAACGAAGCAGCCAGTAATTATCTCAGCTCAGTACAACCAACAGTCACACAAAACCAACAAAAATGAATAACAGAGTCACTGAATCACAGACAGGCCCAATGAAAAGACTCCAACACATCCAAGTTTTCAGTCAAAATGCATTCTTCCACAACCCGCACACACATGACCACTGTGTCTGGTCACTGTGGCTAGAGCAGCCAGAGGTAGTGGTCATGTGTGTGTGAGCTGTGCTTGTGTAAATTTGTTTGTATTTTCTAGTTCAGAAGAAGGTCTTTTGCTGAAAAGCTTGAATATATAGCAGCTTTTGCACTGTGCCTGTCTGCAACTTGATGTCTCCTCTAAACAGTAAGAGTACTCTATCAAAGGTTTTGATAATAATATTATCAGTATACTACCCTGGATCTTCCATTGTTTGAAAATAAATAAAACCTAACTTTTCGAAACTTGTTCATTCATCATGGGTGAGAGGAGAGAAGGGATAACAGGGAAAGAAGGAGAAGTGGATACAGGTCACTCACAACACAAGTTATGAGGTAACAAGGGGAAGGTAAGCAAAGATTTGTTGGAGGACATGCTCCACCGCTAGGTATTGGGCATCCCCAGGCAGACAGTTCATCTGTGCCTATTCAAGTGCTCAGATAGTTTGATGGTTATCATACACATGCAGAAGGCTTTGCAGCATGCACATATCAGCTGATAAATGCAGTTTGTTGTTTCACATGTGTCCGTGCAATGAATGGTATATGTTTTGCCATGGTGGAGGCTTGGTCAGGAAACATTCCACGAAGGAAAAATATACCTAAAAACAAAGATGATGTGACTTACCAAATGAAAGTGCTGGCAGGTCGACAGACACACAAACGAACACAAACATACACACAAAATTCAAGCTTTCGCAACAAACTGTTGCCTCATCAGGAAAGAGGGAAGGAGAGGGAAAGACGAAAGGATGTGGGTTTTAAGGGAGAGGGTAAGGAGTCATTCCAGTCCCGGGAGCGGAAAGACTTACCTTATGGGAAAAAAAGGACGGGTATACACTCGCACACACACACATATCCATCCACACATATACAGACACAAGCAGACTTTCCCATAAGGTAAGTCTTTCCGCTCCCGGGACTGGAATGACTCCTTACCCTCTCCCTTAAAACCCACATCCTTTCGTCTTTCCCTCTCCTTCCCTCTTTCCTGATGAGGCAACAGTTTGTTGCGAAAGCTTGAATTTTGTGTGTATGTTTGTGTTCGTTTGTGTGTCTGTCGACCTGCCAGCACTTTCATTTGGTAAGTCACATCATCTTTGTTTTTAGGTATATATATATATATATATATATATATATATATATATATATATATATATATATATCAGCCACAACATTATGACCACTGACCTACTGTTGATATAAACCCATCCAGGTAATAGGAGCATCACCTGGTGAGGAATGACTGCTAGTCAGATACATGCACGGTGCTTATAGTATCAGAGTTTAATGGAGAAGACACATGATCTATCTGCATTTGACCAACAGCAGATTGTGATGGCCAGGAATTTTGGAAAGTGCATGACTTGTTGGCTGTTCAAGGAGTGCTGTGGTGAATGTCTCCTACACATGGTGAAACCATGTCCAGATGTCATCATGTCATTGAGTTGCCACCTCTCATTACAGATGTCAGATGTTGTAGGCTGGGCAGACTGGTGAAACAACACAGGTGGCAAAATGCGATGGAACTAACATCAGACTATAATGTTGGATGGAGTACAAGTGTATCTGAACACACGGTGCACCAAACACTCCTAAAGGTAGGCCTCTGCAGCTGATGACCCATGCAGGTGGCAATGTTAACATCACAATATAAGCAACTATGACTGAAACAGGCATGTGACTACCAGCGCTGGAAGTTGGTGCAGTGGCAGAGCGTTGCAAGGTCTGATGAATCCTGACACCTTCTTCATCATGGTGATGAGAGGACATGAATCCGTTTTCTTTCAGAGGAAGAGCTCCTTTGCATCTGTACAGTGGAATGGAGAGAAGCTGGCAGCAGCTCCATTATGCTCTAAGGAACATCTGCATTGGCATCTATGGGTCCAGTGGAGCTGATGCTAGACATGATGATGGCCAAGGAGTATTATACACTGGTTGCACACCATGTACATGGTACACCCCTTCTTGACAATCATGTTTCTGGACAACAGTGACATTTTTCTACAAGATAATGCACCAAGTCACAAGGCCAGGAGTGTGATGGAGTAGTTTGAGGAACATGGTGGTTAGTTCCAATTGATGCCCCTCAAGTCACCAGATCTGAACCTGATAGAACACATCTGTGATGTGACTGAACGTGGCATGAAAGCTCATCACCCTCTCCCCAGAACTTATGAGTATTAAATGATTTATGTGTACAGCCATGGTGCCAACTTCCTCCATTGACCTACGAAGACCTCACTGCATCACCACTGTACCAAAGTTAGACACATCGCCTGTTAGGTTGGAGGTCATGATGTTCTGGCTGATCATTGTGTGTGTGTGTGTGTGTGTGTGTGTGTGTGTGTGTGAGTGCTCCTCATCATATAGAGAAGACATTGAGTGGCAGACAGGCACGTGAAAAGACTGCTACACATTTAAGTTTTCAGCCAAAAAGATCATATTCTGGAGTGGAAAACACACACACGTTATACAAGCACAACTCACACACACATTACCACTGTCTCTGTTTACTGTGGCCACACTACATCGTAACTGCTCCTGATGGCCATCTGATCTGTGTGGTGGGGGTAAGAAGGGGGCATGGGGCAGAGAGGGGGTAGTTAGTAGGGAGGGAGGGAGTTAGCAGAGTGGGGGTGGGGTAATGTCTAGTGTTGTTTGTGGGAGCAAGTGGGAACATGGTGAGGACAGGGTAGGACTGCTAGATGGAGTCGAGAACTTTGGGCAATGGGGCAGGTGAGAGGGGGGAGGAGTGGAAAATGAGAGAATTCGAAGATTTCTTAGTGACTATTAGGTGTGTTGACACACTAGAAGGCTATCTTGTGCTGGGTGGTGGGAGGGAGAGATATAGGTAGGTGGTGGACAGGAACTTGCAAAGGTTGAGGGTTGGGTGAGGTTAGGGGGTTATGGGAATATAAGATACATTGCAGGCAGAGTTGCCAACTGTACAGTTAGAAAAGCTCATGTTGACAGGAAGGGTCTAGGTAGCACATGCTGTGAAGCAGTCACTGAAGTGACACAGAAAGTGCCACCCAACACATTGTGCTTCACTTCAATTACTGCTGCCCAGTTTGCACCATCAGGATCTTTCCTATCAACACCAGCTATTCTGAAACATGCAGGTGTGAACTCTCCCTGCAGTATCTCTTACATTCCCATAACTGCCCTGGCCTCAATCTTTGCTAGTCCCTGTCCTTCACTTACCTATCCCATTCCCTGCTCCACTCTAATGCAACGCAGCCTTCTGTTTCACCAGTGCACCCACTAGTCCTTTCCCCATTTGCTACTTCTTTCCTTATCTGCTTTTCTGCTCCAATTACTCCATACCCCTCCCCCACCTATGACCCAGCTGCACCTAGCAGCTTTACCCTTTCTGCACTACATCGCTGCATGCTCCCACAAGTACCACTACATGTTCATGTACCCACACAATGCTAACCCCTACCCTCCTTGGCCCATGCCTCCTCCTTAACCTCACCACCAACATCAGATTTCTGTTCCCCTCTGGTACAGTTATCCTATAGTCTGGCCACAGCACCCAGAGGCAATGTCTGTTTGTGTGTGTGTGTGTGTGTGTGTGTATGTGTGTGTGTGTGTGTGTGTGTGTGTGTGAGTTGTAACTGGTAATGATACAAAATCAACTTAAATTTGAAGTGACATATTGAACAAAATTTTCTTACAAATTAGCTCATTACAAAAATCTCCTATTTTCATGTTAAATAAATGTCACATTGAATGACACAATTATTCCTGGTTGAATACATGGAAAAATAGTTTGAACATCTCAGAACAACTACCTCTCAGCACAAGAAAGGACAGCCATACACAACCTCAAAACAAATCCTGACCTAATCATCGTAACTGAAGAGAAAGGTTGTACCATTGTTGTTATTAATCACAGTGATTACCTGGCAGAGGGCCTCTGTCAATTATCTGTCTCCTATAAATACTGCCACCATGATCCCATCCTAGATGTCCATCACAATCTCCAATTCCTGCTAAAAGTGTCAGTCTTAGACCTTTCCCAGAATCTCTCTCCTTAGTCCATTTTCTCCTCATCCGTATGACACCTCACACAGCTACCTTCTACATGCTCCCCAACAGCCACAAACCTCCCAAATCGAACAAACCTGGTCTCCCTATTGTACCTGGTTATTGTGCTCCCACTGAAAGAATTCTGGCTGTCATTGACCTACACATCCAACCAATTTTTCATAATCTAGCCTCCCATGTCAAATATACCAACCACTTCTTTCACTGACTCTCCACCATCACCACTCCTTACCTGATAGATTCCTAGTCATCACTGTTGATACCAGCTCCCTATACACCAACATCCCCCATGCTCATGGTCTTACCACTATGGAACACTAGGTTTCCCAACATCCTTCAGACTTCTAACCCACTACCTCATTCCTCATACACATTACTAACTTTATCCTAACTCATAACTACTTCTCCTTTGATGAGAAGGTACACAAGCAAATCCATGGCACAACCTGCTTATGGACAATCTAGAGACCTTACTAGCCTCACAAAGTATCAAACTCCTAGTCTCGTTCAGGTTCATTGATGATATCTTTATGGTCTTGACTTGGGAGCCAAGACACACTATCTCCATTCATTCACAACCTCAACACCTTCTCTTCCACCTGCTACCCCTGGTCCTTCTCAATCCAGTCTGCTACCTTTCTGGATGTTGATCTCCTTCTCTCTTATGGCCCCACCCACACCTTTCTTGATATTAAACCTACCAACCACCAACATTACCTCGATTATGACAGCTGTCATCTCTTCCACACCAAACAAGTATTTGCGTAACCAATCTCTTATCAGCAGAACATTTCTAGACTGGCTATATGCTGAAGTTAAACCTGTTTACAAGAAGGGGATAATGAGTTACCATCAAATTATTGACCAGTTTCACTTTTGCTGGCATTTTCAAAAATATTTGTAAAGGTTATGTTCAAGCATCTCCTTAAGCACCTGATCCAAATAATATATTGTCCAAGTCACAGTTTGGTTTTCTTAAGAGTTCTGATACAAAGAAAGCTATTTACACTTACAGTGAGAATTTACTTAATGCATTAGATAATAAATTACAAGCCATTGGCATTTTCTGTGATCTGTAAAAAGCCTTTGACTGTGTGAATCACAGCATGCTCTTAAGTAATGTAGGATGTTGTGGTAACACAAGCAATGCTGTGAAATCATTTGAGTTTTATCTAACAGGAAAAAAGGGTGCCACTGTGAAATACATGTGTAGTAAAAGTCAGTCTTCATCCGAGGGCGAATTAATTACATGTGGTGTTCTTCAAGGTTCCACCTTTGGTCCATTGCTTTTCTTGTGAACATTGATGACCTGTCACATTGCCAGATTCTAAGTTTGTTTTGTTTTAATATATACAAACAGTGCAAGTCACACACAGATTTAGAAACAACTGCTTATCAAATTGTCACTGACATTAATAAATGGTTTAAAGCTAATTCATTGTCATTAAACTTTGAAAAGACCCACTGTAAGGAGTTGACAACCTGTTAGATATTTCATTCCAACATGTGTATAATATATGAAGACATACAGAAGAGTTTGACAGTGCTAAATTTCTGAAATTACAACTTAATAATAAATTTAGTTGGGAAGAGCGTATCACAGAATTGCTGAAGTGCCTAACAAGTCTGTATTTGCTGTGACAATGAAGTCAGATGTAGGAGACATAAATATGCAAAAGCGTGTAATAAGAATCAATTGTGGTATAAATTCAAGAAAATCATGTACAAACCTGTTCAAGGAACTTTGTATTCTAACCATTGCTTCTGTGTATGTTTATTCCTTACTGAAATTTGTTGCAAGTAACATCTCTTTTTCCAACCAATAGCTCAATACGTGTTATCAATACCAGGAATAAGAACAATCTACATAAAGACCTAAAATCACTTACCTTGGTCCAAAAAGGGGTCCAGTATTCAGTAACACACATTTTCAATAAAAATGGTACAACATATTAGTCAGGAAAAATAGCATAATTAACCCTACTCAAAACCAATGGGAATGAGTTAGTATACAAACACTGTCTGATTCTGAAAATATGTGTTTCAGTGTACCAATACTATACAATATTAAATATTCAATGTTTCTATGTTAACTGTGAAACAGTCCTGATTTGTAGTCTTCCATTTGGCTAAAACATTTTTAGACACAGTCTGATAGTATAGATACTGTTTGTACAGGAAAAATGGTTTTGCAGAATTTTCAGTCTTTCTGTAAAATTGGGGAAGAAATCAAAATTTATAGCAAACAGATTCAGAGATCCCTCTTATGTTTCAGTTCCATCCCACTCTCTTACTACATATTCAGACCCATTACATCATTTTGGTAAAACAAATTGATAGCAGCATCATAACATCACATATTTTTCATAACTAACTCTTCTACTACTTTCATTATCTTATTATCTCATAATACCATATATCTTTGAATCCACAGTGACTCTGAATGATACATGATCCCCATTGTTCAGCCAGGGACTACAGAAGAAAATGTATACAATTGTTATGTTTATTTTGAAAACTTAGAAATGGTTATCTTATTACAGATATTTGAGAGAGACAATAAAAGTATCAGCACACAGCATATGTGGTCTGGGCGTAGCATCTTTGACTTACAATCAAAGCATCCTTGGTTCAAACCTTGCCACTGCATAAATTTTGAATATGAGTCATCAGCAATGGTGCCCAAAGGCTTCCAGCATAAGAAACAACCATCTTTCTGCTAACAGCCATGTCAATGAAGGTGGAGAAGTGACAGAGGTTCAAGGCACTATCTTGCCCTTGAGGTGGGAAACTGTCCCTTAAAGGTGTAAGCAGTAGCAGTGATCAAAACGAGGATACAGAAGCCAATAGAAACCATTGCATTAAAGACACATAATTTGCATCCACAGGGCATGTGGCCTGTAACTGAAAAAGTGTTGTGACAATCTTTCCATTGTCAAAATATTCTGGACTAGTTCACCATTCAGATGAACCAGAAAATCTGCCAAGGGGGAGACAATGAAGAGAAACAGATGGAATAATCAATGAAATGGTAATTTTCTATGAGTTTGGGAATGGAATATCAGAGTAGAAGTTTCAATGTGATAGGGACAATAGAAAATCGTAAAAGGGAAATACATAGGCACAGTATAGATATAGTGGGAGTCAGAGAATTGGAATGGAAAGAAGACAGGGATTTCTGGTCAGACAAATATGGGTTAATATCAACAGCAGCAGAAAATTGTATAATAGAAGTAGGATTCGTTGTAAATAGGGAGGTACGGCAGAGAGTGAGTTATTGTCAACAATTCAGGGCTAGGGTTGTTCTCATCAGAATCAACACCAAACCAACACCAACAACAACAGTTCTGTGGCATCAACAAGTATGAATGACATATCTCTGCAATTGCAAGCTCTTTGACTCTAAAAACTAACAGCCCATACCGTCTTGTTTGTTCAGTTCAATGCAACTACTGCTGTATTGTGAATGTCTGTATGAAATATATTGAGTTATACAGAAATGAGTGTGTCTCCTTGGGCTAACACCCAACCAAAATCCCACAGTAGTGACCCCAAATGAGTTGAACACACAACCTTTTCAATAGCGCCTCCACTTAGCTGTCTTTCACCAAAGCAAAATTCACCAGTGTCTGAGAGGAAGTCTGGTGCGACTCCTGCACCGGCACTCTCCAACCCTCATCTGCAACCCCCTCCAGCATTCAGTGTTTGACACATTACATTCTCTAGCATGCTGTGGAATTAAACCACTGACACACCTTTTTTCCGAATGATTTGTGTGGCAAGACATGAACCGCACTTGTCAGAACTGGGCCCAGGCCTGCATCACCTGTCAGCACAACAATGTCACCAGGCACACTGTTAACTGCTGAAACCGTAGCTAAGGCTTTTGTTTCTTCGCGTATTTCCCTGCTACCATCACCACCCACCAGGGTCGGCAGTTTGAATCAGCATTCTTCGCCAAACTCTGCCAGCTGTGTGGTATCAACAAATGCCGCAAGACTGCCTACCACCTGTAATGGGTCTGGGAGATATGTTATTTTTTTTTACGGGATTTGTCAATACCAAATTGTAAATGTTTTCTTATATTTTTTGTCAGAATTTATTATAATTTGCCTTATTATATGTTAATTTACTTATATTTTTGACAGTGATAACATATTGATTACTATTAGTAAATGTATCGAAGAATAGCAAAGAGACTGATTACAAGTGGAAGCTTGTGTGTTGTGTAAAATATCTTTGACGCTGGAGTCGTGTTTGACTATAGTCAGTCGGCAGTTAACTCTTGGTGTGTGTTGATGGTAGAACAATGTGAAGGTCGCCGTCATAAATAATTTTGAATTATGTTGCTGTTTTTTTTTGTATTAACTATAAAAAGAAACTACATTTGAAGAAATGGTATTGGAAACACCAAAATGAGGTGAACACGTTGAACCACGTCAATTCTGCAGCCGACAAAGATGCATTGTGGAATCATACTTAGACAACTGAAGCCAAGACTCATATCACCTTGCAAACGTCTAACGGAAAAGGTACTGTCACGAAATATGGCAAATTTAAGTAAATAAAAAATAGTGAGCATATTTCAACTGGGGACTGTAGCCGGGAAGCCATATTTCACACCCCCAAGCAAACGGACTAGTAGAATGGTGGTATCATACTTTCAGGACAGCACTGCAGTCTCATGACAGTCTTTGGACCGAGGTCCTCCCGTGGGTACTCCTCGGCCTACGGTCATCATACAAACCAGATATCGAGGGCACCATAAGTGAGTTTGTCTATGGTGAAAACCCTGTCCTCCCTGGGGAGCTGTTACAGCCTACCTCTCCCTCCCCTGGATCTCTCACGTGGTGGGCATCACAGAACTGATCCTGGAAATCGACTTCTTATCACACCACCACCTGATGAATTCCTCTCGGGTTATCAGCCGAATGGTGGCGTCATCTTGTTGCAATGTTTCAATGAGTTTCGTACCTATCGTCTTGTAGCTGTGCTGGACATCCTCCACAAAGAGGTGCGATATATGTGATTGCAGTCTTTCTTGGCATATTCCACTGATGAATTCTTCTTGGGTTATCAGCCGAGTGATGGCATTGTCTTGTCGCAACGTTTCAATAAGTTTCATACCCATGATGGGTACAAAACTCATTGAAACATTGTGGCAAGATGACGTCACCACTCGCCTGATAAACCAAGAAGAATTCATCAGTGGAATACGCCAAGAAAGACTGGAATCGCATATACCACCACCTGTCTCCAAACATCGTTCGATGCTCTCTGTTTCACCACACCTCTAACTCTCACATCCCGTGTGACCGTGCTCCACCACCTGCTCTGAGTGTAAGCACCATTAACTGTTTAGTGCATCAGTGCGCGGCTTTTCTGAGCCTTCATCCGCTGCACCTGATAGCTCTGCTGACAACAGCACACAGGTTAGCAACACCACGCCTATCTAGTGTGACCCTAGTCTCAACCTGCTGCTTCCACTGCCCCCACCAAGTGTGTTCTGATCAACATCTCTCTCACCTGTTTCACAAACTGCCAAGCGTGCCTCATGACAATCCAGCCGTCTGGGCTCCAACCAGGCCCCTTTCCACCACGGGTACGGCCACCCACTGTGTTGTTAAACATTGCCCCTTGCGCCTCCTCACAAGGCTTGCTCCATAGCTCCACACCTGCCAGCAGTGCCGTCACCGCCAAGTGTGCAGCTCTCGCTCACTACGGACAACAGACAGCCTCTACGTGCACCACACGCATCTGCCTCATGCTTGGCTTCCAAGCCCTGTGCTTCTAATAAACCACACCAATACTACACCCCACTAGCACACAGTCATCAAACATTTGGTTTCCACCATCACTAACAGAACTGTTCATTGCGTCTGAGGGCCCACCTATTCACCACAAGGTTCACCGCCTTCACCCACTCAAGTTACGCTCGACTCACCAGCAAATACAGGAACTTCTTAAGGTTGGAATTTAACAGCCCTCCAATAGTAACTGGTTATTACCTACACACCTCATCCCTAAACAGGATGGCCCCTTTCATATGTGTGGCGATTACAGACACTTGAACGCTTGAACTGTGATGGACAACAATTATCCTATACTGAACATTTCCTACTTCACTCACCATCTCGAGGGTGCTACAATTTTCAGTGTACTAGATTGAAAATGTGCATATCACCAAATCCCAGACTCACACGAAGATATTCAAAAAACAGTGAAGATCACCCCCATCGGGTTGCATTAGTACCGTTTCATACCATTTGGGTTAGAAAATGCCTTCCAGATGTAGTAAGGCTTTATTGATTCTCTCTTGTTCCAGTTCTACTTCTGTTTTGTATATCTCGATGATATCCTGATCTTCAGCAAATCCACGCAAGATCACAAACGCAAGATCACAAACGCCACATCATGTTAGTAAAGGACACTCTCTCATAGAGTGGAAATCAGCACCAACAAACTGCAACTGCGATGACAAATTGTCCAATTCTTGGGGTACACAGTCTTGGCCAGTGGTATACATCCCCCTGAATCAAAGGTGCACCGTGCGGGATTAGCTGAGAGGTCTAACGCACCCACAAGCAAATGGACTGGTAGAATGGTAGCATCGCACTTTCAAGACATCACTGCAGTGTCACAACAGTCTTTAGACAGAGGTCCTCCCATGGGTTCTTCTTGGCCTATGTCCATCGTACAAACCAGATATTGAGGGCATCACAAGTGAGTTCGTCTATGGTGAAAACCCTGTCCTCCTTTGGGAGCTGTTACAACCCACCTCCCCCGACAATCCCACCCCCCTTCCTGACTTCATAAGCTGGATCCAAATGCATTTTGTGAACATTTCCCTGACCCATCTGTCTAGCCACACTCCCTACATGCCCTCCAATCCCCTTTCATGGAGATTTGTTCTTCTCCACAGTGAACCATCTGGGCCCCACTTCCCCACCATATTGAGGCCTATATAAGGTCATAAACCACACCACTAATAGGATGGACACCCGGGATAAAGATTTGCCACTCACTTTTTCTCTCCACCACATGTAACTGGCACATGTTGACCCAGCATATTTCCCGTCCAATGAAGTTAATCAGCTACCCAGCGCTGAGGACTTGCACTCACACTATGACTTCTCAGAGCTGCTGCTGCAGCCCTCACCCGAACATGCATCTGCATCACCGACAATGCCATTCCTCAGGTATTTGCTGTTTCTCTCTACCTCCTCCCCCTACCCTCTCTAGTGGTTCTGCAAACAGATGTCCCACTTGAATGTGTGGAGGATGCCACCATCCTCATCAACGACAATCACATTCTCATCCTGCTGCAAGACATCTCTCCCTACCTAACTGGGGACCTGGTTCGTCACTTGAATGCCGGCTCCCACCTGCTCCCGCATGGGGTTGACCACATGCTCCTCCGAGCTACAGTAATCCCCCTAGCAAGGGTTACAGTTTGAATGCTGCCAACTGATCATGCAGGGGACACAGTCCATCCCCACACGTGTGGGCTGACATCTCGTGTGCCCACACCACCTACAGGAGTTGCACGTCGAGCTCCCAGCATGGTTCCTGCCGCAACAACCTCTGGAGATGGACATCCCCATCACATCATTGCCCCCTGGCCACCTCCATTGCTAGGAATGTCCCCTTTCCACTGTGCTCAAACTGTGCTCCATACTGCAGGGAAGGGGGGGTGGCTGTGGGGCATCAACAAGTATGAATGACATATTCCTACTATCACAAGTTCTTTGACTCTAAAAACTAATGGCCCAAGCCGTCTTCTTTGTTCAGTTTGATGTATGATCTGTTGTAATGTGGTGGTCTATATGAAATATATCGAGCTATACAGATATGAGTGTGTTTCCTTGAGTTGCAACCCAACCAAAACCCCACAGTTCCTTTATACATCATCCTATTATTGCAAACAGCAGGTAAAGAGATATAGAATGTATATGAGGATACTGAATGGGTAATTCAGTACATAAAGAGAGATGGTAATTTAATAACTGTGGGAAACTGGAAAGGGTTTCTGATACTGGAGTAGAAGATAGGGTTAAAGGAGAATATGGGCTTGGTACTATGAATAAGAGAAAAAAAAGACTGCAACAAATTTCAACTAATAATAGTGAATGCTCTGTTCAGGTATCTCAAGAGGAATAGGTATACCTGGAAAAGGCCAGGAAATACAGGGAGGTGCCAGTTAGATTACATCACAGTCAGGCAGAAATTCCAAAATCAGATGTTGGATTGAAAATTGTACTCAGTAGGAGATATAGACTCAGATCATGATTTGCAGTAGTAATGATGAGCAGTTGATGGAGTTCAAGAGACTAGTCAGGAAGAATCAATGCTCAAAAAAGTGGGATATGGAAGAACTAACGAACGAAGAGATGTGCTTGATTTCTCTGAGTTTGTAGATGCTGTGATACTGTACAGCTCAGTAACCAGTTGAACAATGTAGGAAAAGACAGATTGCTACTTATCATAAAGAAGACACATTAAGTTGCAGACAGGCACAATCAAAAGACACTTACATAAAGCTTTTGGCCCCAGACTTCACCAGCAAAAGAGGAACACACACCACTCATACACACAAGCAACCACACCGCATGCACACGTGATGACCAGCTGCAGCATCTTGGGCCAGAATGCCATGTTGAAAAGGAATGGACATTTCTAAAAAAGCAGTCACAGAAGTTGGAAAGAAAATGTAGGAATGTAACTACAAATAGACCCTGGCTAACCAAAGAAATACTTCATTTGATCAATAAAAGAAGGAAGTACAAAAACATTCAGGAAAATTCAAGAAACAGGAATACAAGTCACTTAGGAATGAATTAAATATTAAGCACAGGGAAGCTAAGGTAAAATGTCTATATGAAAAATGCGCAGAAAACAAAAAAGAAATGATTGTTGGAAGGACTGAATCAGCGCGTAGAAAAGTCAAAACATCCTTTGGTGACATTAATAGCATAGGTGGTAACATTAAGACTGCAGTGAGGATTCCAGTGTTAAGTGTACAGGAGAGAGCAGATAGGGGGAAAGGGTGCATTAAAGGCCTCTACGAGGGTGAGGACTTATCTGATGACAATATAGAAGAAAAATGGGGAAGAAATTGGGGGGACAGTATTGGAGTCAGAATTTAAAGGAGCTTTGAGTGACTTAAGATCACATAAGGCAGAGGGACAGATGCATTTCATCAAAATTTCTAAAATCATTGGGGGAAGTGGCAACAAAGTGACTATTCACAGTAGTGTGTGGAATATATGAGAATGGTGACATACCATCAGACTTTCAGAAGAAATATCATTCACACAATTCTGAAGATAGCAAGAGTGTGAGAATTATCACATAACCAGTTTAATAGCTCATGTATCCAAGTTATGGACAAGAATAATATACAGAAGAGTGGAAAAGAAAATTGAGGTCCTGTTAGATGATGATCATTTTGGCTTTATGAAAGGTAAAGGCGCCAGAGATGCAAGAATGAAAAAAAATTGAGACATGTTGATAGGATTCATCAAACTGGAAAAAGCATTTGACAATGTAAAATGGTGCAAGATGTTGACGACTGTGAGAGACATAGAGGTAAGCTACAAGGAAGACAGGTGATGTACGATACGTATAGGAAACGTGAGAGAACAATAAGAGTGGAAGGTCAAGAATGAAGTACTCAGATTAAAAAGAGCAAAAGACAGGGATGTAGTCTTTTGGTCCTATGTCCAGTCTATACATCAAAGAAGCAATGAGGGAAATAAAAAAAAAGGTCTGAGAGTGGGGCAAAAATTTAAGGTGAAAAGATACCAGTGATAAGATTTGCTGATGACATTGCTAACCTGAGTGGTAGTGAAGAAAATTGCAGGAATGAACAGTCCAATGAGTACAGAATATGGGTTGAGAGTAAATCAAAGAAAGATAAAAGTAATGAGAAGCATCAGAAATGAAAACAGTGAGAAATGTAACATGAGAAATGGGGATCACTAAGTAGATGAAGTTGAGACATTCTTCTACCAAGACAACAAAATAATCCATGATGGGTGAAGCAAGGACAACATAAAAAAGGCTGCACTAGCAAACAGGACATTCCTGGCCAAGAGAAGTCTACTAGTGTCAAAGATAGGCCTTAACTTAAGGAAGAATTTCCTGAGAATGTACATTTGGAACACACTATTGTGTGGTAGTGAAAAATTGACTGAGTGAAAACTGGAATAGAAGAGAATCAAAGTGTCTAAGATGTGGTACTACAGAAAAAAATAAAAAAATAGGTAGTCTGAGAAGGTAAGAAATGAGGAGATTCTCTGTAGAATCAGTGTGGAAAGAACATATGGAAAACACCGACAAGAAGGAACAGAATGATGAGACATCTGTTAAGACATCAGGGAATTACTTCCATGGCACTAGAGGGAGCTATAGAAGGTAAAAGCTATAGAGGAAGATAGAGATTGGAATACGTCCAGCAAATAATTGAGGACATATGTTGCAAGTGCTACTCTGAGATGGAAAGGTTGGCACAGGAGGGTCACACAAAACCAGTCAGGTATATGATGACTCAAAAAAAAAAAAAAAAAAAAAAAGTGCCACTGTCATGGTTATCTTGCATTTTGTCCTTAACTAGATCATCTACACTCTCATCTAATGCATTTGTTACACAGAACTTGTTAAAGCCATTCACAGCTGATGCACTGGGTATGTGTGTGCAAGCAGCATGGATCCATTCTGCAATTAAAGATACTGAAAGCTTCATCAGCTTCTTGGTGGGGGTCAGATTCGGATCATCTTGAAGCAACTGCTGTACAGCAGCTTCAGCTGCTGTATAGCTGCTTCAGATGGTCTTTAAATAGCTTATTCACTACCACATCAAACACTTGTAGTTTCAAATTCGTGCTTCCTGGAGTGACGATAAGATCTCTGTTTAATTTCAGGACTTCTGCCTTCACTGCTGGCATCATATGCCCCCTGAAAGCATCAAGCATCAGCATCCCATGATTCTTTAGAAGAGCACCTGGCTTCCTGCTTCAGACTGTACAGAGCCAATCTATAACCAACTCACTGGTAATCTATCCTTAACTGATGCAACAGAATATGACACCACCAGGTGGCAGCTTTTCCCTTAGCAAATTTTTATGATGGGAGATGTCATGGGATCTCATTTTTGTTTCATTGGCAGGCACACACACCTAGGCAACTCACAATTCCTCATGCCTGTAGTGCAAATCAATACACTGTTAGTGCCCTTCTCTTCAATTGTTGCACTGTATGGCATGTCAAAGGAAACACGAGTGGAGATTCAAAATTTCTCATTGGCCATAGTGCAAACCAATACACTTTTGATGTCTTTCTCTTCTATTGTTGCACTGGATGGCAAGTCAAAGTAAACAGGAATCTTGTCAGTGTTTCCTATATGCCCTAAAAGATAAGCATGTTCCTTTCTCAGTCTTCTAACATGTCGCTGAAACTTGACCAACTTCTATATCCACATTTACATCTAGATCTATATCCATACGCCGCAAGCCACCTAACAGTGTGTGGCAGAGGGTATCTTGAGTACCTCTATCGGTTCTCCCTTCTATTCCAGTCTCGTATTGTTTGTGGAAAGAAAGATTGTCGGTATGCCTCTGTGTGGGCTCTAATCTCTTTGATTTTATCCTCATGGTCTCTTTGCGAGATATACACAGGAGGGAGAAATATACTGCTTGACTCCTCAGTGAAGGTATGTTCTCGAAACTTCAACAAAAGCCCATACCAAGTTACTGAGCGTCTCTCTTGCAGAGTGTTCCACTGGAGTTTATCTATCATCTCTGTAATGCTTTCGCGATTACTAAATTATCCTGTAATGAAGCACGCTGCTCTCTATTGGATCTTCTCTATATCTTCTATCAACCCTATCTGGTACGGATCCCACAGCGGTGAGCAGTATTCAAGCAGTGGGCGAACAAGTGTACTGTAACCTACTTCCTTTCTTTTCAGACTGCATTTCCTTGAGATTCTTCCAATAAATCTCAGTTTGGCATCTGCTTTACTGATGATTAATTTTATATGTTAATTCTATTTTAAATCACTCCTAACGCCTACTCCAAGATAATTTATGGAATTTACTGCTTCCAGTTGCTGACCTGCTATATTGTAGCTAAATGATAAAGGATTTTCTTTCTATGTATTCACAGGACATTACACTTGTCTACATTGAGATTCAATTGCCATTCCCTGCACCATGTGTCAGTTCGTTGCAGTGAACTTCCAAGTTATCCACAAGGTCACTTATATATATTGTGAATAACAACGCTCCTACGACACTCCCCTACGGCACACCTGAAATCACTCTTACTTTGGAAGACTTCTCTCCATTGAGAATGACATGCTGTGTTCTGTTATCTAGGAACTCTTCAATCCAATCACACAATTGGTTGGATAGTCCATATGCTTTTACTTTATTCATTAAACAACTGTGGGGAACTGTATCAAATGCCTCGCAGAAGTCAAGAAACACGGCATCTACCTGGGAACCCGTGTCTATGGCCCTCTGAGTCTCATGGACGAATAGCGTGAGCTGGGATTCACACGATTGTCTTCTTCAAAACCCATGCTGATTCCTACACAGTAGATTTATAGGCTCCAGAAAAGTCATTATACTTGAACATAATATGTGTTCCGAAATTCTACATCTGATCGATGTTAGAGACTTAAGTCTATAGTTCTGCACATCTGTTCAACATCCCTTCTTGAAAATGGGGATGACCTGTGTCCTTTTCCAATCTTTTGGAACACTACACCCTTCTAGAGACTTACAGTACACTGCTGCAAGAAGGGAGGCAAGTTCCTTCGGGTACTCTGTGTAAAATCGTACTGATATCCCATCAGCTCCAGCGACTTTTCCTCTTTTGAGTGATTTTAATTGTTTTTCTATCCCTCTGTCACCTATTTCAATATCTACCATTTTTGCATCTGTGCAACAATCTAGAGAAGGAACTACAGTGCAGTCTTCCTCTATGAAACAGCTTTGGAAAAAGACATTTAGTATTTCGGCCTTTAGTCTGTCATACTCTGTTTCAGTACCATTTTGGTCACAGAGTGTCTGGACATTTTGTCTTGATCCACCTACCAGTTTGACACAAGACCAAAATTTCTTAGGATATTCTGCCAAGTCAGTACATAGAACTTTATTTTCAAATTTGTTGAACACCTCTTGCATAGCCCTCCTCACACTACATTTCACTTCGTGTAATTTTTGTTTGTCTGCAAGACTTTGACTATGTTTATGTTTGGTGTGAAGTTCCCTTTGCTTTCGTAGCAGGTTTCTAACTTGGTTGTTGTACCACGGTGGCTCTTTTCCATCTCTTATGATCTTGATTGACACATACTCATCTAACACATATTGTACGATGGTTTTGAACTTTGTCCACTGATCCTCAACACTATCTGTACTTGGGATAAAACTTTTGTGTTGAGCTGTCAAGTACTATGAAATCTGCTTCTTGTCACTTTTGCTAAACAGAAAAATCTTCCTACCTTTTTTAATACTTCTATTTGCAGCTGAAATCACCAATGCTGCAACCACTTTATGATCACTGATTCCCTGTTCTGCATTAACTGTTTCAAATAGTTCGGGACTGTTTGTCACCAGAAGGTCTAATATGTTATCACCACAAGCTGTTTCTCTGTTTAACTGCTCAAAGTAGTATTCAGATAATGCACTTAAAAAATTTCACTGGATTCTTTGTCTCTGCCACCTGTTATAAATGTTTGAGTCTCCCAGTTTATATCTGGTAAAGTGAAATCTCCACCCAAATGGTGGGGAAATCTACTCAAAATATTATCCAAATTTTCCTTCAGGTGTTCTACCACAACAGCTGCTGAGGCAGGGGGACTATAGAGACATCCAATTACCATGTTCGAGCCTGCTTTAACCGTGACCTTCACCCAAATTATTTCACATTTTGGATCTCCGTCAATTTCCTTCGATACTATTGCACTTTTTATTGCTATAAACACACCTCCCCCTTCACTGTCCAGCCTGTCTCTGTGGTATACATTCCAATCTGAGTTTAGAATTTCATTACTGTTTATATCTAGTTTCAGCCAACTTCCCATCCCTAGTACTATGTGGTCATTGTGTTTATTAATGAGAACAGTTCTGGGATGCCCCTGCAGTTTACTATTACCACATTAATATTGTCATTCCCTGTTGCATTTTGCCTACTGCTAACTTGTTGCATCTCTGGAAGCATCTTTTCAGGCCTAGGGAGAGAATTCTCTAACCCAAAAATCCACATGTGCACTCCACCTGTACTCCACTACACTTGTAGCCACTTCCTGCATGTAGTGCACGCCTGACCTGTTCAGGGGGACCCTACATTTCTCCACCCGATATTGGAGGTCAAGAAATTTGCACCCCAGATCTCCAAAGAGTTGTCTAGTCTCTGCTTTAAGCCTTCCACTCAGCTCCAAACCAGAGGACTGTGACAAGTTCTGGGAATGACACTACAAATAGGCAGCTCAGATTCCACCCCACGAGCGAGGCTTTCTGCCTTCACCAACACTGACAACCACCTGTATGAACTGAGGATGACCTCTGAACACAGACGGCAGGAGCCATTGGTGCCGACATGAGCAACAATTCGCAGTTCAGTGCACCCAGTGCTCTCTATTGCTGTCAGCAGGGCCTACTCTACATCTCGGATGAGACCCCCTGGCACGCAGATGGAGTGAACACTGGCCTTCTTCCCCGACCTTTCCTCTATTTCCCTAAGGGCTCCATCACCCACCTAACATTGGAGCTCTGAATCACTAATAAAACCCTCCCCCCTTGTGCCTGCCCAGACCTTGCTGAAGGAGCGGCCACATGTCCACTCACAGGCAGAGTGGGTGATGCCACACGGCCAGCCTCCATATTGACCCTCCGCCTCGTGCGACGCGAACGCCGCTGAACCCGCCACTCCCCTTGGGGAGAGGGTGGCCCAACCGCAGCCAGTACCCATGAAGATGTCTCGACAGCAGGGACTGAGGGTGAAGCATGTACCACCTGGTGTGTACCATGCGACGCACCAGACTCTGCACTGCTGCTACACTCTGAGGCAGCAGCATGAAGACGGCTGACCGTGGCCATCATCACTTTCAGCTGTTCGTGAACAGTGGCAAGCTCCTCCTGCGTCTCTACACAGCAGTCACACATCTTATCCATCCTAAGAAATCAACAATTTACTGTAGAAAGTTAAGTAATCAACTTTTAACTAGACTGCTAAGTCACTAAAGGCGGCTGATAGCTGACTAAACTCTGGTTACTAGACACTTCTTGTTGGAAACAATGAAAATAAGCACTAACTGTCTCTGGACTGTATTGAAAATAAACACGAAATCTATGGAACACTATTATTAGTACTTGAAAATTAAAGCTTCCTAAAAGCAAAAACACATGGAAAAAGAGGTGACAATTAAGAAAAACACAGTTAATACTTAAATTTATGTAGCTTGCTGCACAGGAGATGTGAATCAGACAGCAGTTACGATGACACTTCTGTGCATATGATGCTCTGATTAAGGAATATTTGATGTCACAGCACAAGTCTATTGCATCACATCATCCTTGTATACTATCCTCAGCTGGCTTTAAATTGGACACTGTCTGCGAGTCCCAATTCGTGGGCTTTATTTCAATTGACACCATGGGGAACTGCCATTCCTTCTTTACCTTTCTCACACACAAATACTACTACTTCTCAACATTTTTGATATACGAGGGTCACTCCAAAAGAAATGCACACTATTTTTCTAAAAATACAGTTTTCATTCTGCTTGTGTGAAAGTTTTACAGTGTGTAGATACATCCTTTCCGCCTGTTTTCAAACTTAGTTCAACCTGTTCCTGTGAGTGGCGCTGTCACAGCATGTCTTCAAGATGGCTGCTACACTTGACTTTCGTCAGAAGCAACGTGCTGTCATAGAATTCCTGTGCTGTGAAAACAAGACAGTGGGAAACATCCACAAGAGTTTGAAAAAGGTGTATGGAGATGCTGCTCATGATCACAGTACAGTTAGTCGGTGGGCAAGCAGGTTATGCAATGAAAGCGGGCACAGCAATATTGAGGATTGTCCTGCACACACTCCATACAATGTGCAGAGAGTTAACGAACTGGTGACTGCTGACAGATGTATCACAGTGAACAAATTGTCACACTATATTGGGATAGGGGAAGGAAGTGTTTGCAGAATATGAAAGTGTTGGCATTAAAAAACGTTTGTGTCAGGTGGGTTCCCAGGATGTTGACAGTGGCTCACAAAGAAACAAGAAAAATGGTATGCAGCAAACTTTTGGAACAGTACGAGAATGGTGGAGATGAATTTCTTGGAAGAATTGTGACAAGTGATGAAACATGGCCCCAACATTTTTCACCAGAGATGAAGGGGCAATCAGTGGAGTGGCGTCATGCAAATTCACCGAAAAAAAAAAAAAAAAATTCAAAACCAGACCTTCTGCTGGAAAAGTTATGGCTACAGTGTTTTTCGATTCTGAAGGACTCTTGCTTGTGGACATCATGCCAAGTGGAACCACCATAAATTCTCATGCATATGTGAAGACACTGAAGAAACTTCAAGTTTGACTGAGTCGTGTTTGACCACTTTGGCAAAAGCAGGATGTTTTGCTGTTGCACTACAATGCACGGCCGCATGTCAGTCAAAAAACCATGGAAGCAATCACAAAACTAGGATGGACAACACTGAAACACCTGCCTTACAGTCCTGACCTAGCTCCATGTCACTATCATCTCTTTGGGAAACTGAAAGACTCTCTTTGTGGAACAAAGTTTGAAAGGTTTGAAGATGATGAGTCCCTTGTGCATGCTGCCAAACAATGGCTCCAACAGGCTGGTCCAGAATTTTTCTGTGAGGGTATACAGGCAATGGTTCCAAGACAGTGTAAGGCAGTTGAGATGGATCGAAATTATATGGAGAAACGAAAATATTATTCGTAAAGGGTGTATCTACACATTGTAAATCTTTCAAACATGTCGAGTAAAAGATGGATTTAAAAAAAAAAAAAATAGTGTGCATTTCTATTGGAGTGACCCTCGTATGTCCACTTTGTGGGCTACTGAAAGCATTACTAGTCAATTTCACATTTTCCATAGGTTCTTTGTGCTTTTGCCACCTCTGAACATTGATTTCTGTTACTCCATACTTCCTTGAAGCTGCAAAATTGTTTGTTGTTTCTGCCTGACTAACAATCATGAGTTTGAAATTTGCATCATAATAATGCCTGCATTCTGCTGAAAAATTTGATGTTGATCCGTGTCATCATACTGCAATCCATTACACACTTTACTGTGCAGTTTAGAAGTGGAATCTCCAGACTGAAACAACAACTGATAAAAAAATTGTCATAACAAACACTTCCTACTATTGTACAACAATGCTTAAAGCACATGTCTAAGTTCAAGGTTAAAATGGTAGGCATGCAAGAGAATAGAATTACAGCTTAATGGAAGCTCAAGATTCTATTTGGTAAAGAAAGCAAAAACACCACATCATCTTCCACAAATGCAAGACAATATTCCTCGTCTCGGCATGAAATTTTGGGGAAAAACAACACCTTGAATTCAAAGATATCCAGTACCTTTGATCATAAAAGTTCTTAGATGTAGTCAATATAATTTACTTTTAGCCATCACAACCACAGTAACCATACAGTAAACTCACAACATATTTCCTAACAGGACATAATCCTTAACTTCATCACAGCAAGTGAAACCAAAGCAGATGCTTGCTTCATCTGCTGGTAGTCCCAGATCTTCAGGAGTGGTACTTCAGCCTGTACCTCAAGAGTATAATGTAACAGTGGTCTGGCCTCCTTGAACAGCTTTGTGGTAATGCTGTGCTGACCCCTCTCTAGTAGTTTGGTTTGTCTTTTCTTTGGTGGACGTTCTTGAATGTCAGACTCACGAGGAAAACATTTCATTTTGTTATTCCTCTGTTATAAGATCGAAAGTGGGATCCATACTTAGTTCCTTGCTTAAATTGTGTTTTGTTTTCAACTATTTTGTTGACATTAACAGTGACCTTGTTTACTGGTTTTTCCCAATAAAAACAGATTGAGGAATATCGTTAATGTTTTGTGTCTGATACCACAGATACAGCAGTAATCATTAAGATTTTGCTTCTGTGATGATCCACATCCTCTAAGTATTTAATAAAAGAATACACAGTCCATTTTAGGCTGTACTATGCTTTATTAAAATCATCTTTCTTTCTTTCTTTCTTTTGCTTACGCCATAGTCCCGCAGCAATCGCAGGATCGGCATGGTTGCAACGGATTTGGCAGTGTTAGTGTTAGGGATGGCCGGATGCCCCTTCCTGCCGCCACCCCGTACCCCCCAGGATGGAATCAGTGTACCACAACTGTCTGCGTCTAGTGTAAATCGTGAAACAGTGCAGACATGTTTGAAATGTCTGTGATGCGTGTAACTGAGGCGGAACATGGGGACCAGCCAGGTATTCACCTAGCAAGATGTGGAAAATCACCTAAAAACCACATCCAGGCTGGTCAGCACACCGACCCTTGTCATTAATCCGCCGGGCGGATTCAATCCGGGGCTGGCGGGCCTACCTGAGTCCAGGAAGCAGCACGTTAGCACGCTTGGCTACCCTGGCAGATTCTTTATTAAAATCATACGATTTTGGCTGTTAGTCATTATCAAGTACCTGAAGTAAACTAACAAAGAAGAGCATTACAGGTCTGCATAGATTGTCATGTACAAATAAAGCATTCCATAACTCACATTAACATAACCATTTTTATGGTGGCATAACATTACTTACATTTCCTATGTCACATATTACATATTGTGCTCATCACATTCTTTTATGTCACTTACATAAAACCAGAAGTCATACTCCATCATAACATACTCAGAGTGTTGCAGCCTGACAACTAAAACAGCTGTTACAATGTTGTCAAGGATGCACTTACCTCCAAACGTTGTAAACCTGTATACATTTAGTGCTAATGTGCCAGGTTTAGTTGAAATATTGTATACTCATTAATCAGTGACTAAAGGTCACTTAAGGGCATGTGTATTCTTTACAGTACATTAAAATCCTATACAAAAGTATAGGTATAATTAAATATTGACAGAGAAAGAATCTATTTAATACTGGTGTGCCAAACTTAAAGAAAATATTGTAACATAGGTCATCAGTGACTTAAGGTTACATACAGATATACAGAGACCATCTTATTGATATACTATAGAGATGAATCATTCGTACAAATACAAATTACAAAAATATTTTAACTACATATTATCTGTGACAGGCCAGTAGGACCAGATGAAAATTTATGACAAGAAAATCTGTCACAACAGATCTGCCTTTTATTACACCAAAATGAGTAGGAAATGATAATGGCAACCAATAAAGGCATAGGTCCATGAATACATGTAAAATGCATCTGAGGAATATTGCACACAGAAACATATATACGTATCTTACATGAAGCAAAACACATCACAAACCACACAAATTACACACAGAGATAAACTTATTGACATTTCATACAGAGGAATATTTTTTTATGTTAACATTAATCTATTGCAAAACTGTAGAATCCTGATACAGAGGCCAAATTGTAGCAAACATATTTTTATCTGCATATCTTACATTATTCAAAATGGATAAATAGCAACAGTAGATACTAAACTGTATGCATTAAAAATTATTTTTTTCATAATTGTAAAATAATTGCATATTTTATAGTCATTGCTGCTAATTGTATGAAAGTTAACTAGACTATCAAACAGTACATTAATGAAAACCAGAAAGAGATTATTCAAAGAAGTTAGAAACAGTTTATGTCTCAAAACTTTAAATTGACCTAAAATTTGATTTAACTTAACACAGCAGTTACTTTTATTTTATATCTTTATTATCAAAAAATTGAAGATTATTTCTTTTTGTGGTAGACATTTGCATTAAATAACTAAGCTAGCAAATGTGTATATACATATTTGTTGTTTTCCACATCACCATTCTTTTTTCCATTTTCTTATAAGCACACAAAGGGGTTTCATTGACTCATGGGGGTACGGCACATGCTTCACAACACAATATCACCTACAGCAACATCATGCTCCTGCATGTGTCTAATGGTAGTGGCTAGGCAGCTGGCAGCAAAGCTGTCTATTATGTTGACCACAGCCTCCCCTGCAGGCCGTAATCTACCCGTCCGTCACATCATTTGTTGATTATCACTGACTTCGTAGTTAACTCTTTTAATATGCTTTGAGAGGAGTAAGATGTGCAATAAACTTTTTACTTCTTTTCTCATAGTTGGCTCCAGTTCTTCGCATCTAGGGGCTGATTCTTGAGGCTGAAAATTTTGATATTATAGGTTCTCATGGCTCCAATTGACATAACAACTTCTGAAAGAATTGCCTGAGCAGTTAATTTTATTCTCTCAGATTTTTCTATATCACACTGTCTTTACAATTTACATTTCAAGACCAAAAATTACATCATTATTGCCAAAAATAAAAACATGTCTGATCACATCAGAGGCATGCCCACTACTAATCCATTCTGTGGTACTAGCAATATTCCAAAGAGTTTACAAATTTTCTTGACAAATGGGTCTCCACCAATTTATATCAGTGTTTTAAAATGAATCAACAAGTAAACATAATAAATGTCATCAGATTGCACAACTAATTATAGAAATTTTAAGTGTGCCGGATATTTCATAATTACAAATAATTTTAAAAAACTTAATTTTATCTGTACATATAGAACTAGTACATACCAATTGTAAAACGAAAATTAAGTAATTTCTTTTTCTGGATTATAGCTTGAAATATAATGCATCATGTACAAATCATATGAAACTCTTTTAGAAAAACCGTTAAGATAATTTTAATCTGTTTAAATGTTTGTAATTATCTTCAGTATTGTGTGCTTCTGTTGAGGAAAAGTAAGGCTAGAAGAAGGTGTCCCTACACAAGTCTCTACTGAATGTTGACCCTAATCTCTGCCCAAGCTAACCAAATAATGACCACTGGGTAGTGGCTGCTCACTGCCATTAAGATTGTCATGCTGTCACTGCCCCTGGTAATGACTCTGCAACTAGCTGCACTCATGCACTTCTGAGCACCACCACACACCTCCAAACTCAACACTGCTCCTCCCTCTGGCAACTAGTTGGACTGCTGGCTGTCACTGGTGATGAGTGTTTTGTAACAAATGAGCAAGCAACATGAACTGCCTCAACGTTCTCTTGCTACCTAGCCATTAGAAGTTAAATGGTGTGTCATGCCATGACACATCTCTGAAACACACTAACCCACATCTTTAATCAATCTATCACAGTGCTGTTAGACACATTTATTTGTCCTAATTGTGCTGGCTATGAGGGCTCAACCTAAATTATTTAAATTTTACATGGTGAATAGTACTTCACTGATTACACTGAGAATTTCAAGCAAATGCACAAAATACATCATTCCTCATACTATTACAGTTTAAAAAAATATAATAAAAAAAGAAATAAAAATATCACCTCACATCTTTGGCTGTCAGATATAGTTTCATTGTCATAATTTCATTTAAAATTCCCCTCATGTTCACCTCTGTGGAACTTCCTACAGTTACGTCCTGAAAATTGTATCTCTTATCTTGCAACATTAACCAAAACGGCCTTGCTGTGCTGGTACTGCGAACGGCTGAAAGCAAGGGAAACTACGGCCGTAATTTTTCCTGAGGGCATGCAGCTTTACTATATGGATAAATGATGATGGCGTCCTCTTGGGTAAAATATTCCGGAGGTAAAATAGTCCCCCATTCGGATCTCCGGGCGGGGACTACTCAAGAGGACGTCGTTATTAGGAAAAGGAAAACTGGCGTTATACAGATCGGAGCGTGGAATGTCAGATCCCTTAATCGGGCAGGTAGGTTAGAAAATTTAAAAAGGGAAATGGATAGGTTAAAGTTAGATATAGTGGGAATTAGTGAAGTTCGGTGACAGGAGGAACAAGACTTTTGGTCAGGTGAATGCAGGGTTATAAACACAAAATCAAGTAGGGGTAATGCAGGAGTAGGTTTAATAATGAAAAAAAAATAGGAGTGCAGGTAAGCTACTACCAACAGCATAGTGAACACATTATTGTGGCCAAGATAGACACGAAGCCCAGGCCTACTACAGTAGTACAAGTTTATATGCCAACTAGCTCTGCAGATGATGAAGAAATTGATGAAATGTACGATGAGATAAAAGAAATTATTCAGGTAGTGAAAGGAGACAAAAATTTAATGGTCATGGGTAACTGGAATTCAAGAGTAGGAAAAGGGAGAGAAGGAAACATAATAGGTGAATATGGACTGGGACTAAGAAATGAAAGAGTGAGCCACCTGATAGAGTTGTGCACAGAGCATAACTTAATCATAGCTAACACTTGGTTCAAGAATCATGAAAGAAGGTTGTATACATGGAAGAATCCTGGAGATACTAGAAGGTATCAGATAGATTATATAATAGTAAGACAGAGATTTAGGAACCAGTTTTTAAATTGTAAGACATTTCCAGGTGGACTCTGACCACAATATATTGGTTATGAACTGTAGATTAAAACTGAAGAAACTGCAAAAAGGTGGGAATTGAAGGAGATGGGACCTGGATAAACTGAAAGAACCAGAGGTTGTACAGAGTTTCAGGGAGAGCATAAGGGAACAATTGTCAGGAATGGGGGAAAGTAGTACAGTAGAAGAAGAATGGGTAGCTCTGAGGGATGAAGTAGTGAAGGCAGCAGAGGATCAAGTAGGTAAAAATACGAGAGCTAGTAGAACTCCTTGGGTAACAGAAGAAATATTGAACTTAATTGATGAAAGAAGAAAATATAAAAATGCAGTAAATGAAGCACGCAAAAAGGAATACAGACGTCTCAAAAATGAGATCGACAGGAAGTGCAAAATGGATAAGCAGAGATGGCTAGAGGACAAATGTAAGGATGTAGAGGCTTATCTCACTAGGGATAAGACAGATACTGCCTACAGGAAAATTAAAGAGACCTTTGGAGAAAAGAGAACCACTTGTATGAATATCAAGAGCTCAGATGGGAACCCAGTTCTAAGCAAAGAAGGGAAAGCAGAAAGGTGGAAGGAGTATATAGAGGGTCTATACAAGGGTGATGTACTTGAGGACAATATTATGGAAATGGAAGAGGATGTAAATGAAGATGAAATGGGAGATACGCTACTGCGTGAAGAGTTTGACAGAGCACTGAAAGACCTGAGTCAAAACAAGGCCCCGGGAGTAGACAACATTCCATTAGAACTACTGACGGCCTTGGGAGAGCCAGTCCTGACAAAACTCTACAGTCTGGCGAGCAAGATGTATGAAACAGGCGAAATACTCTCAGACTTCAAGAAGAATATAATAATTCCAATCCCAAAGAAAGCAGGTGTTGACAGATGTGAAAATTACTGAACTATCAGTTTAATAAGTCACAGCTGCAAAATACTAACGCGAATTCTTTACAAACGAATGGAAAAACTGGTAGAAGCTGACCTCGGGTAAGATCAGATTGGATTCCGTAGAAATGTTGGAACACGTGAGGCAATACTGACCTTATGACTTATCTTAGAAGAAAGATTAAGGAAAGGCAAACCTATGTTTCTAGCATTTGTAGACTTAGAGAAAGCTTTTGACAATGTTGACTGGAATACTCTCTTTCAAACTGTAAAGGTGGCAGGGGTAAAATACAGGGAGTAAAAGGCTATTTACAATTTGTGCAGAAACCAGATGGCAGTTATAACAATCGAGGGTTATGAAATGGAAGCAGTGGTTGGGGAGGGAGTGAAACAGGGTTGTAGTCTATCCCCAATATTATTCAATCTGAATATTGAGCAAGCAGTAAAGGAAAGAAAAGAAAAATTTGGACAAGGTATTAAAATCCATGGAGAAGAAACAAAAACTTTGAGGTTCACCGATGACATTGTAATTCTATCAGAGACAGCAAAGGACTTGGAAGAGCAGTTGAACGGAATGGACAGTTTCTTGAAAGGAGGATATAAGATGAACATCAACAAAATCAAAACAAGGATAATGGAATGTGGTCGAATTAAGTCAGGTGATGCTGAGGGAATTAGATTAGGAAATGAGACACTTAAAGTAGTAAAGGAGTTTTGCTATTTGGGGAGCAAAATAACTGTTGATGGTTGAAGTAGAGAAGACATAAAATGTAGACTGGCAATGGCAAGGAAAGCATTTCTGAAAAAAAGAAATTTGTTAACATCAAGTATAGATTTAAGTGTCAGGAAGTCGTTTCTGAAAGTATTTGTATGGAGTGTAGCCATGTATAGAAGTGAAACATGGATGATAAATAGTTTGGACAAGAACAGAATAGAAGCTTTCGAAATGTGGTGCTACAGAAGAATGCTGAAGATTAGATGGGTAGATCACATAACTAATGATGAAGTATTGAATAGAATTGGGGAGAAGAGGAGTATGTGGCACAACTTGACAAAAAGAAGGGACCGGTTAGTAGGACATGTTCTGAGGCATCAAGGGATCACAAATTTAGCATTGGAGGGCAGCGTGGAGGGTAAAAATCGTAGAGGGAGACCAAGAGATGAATACACTAAGCAGATTCAGAAGGATGTGGGTTGCAGTAAGTACTGGGAGATGAAGAAGCTTGCACAGGATAGGGTAGCATGGAGAGCTGCATCAAACCAGTCTCATGACTGAAGACCACAACAACAACAACATCTTCTGAATTCCAATGGCTGAAAATTTAACCAAGCTTCTACTGCTGCACATCTCTCAAAATACTTCCCTTAATGTTTGTAAATGTTCCTTCCAGTCTCTGCTGGCTATTAGTAAATTGTCAACATACACAGTTACTTTCTTCAATAATTCTTCACCCAGTACCTTGTCCACTGTCTGTATAAGTGATGAAACAGATCTGAAAGGTAACACTCAGTACTGGTAACAACAGCCTACATATAAAAATGTTGTGAACAGCCTCAAATCAGGATACAGTAACACATTATGATAACCTGATGTAAAATCTAGGCTTGGAAAATTTTTTTTCCCTTTAAATATTTGAAGTATCTCATCTATATTAAAAGGTTGGTCCCTTTCAGGTTCAAATACCTTACTCACATGTCACTCATCTAAACCCAAGTGGACTTTCTTGTTCCTTCTAATAAACATTATCAAAGGACTGTTAAATTAACTCCTACCTCGTTTGATTACTCCAGGCGACAACAGCTTCCTTCCTTGCTTGAAATATTTTATACAAATGCACAAAATAAGGTTTGTGTGCTTCTATTTTGATCTGAGAAGGTTATACTTCTATGATTCTTGGTTTTTAACTGAATACCTCTTTGTGTTCCCCAGTAAACTTGAACAATATTTCTGCTTCTTGGGGTATCAGCATTGCATTACCATTCAGTTTTGAAGTTCTTCATCTGGGTGAAGTTCATTTTGTTCTTCTAATTCCTCTCAGTTTTGAGTTGTTTTTACCCCAGAAGCCTCTGACACATCAATTTCACATCCTTCCATTTCAACTACTTCGTAGATCCACAAAAATATCCTATGAACTGTCATCCTTGTAAACAAAATTTTCTTGACCCTTCTATCTCCTCTTATTCTCATCTCATTCCTTTTGTAATCTATTTCTTCTCCTTGATTGGTGAGACAATCTTATCCAATAATAAATTCCTCCTGTAACTCAGGTAGCACCACGGCAATCACTGAACACTTTTTACATTTATTTCAACTTCTAAAATGAAACATTGGAAAATCCAGCATGGGATGTAACAATATTATGAAAAGGAAAGTTGCCACTCACCATGTAGCAGGGATACTGAGTCACAGATAGGCATAACAAAGAGGCTGTCACAAATAAATCTTTCAGCCTGTAAGGCCTTTGTCAACACACACACACACACACACACACACACACACCCCATCATCATCATCATCATCATCATCATCATCATTTCTGCCAATGTTCTGCCAAAAGGAAGGTTTTCACATGGTGGTTCTCCAGGCTGTCCGGTCTTCTGCCATCCTCTTCAGGTCCTCTTTATGTCATCTATCGTCTCGTATCTCCTTCTTTCTCTCAGTCTTCTGCCACAAACCAGTCCTTCCAAAGCATCTGCTAACAAGCACTCCCTTTTCAATGAATGTCCCAACCAGTTCTTTTTCCTTTCTCTTATAACCCTCAGCAGACATCTTCTCTCACCAACCCATTCCAATACTCTTTCATTACTCACTCTTTCCAATCAGCTTATCCCCTCCATTCTCCTCCACAGTCACATCTCAAACACTTCTAACCTTTTTTATCCTCTCATCTCAGTGTCCGTGTTTCTGCCTGATATAGTGCCACACCCCAGACAAAACATTTGTGAAGCCCTTTCCATAGACCTTTATCTAATTTGCCACATAACAATCTCCTCTTACTGTTGAATGCCTTCTCCACTAGGGCAATTCGAGTTTTCACCTCCTGATTACATCTCAAGTCTTCGCTTCCAAGAGATTTAATTGCACTTACTTGGCTAATGGTAGCTTGTCCTATTTTAATACTGGACAGTCTGCATCATGCAGTGATAACCATACACTTTGTTTTTGCTATGTTTATTTACATCCCATATTCCACACAAGCTTCATTCAAATCTTTCAGCATGTTATTCACTGTCTGCTCACTTTCTGCCACTAATACCATGTCATCAGCAAATCTTATACACACTATTCTCTTTCCACCAATACATATTCCTCTTTTCCCACCTAAGCCTTTCACAATAATCTCTTCAAGTTATGTGTTAAACAACAGTGGGGAAAGGCAACAACCTTGTATAATATTTTGTCCAATGCTGCTATCTTCTGACATTTCATTTCCAATCCTTATCCTTAATTTCTGGTGTAAATATAGACTCTGCATCAGTCATCTCTCTTTCCAATCTACTCCTTTCCTCTTCAAAATCCATCAGCTTGTTCCAATGAATTCTGTTAAAATCCTTTTCTAAATCTATAAAAACAGCAAAAATGTCTCTACATTTTTCCATATATCTTCCCCCTATAGTTCTCAACAGGCCAATAGCATCTCTTGTTCCTTTTCCTCTTCTAAATCCAAACTGCTCCTATGCAATCCCTTTATCCAGCTAGCCATATAGCCTTCTATTCAACACTCTCAGCTGCATGAGAAATTAGACTGATGGTCCTATGTTCGTCACATTTTTAAGTGTTTCTCTCTTTCTCTATTTGTATCATAACTGTTGCAAGGAAGTCCTCAGGCCATTCCCCATTGTCATATATCTCATTACAGAAGTAGACTATTCCTTTTCTTGCATTGTTTCCTAGACTCTTCAACAGTTCTGCAGGAAAATCATCAATTACACATGCCTTCCTATTCTCCATGTCTTTCAGTGACTTTTCTATTTCTGCTTCAAAGATGGTGAACCCCTGTCCATCTTCCGGAACATATTGCTCCTCTTCAATCTTAATTTCACTTTTTATTTCATCGTCCTTATACAGATATTCTTGCAATCTGTTCAAAACCTCCTATGGTTCTTCTGCTATAGTACCAAACGCTCTTTCTATTTCCATGTTATTCCTCTTCATTTTATGTTCAAAAAGTATCTCACTAGCCAGTCTATACATCATTTCATACTTTCCCTCTTTCTCCATTTTCTCTTTTTCATCACATTTCTATTTCATCCATTTTTCTTTGCTTCTTTAGTTTCTCTTCTTAATTCATTATTCAGTTTCCTGTACCTCTTTCTGCCTTAAGCAGTTTATACATTTTCCCACTATCTCCGCTCTTCCAACTTTTTCAACATATTTTCTGTTATCTATTCTTTCCTGGTCCTTTGGTGTACTCTAATTCCTAGTGGTTCTTTGGCAGAGTACATGAGTCCTTCCCTCATTTTTATTTATTTGTCATTAACACTTTTATCAACACTACCCCTTTTCCATTTTTCCATAAATCTGTTTTCCAAATCTAATGCCTTTCCTACCTCTTTGAGTCTTTCTATGTTTAGTCTTTCTTTTGCTTTTCCTCTCCAGATTTTTTCAACTTCACTTGTATTTCTCCCACTACTAGGTTGTGGTCTGAATTTATATCTGCTCCTGGGTAAGCTTTTCCATTCTTCAGACAGTTCCTAAACCTTTTTTGTATCAGGATGTAGTCCAACTGATATCTTTCCCTGTTCAAATTTGATATCCATGTGTAACATTTCCTTGTGTGGTGCTCAAATAATGTGTTACCCTCCGCTAATGAATTTTCTTTACAAAAACTAATTATTCGTACACCTCTATCATTTCCTACTCTTAATCCAAATTTCCTACTGTATCTTCATCTCTTCCTCCACCCACTACTGCATTCCAGTCCCCCATGATGATAATGCAAGCATTTCTATTTTCTTTCTTGATGAGTTCTTGTATTTTCTCATAATATTCTTCCACTTTGTCACCTGCATGATGGCTGGTTGGCATAATTATCTGTATTAACACCAAATCTTTTCACCTACGCTTCAGTTGTTTTCATCATCAGACTTCCATCTATATATCAATACCTTCATTAACTTATTTTTCAGATTTTGCCCTATCAATATTCCTACACTGTTTTCACCACTCTTGATTTCCCCTGAGTAAAAGAGCTTATAATCTTCACTTTCTATCTCCCCATTCTCTCCACATCTCATGTCACACAAATAAATGGCACCTAATCAGTTCCTTTTCATCTCCTGTTTCTCATTCTCTAGCTTTCCTGCTTGCAGTAGTGTCTTCACATTCCATGTTCCAATCCTTATCTTTCTTTCCTTCACTGTCCCTTTCTTCCTTTCAAATAAGTTCTGCTCTTAATGTGTTCCCCTCCTGGAGATCTGAGTGAGGGGAAGATTTAACTCTGGAATCTTTCACATGGAGAGACATACCATGCACTGCTTGGGAACGTGATGTGGTAGTTTAACTTACTTTCCACATGGGAAATAGGTTGCCCAGCTTAAAATCAGCCACTCACTATGAGTCAGATCCTATCTGTAGCCACCCCTCTGAGGTACAGTCACTACTTGCACACAAATACACACTCACACAAACACAACTCACACACGCATGACTGCAGTCTCACGCAACTGAAGCCACACTGCCTGATTATTAAACATAGTCATGTGTGTGTTAGTTGCATTTGTGTGTGTGTGTGTGTGTGTGTGTGTGTGTGTGTGTGTGTGTGTGTGTGTGTGTGTGTGTGTGATCTATTTTTGACGAAAGCCTTACTGGCTGAAAGGTTTATTTGTGAGAGACTCAGCATCTCCACTATATGCTGAGTAGCAACTTCCCTTTTCAAAACATTGTTAACTTCTAAAATGGACTGATAGCTAACTGGTTTTACAGCTCCTGCCACAGTTCCTTTAATCTTAAAACCCATCTCAAGCACGCTTACTATTTCTGCATTTTCTGCTAATAATGCATTGTAAATGTTGTTCACAATTGTGAACAGCTCATTCCCGGAATCAATCAGTGTTCTCATTTATGTTCCACTAATATCTGTCTTTATAACTGGTGCAAGTAATGTCTTATCATCACTAACTGCCCCTTCTTCTGTCAAATCTTCTTGGGCACATATCGTCCAACCTTGTCTGACCTCCAGGCACTACTCCATACTTCTATGGCCTTCCATGTCACCCAAAACAGCTGGTGCCAAACCTAGCTTCTCAATCACTGGAGGTTCACCTGGCAGCAGTGCTGCTGCATTAGGTCACTATGGGTACTGTCGACAACTGATAAAAGCAGCGTTTGCAGCTACAACTTGTTGTATACTACCATTACCAGAAGTTACTGCAGCTACTTTACTCTCAATATTAGCAATGTTAGTACCAATATTTTCTACTCTCATTTCAACATTATCTACACTTTGCACAATATGAGTAGTATCAGTTTTGATTGCATCTACTTCTGCTTGACATATGTTTACTTTTATATTAACATCTTTAAACATATCTGAGCACAGTTCAGATTCCGCCTCAATCTTTTCTGTTAACTTGTGCTCCAGCTTCGCATCTTCCATTTGGAAGTCTCAGCAACTTCAGATTTTACTGTTTTATACATTTCAGAAAATTGTTGAGCAACCCTTTTCTTAATATCCTCATGATTGTAATCAATTTTATAATTCAATCTGTCCAGATCCTCATTCAACTTATTGCAACCAGCCTTGAAGGTATTGTCCATTACCTCCTATCGTTTATTAAAATCAGTTTGGCTGGCCACAATCTCATACTTTAATACAGCTGTCATTTTAGCATTACTGGTAGCTATTGCTTGTAATATAAGATTTAAATCAATAGCCCCAGTATCTTTGAGTTGCTCACTAGCTGGCTTTTTTTCACACTCAGGTGACGAAAAACTAGCTCCAACAACAGAATCATCAAAACTAAATGAAATGTCTGATTGATCAGTAATATCTAACTTATCCTTTTTAAACTCTACCACCTCTGATGACTGTTTCGTTTTTAACTCATCAGATAAACTATCATCCAATAAATTAACAATGTCTGATTTCTGCTTTACTACAGGGGTCTCTATTATTGAATCATTGCCCCTTTTCACACTACTGTCAGGAGACAATACTTCATATTTCACTTTAACATTACTATTTTTGTGCATATTTACACTTGAACCGTTGTCTGGCTTTACAGTTCCCTCAACAGACATAGGTTCTGATTTAAGTTTAACCTCAGTTTCTTCTGGCGGTTCCATCACTGACAGTCTTTTAGTGCAGGTTAGTAAAATTTTTAACAGCTTTTCACTTAACTTAGTTTTTTCTGCACGACGTATGGCATTGCCGGCATGGCGTACCAGGATTACTGATGTGAAGCGGCGCGTTGAACTGCAGACGGCACTTCGACGGCTGCTGTATGGCCCGCAACTGCAGGTGCAGCTCCGGTTGCTCCAGTGGAGGACTGCGGTGAGGCGAAACTGGCTTCTCGCGATGCCGGCAGCGCCGCTAAACTCAGTGCCAGTTCCGTCAATCCAGATGAGTTGTTAATCCAAAAGCCTCGTCCACATGCACACGTAACACTATCACTGTTCTGTTACTCAGTTGCGTGTCGCATTTCATTCCCGAATCCGAATATTTAAAAATCACTTTCATTTATACTCAGTTTCTTTCCCGGACGATTAGCAACATATGTGGGGCGGCGGGTGGATTAATTGTTGTTGTTTGCCGTTCTCAACACTGGCTCTCTAACTACAATATTGGCAACCAGAAAGTGATTAGCAAAACGTGAAGCCTGTAATTAGAATTCCCAGTGCCCACTTCATCTGAGAAATACATTTATAGCTACAGCTTATAGCTCTGAGGAATTAGGAGATTGACTGGGATTCATAATCAAAAACCATTTTCTCTAAAATGTTCACTATATTCTGAAAGTCACAGACCAAAATGAATCCACACAATCCAACTACCAGAGCAGTTCAGAGTCTAATGCGCTGATGCTACTATAACTGTTCAAATTAAATGCTTAAGGGAATGCTCGCCATAATTTGATGATAATGTTCATCAAACGCCATGCTAAATAATGGTAGAATGTTTGTCCCGCGGTGGCACGTGAAAATACGACATACACAAACTGAAGATAGATCATTAAAGTCATCCCAGAATTAACAGTTCACTCGAAAATGATATCATGGTTACGCGTATCCTGAGTAATTTATCACGGCATCCGAGGCTGTTTATAGCAATGATACCGACGTGATGCGATTTCCGGCACAGGTGGTGCGCTAATCAACGTCTGGAGAGAACTGGGGCCTTTCTTTCTCGTGCAGCATTCTTACATATAAAGCCGCGGTGCGGACGGCTAAGGGAACACCTGATTAAATCCGCTCTCCCGACTAGCTGCTGGGCTAGTAATGCACCACTTTAAGTTATTGAATAAATTATTGCTTCCTTTGCTGATGGCCGATGAATCTCTAAATTTAAATGTGCAATCAGCACACAGGTAAGTAATCATAATAAAAGTCTGACGTGGCTAAGTCAAATATTTTGGGCGAAAGAATTAATTTAATTATACTACACACAGTAGACGAGCTCTGAACTTGCTCTTTGGAGATATGCTATCACTATAGTTTTATAGTTATTCAATTGAAACTTCTCACGTCTTTATGATTGTAGCGGATCTCCCTTCTACTTAAATTTAAACATCCTAGCCTTATTTATTCGCCTACTTAATCTATCATGCTTCCTTAATTTTTAAGACAAAAACCAGAAAATCATGAATTTCAACTAAAATTTTAATTTGTGAGATCCAAAATACTGTTTCTACTAAATTATAATGCAAAAGGAAAACAAATATAAATTTTTAAGTTTCTAGCTCTTTTCTGTTGCGCCAATGATTTTTACAGAAAAACGTCCAAATTTTGAAAATGGTTAAAGTTATTGAACTGATATTCAACACATATCGATTTAGTATTACTCCTGACATGCTAGAAATGTTTCAGGTTATTTATTTGATTTTTAAAGTATTGCACAACATTTATGACGTCAGAGCTAGTTACAGTAGACTGGGCTGGCACACAATGGAAAGACTGATGTGAATTTTATAAGGCGTGAGTATGCTGCTTCCCTACAGAACCATTGTGACATTTATATACCAGAAGACTGGATGAATCTGGCTGCCGCAGCAAGTCAAAAATTTGTTGTTACTATAATGATGGATGAAGACTTCATTGACCCTTAACCACTAAACCGGTACTTTAGAAACACTGTGCCAGGGATACGAGAAATACAGGTACTTCATTTTGAAAACGCAAACCCAAATACCCTTTTTTATAAGACAACATCAGCTTAAGTTATTCTGCCTTACTAGAAACTGCCAATGAAAAAACAACAAACAGGAAAAATGTCTAAACAACTTCCCAGTCTTCAATCCATTGCTGTGAAGATGATAATTGTGATACATGTTGATAAGTGTTAAACCCAAATATTTGTAGTTTGTAAATCAATCAGTACACTTGATGCAATACTGTATCCTGTCATAAAAACAAATGTCTGTTAGGATGAGTATGTACTCTGAGAGTTATTGTTTTATTATATTGTAAGTGAGAGGTAAAGGGGTCCAAGTGTGTATTGTCTATTCTTTGTACCTACCAGCTATAAACCAGATGTTCTACTTATTTATTATCATTGGTAATAAAAGGCTAAGGACCTGAGTATTTGTCTGATCTGTTCGAATTGGTGAAAATCTCATGTCCCTTCCTACAAAAACTGTTAAACTTTGACGTGGGTTCCCTCAAAACTATGAGTTTATCACTTAGACCCCTTGACCTCTGGGGTCCTCATAAACTTCCAGAAGTCCATAAACCCAACCACTTAGGACACCTCATTGTGGCTGATTATCATGCCATCACTGTAAGAATCTCTGCTCTCATGGACCGACAACTTATTATTACACATATCTCTGCATTTTTATATTTTTGAAATCAGTTAATCTTGACATTTACCTTATCCCTTGTTTAAATTTTTCAATAACCAATTTCTCTAATTTCATTAATACAAATACTTCACTATTATGTCATACCATATAATTTCATGAACATGATTTACTACCATACCTGACACTGAGTGTCTAACCAATGCTGCTTCAACCTACATCATATGTCTCCCTATACATCAAAATAATCATTATCATCACTATCATTATCATTATAATAATATGACATATTAGCATTAATTCTCTCCTCTCACAATACCAAGATCATCTACTGTGTTTACAAGTTTCTTATTCAAACAGTCCACTTCAGTCTTGTCTTCCTCTTTACTCTCTGTTTTAAGCACACCAGAGCTTTCAACAATAGCTACATGGTTAGGTTTAGCTAAGAAAATAGGTAATGTTTCATTTAACTTTTTGACTACATTTTTATTTTTGTTTTCATTACTGCCTGGTGTTAATGTTGTCATTCCAAATATTTCATTTTTTTCTTTTCCCCAATAGTCATTCAAAGTTTCCTAATTTACTAAATCATCTTGTAGTTTTACAGTGTATAGGTAATGATGGATATGAAATATCACACAACCCAGGTACAATGTAGAACACTTTTACTATCACACAGAGCAAAAATGAGACATGCAACTGAACACAACAAAGCCACAAGCCAGACTAACTGTCAGAAAGTTTCTGCTGGGAGTTCTTGTTGACTACTAGTGGTGCTATTTGTCAGCACAGTGTTCCCGCAGAGCCCCTCCCCCCTTCCCCTTTGCCTGGAGCACTACAAGGGAGGCTGTGGAGCGACAACAGGCAGGTCATCTTGGTGCATTGTTGTTTGATGCAAAGCAGTCATTTGGTGGTGGCTACACCAAATGGGTTATGGCTGGTAATTGTGAAGGTGGGTCGGCTTGCAGTAGGTCTGGCATTATCTTGAGTGTGGAGGGTGTATCGACATGGATGGGTAGTGCAAGCGATGATGAGGGCAGAATGAAATTTTCACTCTGTAGCGAGGTGTATGCTAATATGAAACTTCCTGGAAGATTAAAACTGTGTGCCAGATTGAGACTCAAACTCAGAACCTTTGCCTTTCATGGGCAAGTGCTCTACCAACTGAGCTACCCAAGCATGTCTCACGACCTGCCCTCACAGCTTTACTTCTGCCAGTACCTAATCTCATACCTTCCAAACTGCACAGAGGTTCTCCTGCGAACCTTGCAGAGCTAGCAATCCTGGAAGAAAGGATACTGCAGACACATGGCTTAGCCACAGCCTGGGGGTTGTTTCCAGAATGAAATTTTCACTCTGAAGTGGAGTGTGCGCTGATATGAAACTTTCTGGCAGATTAAAACTGTGTGCTGGACTGAGACTCAAACCTGAGACCTGATGAGGGTTTTGTTGGAAATAAATGTGGATACTGTGATTATACCTTCACTGGAAATATAAGATTTTGGGGCAGCTGCATTGATGTCATATAGCAGTTTGATGGCCTTTTGGAAGTGCCATGTGAGGGATCCATCTGAAGTCTGGCAATCAGCATGTCCAGTCATAATTCAGAGGCTGGCAGTACGGAGTTGATGACAGGTGGGTCAATAGCTGGCGAGGAGGAGTGTGGTTGGTATGAACTGTTGTTTGGTTGATGGACAGGGTTGTAAGTTTTACATTTAATGATATGTGGAAGGTTCAATTATCTTTCCAGAGCATTTAACAGGAGAGACTGACTAGGGAGTCTGGGCAGGGGAGGGAGAGGAAAAGGGGGAGGTTAGGGCAGGCTATACAATGTCATGTCTTAATATTATGATGAAGCCACAGTCTGCAAGTGCTTTGTGAACAATGACTTTAGGCACCAAGTGTGGAAGGGGCAGTGTTATAGGAAGGTGTGCTATGTTGTTCTTGGCATGTATGACTAATTCTGGTAGGTCTGGGGGTGTAAGTAATGGTTTTCAAAGCATGAAGTCTGCTGGTAGAGATAATGTCTTGCCACATATAATTTCAGCCAGTGTGGCTCTGAGGTCATGTTTTTGTGATGTGCAAACTCCCAGGAGAATTCTCAGAAATGTCTCAGTCCATAGACTTCTGTGGTACATTAAGGCCACACTTTAATGTGCAGTGCCACTGTTCAACCAGACCATTACTTTGAGGATGGTATGCTATGGTTCTGAAACACTTAGTGCCTGTCATATTGTGTAGTTCAAGGAGCAGATCTGAATCACCTTCCCTTGTCTGCTGTGATGGACATGGAGCAGCTGAAGCATGAGATCCAGATTTCAATAAATGCTTTGGTGATACACTCCTGGAAATGGAAAAAAGGAACACATTGACACCGGTGTGTCAGACCCACCATACTTGCTCCGGACACTGCGAGAGGGCTGTACAAGCAATGATCACACGCACGGCACAGCGGACACACCAGGAACCGCGGTGTTGGCCGTCGAATGGCGCTAGCTGCGCAGCATTTGTGCACCGCCGCCGTCAGTGTCAGCCAGTTTGCCATGGCATACGGAGCTCCATCGCACTCTTTAACACTGGTAGCATGCCGCGACAGCGTGGACGTGAACCGTATGTGCAGTTGACGGACTTTGAGCGAGGACATATAGTGGGCATGCGGGAGGCCGGGTGGACGTACCGCCAAATTGCTCAACACGTGGGGCGTGAGGTCTCCACAGTACATCAATGTTGTCGCCAGTGGTCGGCGGAAGGTGCACGTGCCCGTCGACTTGGGACCGGACCGCAGCGACGCACGGATGCACGCCAAGACCGTAGGATCCTACGCAGTGCCGTAGGGGACCGCACCGCCACTTCCCAGCAAATTAGGGACACTGTTGCTCCTGGGGTATTGGCGAGGACCATTCGCAACCGTCTCCATGAAGCTGGGCTACGGTCCCGCACTCTGTTAGGCCGTCTTCCGCTCACGCCCCAACATCGTGCAGCCCGCCTCCAGTGGTGTCGCGACAGGCGTGAATGGAGGGACGAATGGAGACGTGTTGTCTTCAGCGATGAGAGTCGCTTCTGTCTTGGTGCCAATGATGGTCGTATGCATGTTTGGCGCCGTGCAGGTGAGTGCCACAATCAGGACTGCATACGACCGAGGCACACAGGGCCAACACCAGGCATCATGGTGTGGGGAGCGATCTCCTACACTGGCCGTACACCACTGGTGATCGTCGAGGGGACACTGAATAGTGCACGGTACATCCAAACCGTCATCGAACCCATCGTTCTACCATTCCTAGACCGGCAAGGGAACTTGCTGTTCCAACAGGACAATGCACGTCCACACGTACCCGTGCCACCCAACGTGCTCTAGAAGGTGTAAGTCAACTACCCTGGCCAGCAAGATCTCCGGATCTGTCCCCCATTGAGCATGTTTGGGACTGGATGAAGCGTCGTCTCACGTGGTCTGCACGTCCAGTACGAACACTGGTCCAACTGAGGCGCCAGGTGGAAATGGCATGGCAAGCCGTTCCACAGGACTACATCCAGCATCTCTACGATCGTCTCCATGGGAGAATAACAGCCTGCATTGCTGCAAAAGGTGGATATACACTGTACTAGTGCTGACATTGTGCATGCTCTGTTGCCTGTGTCTATGTGCCTGTGGTTCTGTCAGTGTGATCATGTGATGTATCTGACCCCAGGAATGTGTCAATAAAGTTTCCCCTTCCTGGGACAATGAATTCACAGTGTTCTTATTTCAGTTTCCAGGAGTGTAGATTCAGCCACTATGTCTTTTAGTGATGTTGCTTCTATCCATCATGTGACCTGATCGATCACTGAGAGAATATAGCAGTAGCTTTTGGAGATACATAATGGGCTAGTGAGGTCAGTATGTATGTATAAGTTTTCTATGTGGACAACCACAGCATAATCTATGCACAGCTTTTTTTTTTTAATTTCTGTGGTAAAATTTTGTGTTATTGATTTAATGGCTTAATGTAATTCAACAAAGTGGGTACTTTTCATAGAATGCACTTTATTTTTTTCATTTAATAGCCTCTAATTCATTTGTATATTGCTGTAGATTTAACCTGTAGATTTGATTCATTATCACAAATCCAGCTGTACCTTTAATCCACAATAAATGAGGATATCTGAAGTAGCATACTGCTTTGCAAAGCATCAGTATCTCCCTGTTATATGCGGACCACTTGCTTTGTGACAACATGATCTTGTGTGAGAAGAAATGGACTGGCTGCTGCTGGGTGGTGGTAGGAGTGTCAGGTTAGCATAGTATAGAGATATCTTTGAGGTGGAGGTGAGAAATGGAGGCATTTTATGTAGCCAGTCAAGAATCTGTCATGTTGCATGGAGTCCTATTTTGATGTCTTGGATGCCACTGTTGTCATATTGTAAGGGAAAGTTCACTTAACACATGTTGAAATAGAGTTGCTGGATGTGTTGAATATGGCTGATGATGGGAGGCATTCATGGAGGAGCCAATGACTGTTATGTACATCCGTGAGAGGCAGTGGTAGGGGCATGGAATTAGCTGTGTCATTCTGGTGGGCCACAGAGGGGCATGGCCAAGTACACCCCAAATGGAGCATCCACCACTCATGTAAATTAGCACACTGTTAGTAATTTTCTGGATCAAGCAGAAGTGCCATAGAAAGTCTGTGCTAATAACTAGTTCTGCTATATCTGTAATGATAAAAGTTCAAATGAATTCTTCGTTGAGATAGAGGTCTAGCGAGCAGACTTGTGAGTCGTAGACTTGGACTGTTGAAACATTTGCTGCATGGAGTTCAATGGGTATGCAGGATGGTGTTTGGCCTGTTTGGCCTGGTGACAAGGGCAGCAATGTGCTGACCTTTCAGTCTATGTCTATGAGCAATGAGGTATAGCTGGCTGCTGATGCGCTCATGTGGAAAAAGATGTCTGTTATTGTGAAGGACATGGGGTAGATACAATCCATCATTGTATCTTTGGGAATTGAGCCAATTTAAATATCCTGCATGGTGTGAAGCACCTCCAATGAACTGTACATGTAGTTTGGAAAATTGAATGGAGGACGGTAACAGTGGATGGAATCAGTGTATATTGCATGATACCAGCAAAAGTAATTCTGTACCACTGGGTTGGCAGCATGTTGCACAGTTACAGACGTGGTGCAGTTAGCAGTGTTCTGTGTAGGTGTGGGCACAGCACAGATGGTGGGAAGGTTGGGGTTTGTTGAAGCTGCATGAAGATCACTGCAGCAACCAAGTGTGATAGTGTCCGCATTGGCAGATGTCGGGCAGGGTCAACTCGGCCCAAGGTTGGCAGCTGGAAGTCATGCTTGCCATGATTGTTGTCAGAATTATTGATGTGCTGTCTGCATTGTAAGATAGAGTGTGTCCAATCAGCAAGTTGAAGGTGTAAATCCAAAGGTTCATGCTCATGGGCAACTATGGCTAGTTGGACTTGACAATGAACACCATCGTGAATGAATTATCAAAGCCAATAGAGACATGAAGCTCACACCTACTGAAGTAGTACAAGTTTACATAACAAATAGCTACGCAGATGACAAAAAGACCAGAGAATGAAGAGATAAAATAAATTATTCAGGTAGTTAAAGGAGATGAAAATTTAATTGTGAGGTGGACAGGAATTCCATAGTAGGAAAAGGAAGAGAAGGAAAAGTATTAGGAGTATAAGGACTGTGGGGGAAAGAATAAAAGAAGAAGCCACCAGGTAGATTTTTGCACAGAGCATAATTTAATCATCGCTATCACCTTGTTTTAGAATCATAAAAAGAAGGCTGTATACATGAAAGAAACCTGGAGACAGCAAAGAGTTTTAGACTGATTATAGTATATCAGTGATGATTTTGGAATGGTCTCGGACAATAACTTACTGGTAATCACCAAAACTGAAGAAACTGGCAAAAGGTAGAAAATTATGGATATGGGACCTGGATAAGTTGAAAGAACCAGAGGTTGTTGAGAGTTCCAGAGAGAGTATTAGGCAATGGTTAACTAGACCAGGGGACAGGGACACAGTAGAAGGTGAATGGATAGTTTTAAGAGATAAAATAATGAAAGCAGCAGAGGATTGAATAGGTAAAAGGACAAGGCCTATTGGAAATACTTGGATAACATTACTAATATTGAATATAATTGTTGAAAAGATCAAATTTAAAAATGCAGGAAATGAAGTTGGTGAATGGGAATGCAAATGTTTAAAAAATTGGATTGACAGGAAGGGCACAATTGCTAAGCAGGAATGGATAGAGGACATATGTAAGGATTTTGAAGCACATTTCACTAGGGAAAGATAGATACCACCTATAGGAAAATTAAAGAGGTGTTTGGTGAAAGGAGAAGGAGCTGGATTAATGTCAAGAGCTCAGATGGGAAACCAGTTCTAAGCAAAGAAGGAAAAGCTAAAAAGTGGAATGAGCCTATAGAGTGCCTATACAAGGAAAATGAATTTCAAAGCAATATTACAGAAAGAGAAGTGGACACAGATGAAGATGAGAGGGAAGAATGTGCTACAAAAAAGAATTTGACAAAGTTCTGAAAAATCTAATTCAAAACAAAGCCCTGGATATAAACAATATTCTGTCAGAGCTACTGATAGCCTTGGGAGAGTCATGGTTACAAAACACTAACATTAGTTCTTTGTAGAAGAGCACAGAAAGTGGTGGAAGTCAACCACTGGGAAGATAAGCTTGGATTTCAGAGAAATGTAGGAACATGCAAGGCAATAATGATCCTATGATTTCTCTTAGAAGATAGGTAAGGAAAGGCAAACCTATATATATAGCATTTGTGGACTCAGAGAAAGCTTTTGTCAGTGTTGACTAGAATAATCTCTTTGAAATTCTGAAGGTAGCATATGTCAAATACAAGGAGAGAAAGGCTATTTAAAACCTGTACAGTAACAAGGTCACAGTTATATGAGCTGAGGGGTATGGAAGGGAACCAGTGCTTGAGAAAGGGGTGAGACAGGGTTGTAGCCTATCCCTGATGTTATTCAGTCTGTACAATGAGCAAGCAGTAAAAGACCCCAAAGAAAAATTTGGAGTAGGAATTAAAGTTCAGGGAGAAGAAATAAATATTTTGAGATTTGTCAATGACACTGTAATTCTGCCAAAGACAGCAAAGCACTTAGAAGAACAGTTGAACAGAATCAACATGTCTTGAAAGTGAGATATAAGATGACCATAAAAAAAGTGAAACAAGTGCAATGCAATGTTAGCTGGATTAAATCAGATGATGCTGAGGGCATCAGATTAGGAAAAGACACACTTTAAGTAGTAGATGAATTTTGCTATTTGGGCAGCAAAATAACTGATCATGGCCAAAGTAGAGAGGATATAAAATGTAGATTGGGAATGGCAAGAAAAGCATTTCTGAAGAAGAGAAATTTGTTAACATCAAACGCAGATTTAAGTGTTAGCTAGTCTTTTCTGAAGGTATTTATCTGGAATGTAGCCACACAGGGAAGCGAAACATGGGCAATGTACAGTTTAGATGATGAATTGATCACACAACTAATCAGGAAGTACTGAATGAAATTGTGCCAGAACTTGACCAAAAGAAGGGGTCACTTCATAGGACACATTCTGAGACATCAAGAGATCACCAATTTAGTATTGGAGGGAAAAATGGGAGGGAAAAATTTTTAGGGTGAGACTGAGAGATGAATACAGTAAGCAGATTCAGAAATATGTTGGTTGCAGTAGTTATTCAGAGTCGGAGAGGCTCACATAGGCTAGAGTAGTGTGGAGAACTGCATCAAACCAGCCTTCAGACTGCAGACCACAAAGACAACAACACCATTCTTTCACAAACTGATCAAATATTGTAACTGTTTATACAGTGCAATTATTTTGCTCATTTCTGAAAATTTTTGTCACACATAAAAGAATGAAAAAAATTGTTTTGGAACACCATACTCAAGTGTCCTTATATATTGTTACTTCAAGTTCAATTCAGAGATTGATAATTGGTCATTCTACATCTACATAGATACTCCACAATCCACCATATAGTACGTGGTGGAGGGTACCTCGTAACCACAACTAGCATCTTCGCTCCCTGTTCCACTTCCAAACAGAACGAGGGAAAAATGACTTCCTATATGCCTCTGTACGAGCCCTAATCTCTCTTATCTTATCTTTGTGGTCTTTCCGCGAAATATAAGTTGGCGGCAGTAAAATTGTACTTTCTGTCAGCCTCAAATGCTGGTTCTCTAAATTTCCTCACTAGCGATTCACGAAAAGAGCGCCTCCTTTCCTCTAGAGACTCCCACCCGAGTTCCTGAAGCATTTCCGTAACACTCGTGTGATGATCAAACCTACCAGTAACAAATCTAGCAGCCTGCCTCTGAATTGCTTCTATGTCCTCCCTCAATCCGACCTGATAGCGATCCCAAACGCTCGAGCAGTACTCAAGAATAGGTCGTATTAGTGTTTTACAAGCGGTCTCCTTTACAGATGAACCACATCTTCCCAAAATTCCACCAATGAACCGAAGACGACTATCCGCCTTCCCCACAACTGCCATTACATGCTTGTCCCACTTCATATCGCTCTGCAATATTACGCCCAAATATTTAATCGATGTGACTGTGTCAAGCGCTACACTACTAATGGAGTATTCAAACATTATGGAATTCTTTTTCCTATTCATCTGCATTAATTTACATTTATCTATATTTAGAGTTAGCTGCCATTCTTTACACCAATCACAAATCCTGTCCACGTCATCTTGTATCCTCCTACAGTCACTCAACGACGACACCTTCCCGTACACTACAGCATCTTCAGCAAAAAGGCGCACATTGCTATCCACCCTATGCAAAAGATCATTTATGTAGATAGAAAACAACAGCGGACCTACCACACTTCCCTGGGGCACTCCAGATGATACCCTCACCTCTGATGAACACTCACCATCGAGGACAACGTACTGGGTTCTATTACTTAAGAAGTCTTCAAGCCACTCACATATTTGGGAACCAATCTCATCTGCTCGTACCTTAGTTAGGAGTCTGCAGTGGGGCACCGAGTCAAATGCTTTCCGGAAGTCTAGGAATATGGCATCCGTCTGATGCCCTTCATCCATGGTTCGCAAGATATCATGTGAAAAAAGGGCGAGTTGTGTTTCGCAGGAGCGATGCTTTCTAAAGCCGTGCTGATGCATGGACAGCAACTTCTCTGTCTCAAGGAAATTCATTATATTCGAACTGAGAATATGTTCAAGAATCCTGCAACAAACCGATGTTAAGGATATTGGTCTGTAATTTTGAGGATCCGTCCTTCTACCCTTCTTGTATACAGGCGTCACCTGCGCTTTTTTCCAGTTGCTCGGGACTTTACGTTGGACAAGAGATTCGCGATAAATGCAAGCTAAGTAAGGAGCTAATGCAGTAGAATACTCTCTGTAAAACCGAATTGGAATCCCATCAGGACCTGGCGATTTATTTATTTTCAACCCATTCAGCTGCTTCACAACCCCAGAGATGTCTATCACTATGTCCTCCATACGGGAATCTGTACGAGACTCGAACGGTGGTATGTTTGTACGATCCTCCTGCATGAAAGATTTCTCAAATGCTAAATTTAAAATTTCAGCCTTTGTTTTGCTGTCTTCTGTTGCCAGGCCAGACTGATCAGCGAGTGACTGGATGGAAGCCTTCGACCCGCTTACCGATTTTACGTAAGACCAGAATTTCCTTGGGTTTTTAGAAAGATCTTTTGCTAAGGTTTGACGGTGGTAATGGTTGTATGCTTCGCGTATCGGTCTTTTTACAGCAGCACGAATCTCTACTAACTTTTGACTGTCCTCATTCTCCTGATCTTTCTTGTACCGCGAGTGCAACTGTCTTTGCTTCCTGAGCATTCTCCGAATTGCGCTGTTAAACCAGGGTGGGTCTTTTCTGTCCGTAACTCACTTTTTCGGCACATACTTGTCCAATGCATGATTTACAATGTGTTTAAAATTTGCCCAAAATTCTTCCACGTCCATAGTACCGCAAGTAAATGAAGTAGATTCATTTACTAAGTGGGACGCTAACAACTGCTTATCTGCATTGCATTATTGGCCACCGTTAATGATTTTTTATTTCACTAGCTTTGCTTTCCATGCAAGATTCACATACAATTTGTACTTTTTGGTCTGCAAAACATAAATTCACAGCAGTATTCAAATCTTTTTACTTTAAAGTTATCCTGGGTGATGCCACCAAATTACTAAGACCTTCCCCTGTATTATGACAAAAAATCACAATCAAGTGCACTTTTTGCTATCTCAAAGCTATTGTAGTGCAACCATAAGTGAAAAGGAAGAGGAAATAATAAAAATCCCATGTATTCATCTTTTTATTGTACCTCCTCATTGATAATATGGCTCATTTGAAAATGTGGCTCACTGCAATAATAAATTTCATGTAGGAAGTACAATTGGGTTTTGCATTTGAAATTTGAATACTGCTTGATTGTGTCTGGTCTTATACTGTTTCTTTCTTTTTTTTCATTTTCTTCATTTCATGTTTTATAACTTCTTTCCCATGTGCTGTTCAAGAGTGGAACGGTAGAGAGACAGCTTGAAGGTGGTTCATTGAACCCTCTGCCAGGCACTTAATTGTGAATAGCAGAGTAATCACGTAAATGCAGATATAGATGTAGACTTCACTTTGAAATCGAAGCTTGTTTCCTCATCACTGCTTGAGTTTTGGAACTTGGTGAATAAGATGTATCCGCAGTTAGATAACACAGTCGTAAGAGTTTTGATATCTTTTGCAGGACGCTACTGATATGAGGTAGGTTTTCCAGCGTCGGCAGTCATTAAAACGTAGTACAGATTGTGGCTGATTCTGGAGACAGAGATGCAACTCGCAATTTGCAATCTTGTGCCAAGATTTAATAACTTCATAATTAGGAAGCAAGCTCATCCTTCTCATTAATTTCATTGCAAGAATAAGATGTAATAACATTAAATGTTGATTAAAATTGGTTATGCAAACATTTAATTAAGAAAAACAACTTATTCACTTTTTCGAAACTTAAGTTCGTTTATCACACACTTTGAGTGAATGTCATATGCGAAAGAAACCGGGGATATTCATGTTCAGGTGCCGGAAGCCATGGACCCAAAGAAATTGAAAACCACTGCTTTAAATAACACCTTTTCTCCTTTATTGCATTTCAGTTCCACACTGGGAGGTGGGCCGGTAGTGGAAGAAACTGCGCTTCAGTCCAAGGTTACACAAATAGAAAATATAACAACAAATTAAGTATATTTAAAAGACACATTGGTGGACAATATTTATAATGTGAAACTTGAGTTTCTCCTAGCGTATACAGGGTGTCTCGTTTATCTTGACCACCCTAAATAATTGTTTGTCCAGATGCAAATTACAAAATGTTTCAAGCATATGTTCTTTAGCCATCAGTGGGACATCAATCAGCATGATTGCCTTCATTGTAGCTTTGTTTTTTTTACAAAGATATGAACAATGGTATGACTTTTTTAAATGTCACCCTGTATTTTTTATCTGTTACTTCATTTCCTCTCCTAAAGACGTACTCCTAAATGTATCACAGTGTACCATTCACTGAAACACAACGTTATTAATTACATAACACAACACTGACTTTGAGCCCAGGATCACAAACTCGTCCACTTGCTGAAGTTGTCAGAAAACAAATGAAAACCAAGTAAAAACATAACACAAAATTGACTTTGTTTATCCTGTACCATCGCTCAGGAGTAGAACATTCAAAGGCGTTCAAAGTGGTGACCCTGGACACCAATACACTCGTGTACTCGTTGAATGAAAGAGTTATTCACTACTTCCAGTGTTGCCTGCTGGAGAGAATTACAAGCAAGCACGATACTTTCCGAGTTGTTGGAATATCACGATAAGCAACGTCTTTAATGCATCCCCAAAGAAAAAAGTCCAGAGGATTTAAATCAGGAGACATAGGAGGACAAGTAAGTGTTCCTCCTCGACCAATCCATCTGGCAGGATACCTTCGGTTCAGAACACGACATGTACGCAAGGCGTTATGTGCTGGACATCCATCGTGTTGATACCACATAAGCATTCTGGTTCTTAGCGGCACTTCATCCAGAAGAGGGGAAAAAATTCATCTTAGGAAGTTGGCGTGCGCTTTGCTGATTAGACTACCATTGATGAAATGAGGGCCAATAATTGTAGTACCATGCATGCAACATCAGACGTTAACTGTCCATTGATCCTGATATTCCACCTGCCTAAGGCATCATGGGTTGTCGCGGGACCTATAATGCATGTTCCTTGTATTTACCTGTCCTTTGTTTGAGAAGGAACATTCGTCGGTAAATAGAACATTGCAGAAGAAGTTCGGGTTGCTGAGGATTTGCTGCTGTGCCCACTGACAGAACTGTACATGATTCTGGAAATCATTCCCATGCAATTCTTGATGTAGGAGTACATAGTAAGGATGGAACTTGTGACATGTAAGAATACTGTTGTGGTTGGCAGGAGAGCCAACACCGTGTTACTAAAGGAAGCCGAAAGGCACGCGTTTTAGCTCACGCAGGCTGGCGTGAGGTCTGTTCAAATGGTTCAAATGGCTCTGAGCACTATGGGACTCAACATCTTAGGTCATAAGTCCCCTAGAACTTAGAACTACTTAAACCTAACTAACCTAAGGACAGCACACACACCCATGCCCGAGGCAGGATTCGAACCTGCGACCGTAGCAGTCCCGCGGTTCCGGACTCCAGCGCCAGAACCGCTAGACCACCGCGGCCGGCGTGAGGTCTGTAACAGGACAAGGAAATTAGAAAAAACGGACGTAGCTGGTGGAATACTTAACTTTAATCCATTAATGGTGAACGTCGCTCTTGACGGTACATTATGCACAGTATCAATAGTAACTGGTAATGGCGCCTTGCTAGGTCGTAGCAAATGACGTAGCTGAAGGCTATGCTAACTATCGTCTCGGCAAATGAGAGCGTATATTGTCAGTGAACCGTCGCTAGCAAAGTCGGTTGTACAACTGGGCGAGTGCTAGGAAGTCTCTCTAGACCTGCCGTGTGGCGGCGCTCGGTCTGCAATCACTGATAGTGGCGACACGCGAGTCCTACGTATACTAACGGACCGCGGCCGATTTAAAGGCTACCACCTAGCAAGTGTGGTATCTGGCGGTAACACCACAAATACAATGTACACTAGTTTTAGGAATGCCAATCTCGGTTTCAAACTGTTGTGTTCTCACATGTGGATTCCTAGCAACGGAAACGAGAACAGTAACTTCGGCAGCTTCGTTTGTGCGAGTGCTACAACGATTGGGTTGTCGTGGGTTGAAACGTCTTGTTTCCTGAAGCGTTGCAACAAGATGAGAAAACATTCGTCGGGAAGGTGGGTTCTTCTCAGGATATCGTTCTCTGTACAGTTCCGCTGCCTGTGTAGCAGTTCGCTTACTTTCAACAACAACAACAAGAGAAACGTTATGTCGATGCAGTTTGTTGGAAGGACAGCCTTTACTGTATGCCTACTCTACACAACAGTATTTAAAAGAACTAAACTACTGTACTAAATGTACCTGTACATAAGAAAACAGTATTGCAATTACTGTTCAGCTAACTTACATTCCCCATAGATGAGTAGCATTCCTACCTTCTCTTTGTTGATGTACATTCTACTCACACAACTCTTCAACTGGCGATGGTTGATGGAATGACGTGTGCGCATTCTACTTATGTTTACATTTGTCCTGTCAACGTCAGCACATGGATGTGTTCCATTACACCTACATATATACTCCGCTAGCCACCAAGCGGTGTGTGGTGGGGGCCCAATTCACGCCAAGTCATATTTCCTCCCCTCTGTTCCACTCGCGGATCGCACGAGGGAAAAACGACTGTCTGAACGCCTCACTACGAGCTCTAATTTCCCTTATCTTTGAATGGTAATTATTGCGCGATTGAAAGTTGGTGGTAATAATATATACTCTACATCCTCGGCGAAGATCGGATTTCGGAATTTAGTGAGCAGCCCCTTCCGTATAGCGCCACGTCTATCTGCAAGTGTGTCCCACTTCAAACTTTCCATGAGATTTTTAATGCTCTCGCGATGGCTAAATGAACCAGTCACGAATCTTACCGCTCTTCTTTGGACCTCTTCAATCTCTTGAATGAGACCCAACTGGTAAGAGTCCCATACAGACGAACAATACACAATACTCTGGACGAACTAACGAATTGTAAGCAATTTCCTTTGTTGGAGGACTGCATCGCTCCAGGTTTCTACCAATAAACCGCAATCTAGAGTTCACTTTCTCCGTTACTTGTGTAATCTGATTGTTCCATTTGAGATCATTTCGAATAGTCACACCCAGGTACTTGACGGATAATACTGCTTCCAAAGACTGGGCATTTATTTTGTACTCGTACATTAATGGGGATTTTTGCCTTGCTATACGCAGTAGGTTACACTTACTAATATTGAGATATAACTGCCAGTCATTGCACCACGCATTTATTTTCTGCAAATCCTCATTGATCTGTTCACAACTTCCGTGTGATACTACTTTCCTGTAGACTACAGCATCATCGGCAAACAGTCTAATGCCACTGTCAATACCATCAACCAGATCGTTTATGTAAATCGTAAAAAGCGGCGGATCTATTATGCTACCCTGGCGCACACTTGAAGTTATGCTTGCTTCTGTTGAAGTTACCCAATTCAGGACGACATACTGCTCTCTGTCTGCTAGAAAACTTTCTATCCAACCGCATATGTACCCTTAGTACCTGTACTAAGTGCTGGGAGTGTCCATGTCAATGTTGTGCTATGTAATTAATAATGTTGTGTTTCCGTGAATGGTACACTGTGATACATTTTTGAATAGGTCTTTAGGAGTGGAAATGAAGTACTGAATAAAAAATACGTGGTTCCATTTAAAAAAGTCATACCGCTGTTCATATCTTTGTACAAAACAAAGTTACGTCGAAGGGAATCATGCTGACTGATGTCCCCCTGACGGCTAAAGAACATTTGCTTGAAACATTTTGTAATTTGCATGTGGACAAACAGTTATTTAGGATGGTTAAGATAACTGGGACATCCAGTATAGTAAAATGTTGAAATAACTTCTCATAAGTTATTTCAATATTTATGATTTTTACATAAAAACAGACAGCAGTAAATGATTTTTAAATGCAAAATTAATGACAATTTTTATGATTTTTAAAGCATTTCGATGATTTTATATTACAGTTAAAAATTAAACGGTGGCAGTAATGGGAATGATCCTACTGTATGACGATAATGGTGGTGTTCATGATGATTAGTAGTATGGGCCCTGTGGTAAACCACAAGCAGCTACCAGGAGTCACTGAGGTGGGAAGGGAGGATAATGGAAAGATGGTGTGAGATGGTGTGTTGTGACAAGGGCTGGCAATAGCATTGATTCTTAGGATGGTTTTCATCGTTGGGGCGTGCGAATTAGTTGAAATTCCGGTGGAAGAGGATGGATAAGTCATGGAGCTACATGGAAGGTGCAATATGGGTCTAGAAGCACAGAAGGGAACCCGTCCTGGTGGTTAGTGGCTGGAACTACTGGGAGCTTGGACTGGGCTCTATGATTAATGTATTGGATCAGAAGAAGGTTTATGAAGAGAAAAAGCTTTGGGAAGTGGATTGTGTAGGATACGAGCTGGAGAAGGTAGATAGATGTGGAAGATGAGGTGCAGTGCATGCCTTCCCAGGATTTTAAGTGTCGAGGATTTAGAGGAAGTGGAGATCCAGGCAACATTGGCGTAAGTGAGGAGGGGCAGATGAGGGATTTATAGGCGAGGATAGTGATAGGATGGTTTAGACCTCAGGTGTGGCCTGCTAGTAGTTTTGGCCTGTTTCGGGCTTTGTGGTGGATAGTAAGGTGATGTGCATTCCATGGTAGTTTTCTGTCGAAGATTAGTCTTAAATATTTACAATTTTAGTCAGAGTAATCAGCTTGTTGTAGACGGAGAAGTAGAAATATGGACAACAGAAACACCAAGTGGTGCACTGGAGAGAGGCACGGGACAGTTGGTGTCTGATGAGGAGTAGTAGTAGTAGATTTATTCATCCGTAGATCTCTTTTTACAAGGATATAGGACATGCCGAAGTATTTACAAATTTAGCTCAATTTAAAATAATCTAATTTGTATACACATATATTTACAGACTTCTAGTTAGAGACAATCATTAAATTTTCTCTTGGTATACAATACCCTTTTTACAAATAACTTATAAAATAATGAAATGCCACATTGTTCACTCATATCTCAGTATCAGTCACTGCACACACTATACACACATTGTTTCATAACACTTCACTCACTACACACACCCACACACACACACACACACACACACACACACACACACACACACACACACTGGTGATCTTCGGACCATTTTCTGTACCGCAACTTCCCATTTGTTATCCTGAAAAACTGAGTCAGCATCCCTCCACAATGAGTGAGATGTTGAGCTCAGAAAGAGGAAGAGATGTTAGTATTGTGCTACGCATAGCTTGTGGGTAAGTATTTCTAGAAAGGAAAAAAGGGAAAAAAACAACGTGAAGGTGTTAGGTGGAATGATGGATATTTTATAATCATCATTATTATGATTTATTTTAACATTTTTTTATCAAACCCCTACTCTGCTTTACCTAAGTAATCCTTCAATGTATAAAATGTATTGCATAACAGGTACTTTTTAGCTGCCTTTACTTTGGCAAATTATTTAATCTCTTTTGCTAATTTATTGTACAGTTTTATACCTTGGTAAAAAATGCTGCTTTGAGTTTTATGCTTATTTTTTTCTTGGTAAATGTAAGTTGAGTCAATCTCTTGTTGCATGGTCATGGACAGAGCTGTTTGTACAGTAATTACCAATGTTATTTTTGATGTGTAGAACTGAACTGGTAAATGTATTCACACAGAGCAGTTAAAAATCCCTTGTGTTCTGAATAGATCTTTACAATGAGCTTGAATAGTATTTTTGGTTATTATTCTTATTGCTCTTTTCTGGGGTTTGAAAATTGTGTTCATATTTTATGCATTTGTTCCCCAAAAAAGAATTGAGTGTACATATAAATAATATGTTGCTAAAAGACACTGCTTGTTACACACTGACGATAGGATTCTAAGGACATAACATGCTGATGACATTCTGTTTGGAAGTACCTATGTGTGTTCACACCACTTCAACTGAGAATCAATATTCATTCCTAGAAATTTTGTATTTGTTACACAGTCTATAGAGGTGCCATCTACATTTAATTTAAAATTGTCATTTTTCCTCTTCAAATTGAAATTCATGGTATTAGTTTTCTTTATCTTCAGTGTCACTTTATTTCTTATTGACCAATCATAAACTTCCTTGAGAGTTTCATTTGCTTTCTCAGCAAGGAGTTCCCTTGTTTTCTCAGTGACTATAATATTGCTGTCGTCAGTGAAGAGGATCTTTTCACCATGAGTAACACTACTGGGAAAGTGATGGATGTATATCAGGAACAGTATTGATCCTAATATGCTACCTTGTGGAACCCCAATATTAATGTATTTTGGTTCTGATAAGTGTTTTACTAAATTTTTAGATCTATTTGAAGTATGTTTTATCCCTACTCTCTGTACCCTATCTGTTAGGTATGATCAGAACCAGTTGTTAGCTACCCCTCTTATTCCTAATGTTTCTAATTTATTTAATAGAATCTTGTGGTCGACTGTACTGTATCAGACACCTTTGAAAGATCCAAAGCTACACAGACAATGTCATCGGCATGTTTCAGGAGGTATGTGGGTGGTGGTGGTGGTCTGGGAATGTCTGCATCAGACGGATGTAAAGGCGGGTGGACAGGACGAGTCTTGAGGCATATGCAAGAGCGGGTATGGTTGATTGTGAAGGTGCTGAAGGGACGATGCTGTAGGTTGGACATGGTTTCAATTTATTCAGTGTTGGGAAATGAGGTGGGTGAGATAAAGAAGTTGGTCATCAATGGAAATAGTTGGGACGAAAGCCAAACTGATTGTCTGGATTGAGTATGTGGGTTACAAAATGTTCATGGATTTGTCAGGTAAGGATGTTCTCAAGGATTTTGCTTACTGGTGGCTATCATCTGAAACACATCATATTGTTTACGTACTTCAGGGTTATACATTGAAATGATATGCAATGGGGTGAAGACACGAAGGCAATAGTGAGGAATCCGGAAGGAAGGAAGGAAGGATGGAATGTCAGAGTTCAACGACCTGTTCACGACAAAGTCGTTATGAAGGTGTAACAACTCATGTTGAATGTTACTTAACTTAAATTTCTTCTGCCTGGTCCATTGCTGAATGAATGCGAAATTTTCATGCTTCTCAAAATTTATTCACATTAAGTGACATCTGAACTGCACACTTGCCATGTCAACAAAACACAGACAGACTTCATCACTGATCTCTTTGACTTCCAAAAGTAACTTCAAAACTGACTCCTCACAGCATTGCTTTATACAGAATTTTAACAATAACTTCCAAAATAAATTATTATTAATTTTGTACAATTTTGATGTTACAATTAAAATTTACAAAACGTAAAGAAACTGATGTTACAGCTGAATAAGGTATAAAATACAATATTGAATGGCAATCTGTTATATTAATATCTTTAGTTTTCCATAAGAAAATCATTCTGAACTTTAATTACAGTTTGGATTTGGTTACTAATACTCAATGGTAGTACATAGCTCGTGCTTTATCTGATTACATACATAAAATGCACAAATAAGGCCTCAGATTCTGGAAATTGGAAAATTGTGAGGTGTAAACAGTTAATTAGAAATGTAATTACAAAGAATATTAACTGCAGAGGAAGGCATAAAAATAAATAAGAAATGGAAATACATCACTTGGTAATAACTTTTAAGCTGTTTCTCAAGATAATGAGATCTTTTGTTACTGGATTTTTAGATTACCATTTTGTTAATTAGAAGCATTGATTTTTCATGCTAACATCTCTGCAGTCTCTAGTTATTTATTTCTAAGGATTTAGTACTCCAATTTCTTGATTAGTTACTTAATTTAGTACATATGCGTAATTATATCAATGACAACAAACCATAGTCCACAGATAATTATGAAAACGCACGTTCTTCCAGAACATTCCACACGCCTTCCCAATAAATATCAAGGTTTTTTTTTTTTAATAGGACAGAATGATATACATAAAGACAACCACACAAGGCCTAAGGAAGCACTGAATTGTCCGATAACTATCCGGACACATATAAAAAAGATGGTATCAGACATTTCATATGAATTTTGGGGAAGGCCTTATCGTTATAAAGGGACTACATATCAGGAATAGATAAGGACGGGGAGAGAAATCTGTCTTGGTAAATTGAAACTAAGCATCCCTGCATTTACCGCAAATGAATGAAGAAACTACCAGGGGAACCGTGTGAAACTTTTGCACGTTTATAGTTTTAAATAATGACAATATTTTGAAAAAGTATAGGCGTCGTGGGAATGAAGAGAAAATATCTTTAAAAATGAACCAAACGGCGTGAAACAACAATCATGAATTCATGATACGTCTTCGTATAAACATGCATACGATTTTGAACGAAATTGTTTTCAGAGGCTTACAATATCTCGGCATAAACGATATTTGACGTAAGACTGTAATCTTCGTGCAACTTTTGTTTTTCACTTGCTTCACAGAATATAAAAATGGTATATCACTAAGTCACAATGATCTCTAACTGTATTTTGAGATTCTGATCGCACTTCATACAGTATGTAAGCACGTCAGGCCATATTGGCAATAGGTAAATCACAATTCAAGGCTACAACGAGAAATGTTTCTCGCTTCAAAAAGTCTCTTCGTTTAGGAAAGTCAACTTGAACAACGGACAGAGATAAAGAACTACCACAGTGGTCACGGCTAGTATGTACGACAATGCTGTATACTACAAATGATCCATTTAATAAGTACTTTAAAATGATATTTGTAATAAGATACCATGAAAAGGAGGTCCCTTATTAGTGATTAATAAGTTACGTTCGTAAAATATGGGTATGAAGCTGCACATTAATGATGCCGTTCTGTTCTATGAGAGTTAAAAGTCACTTTCACCTAAAAATTTTCCGCGAATACCGTAGTAAGTTTTACCGCAAAATCAATATGAAATGCCAGAAGCCGGTTAAAAACTTTTCTAATGATATATCATTCCTCATTGTACGATTAGTATGTGTCGTCTTGAGAAGTAATATGTATGATATAAAATCAAAATCATGGTGCCCAGTATTTGTCCTAACAGCAGTGTTACAGTATACGAGTTAAATGATTTGACCAGCTCTCTCAGGGCGGAAGGTAAATATATATTCGTGAGAAAATATGGAGTATCTGTTGTGGCGTAGCAAAACAGCCACGCCACTCTGAGGTAGCCGAAAGGCACGCGTACACACACGCCGGCTGGCGTGAGTTCTGGAACAGGATACTTAATTAATGCTATAAGAAAAGTATGCAGCTCCTTGAATACTTAACTTTAATGCATCCTTGTGGTACATCGCTATTGACGATACAAATGAGACTATCTCCAGATACGGTTAATTACAATCACTGTAAGGCTAATGGCGCCTTGCTAGGTCGTAGTCATGGACTTAGCTGAAGGCTATTCTAACTGTCTCTCGGCAAATGAGAGTAAGGCTTCGTCAGTGTAGTCGCTAGCAAAGTCGTCGTACAACTGGGGCGAGTGCTAGTCAGTCTTTCTAGACCTGCCATGTGGTGGCGCTAGGTCTACAAGTACTGACAGTGGCGACACGCGGGTCCGACATGTACTAATGGACCGCGGCCGATTTAAGCTACCACCTAGCAAGTGTGGTGTCTGGCGGTGACACCACATTCCTCCCCCGCAAATCGGCGAACGGTCGTGTAATAAGGCTTCCGCCCGCCGTGGGGAGGGCCCCATGTTGACGCATGCGATGAGGTGGGGAGCCTAACAACAGGCGAGGCTGTGCCACCCGCACCCGGCCATTCGGTCCGAGGGGAGCTAGGAAACGCCTGGAAACCTACTCCAGGGTGCACGTCAACATGCGGCGTATGCGCCCGTAATGAGACAGGAGGGGCCGAAGGGTCGACCTCCATTGCGTCGGGGTATCCGACGCGCGATGACGCCATGTGGTCCGGAGCGAAGGACAGCTGGTCACGGGAAGCGATCGGCGGCGCGTGACCCAGGGAGGCGGTTGGCGGCTGCAGCGAAGCGTCCACTGCGGGCGGCGCCGGCGGCGGCTGCGGCGGCGGCGCGACGCCATGGGGCAGAATGGAAGGCATCGTCGGTAACACCTGGGATGAGGCGAGCCAGTAGATGGGTCCCCAGGGCGCTGACCGGACGGCTCCGTCGCTGAAAGCAGACGGGGAGCGGCAGAACCCAGGCGACGACAGAGGCGCAGCTGATTGAGATGCCGACGCACCTCACCAGAGGGCCCCAAAACCAAATACATCGCGCGGCCGAGGCAGCGAAGAATGCGCCCTGCGAGCCAACGCCGTGAACCGCGATAGTTGCGATAGAATACAACGTCGCCTGGAGCAAAAGCAGGAGTCTGCCGCTGCACAGGAACCTGATGCGGCGGATGCAGCAAAGACATCAAGGTTCGATGAGGACGACCGTGAAGCAACTCAGCCGGCGAGCGACCATCGCGGGGCTGAGAGCGATACGAAGACAAAAAGAGCAACAACGCGGCCTCCCGAGAATGCGACTCTTTCAACTTCAACATCTGTGACTTGAAAGTCCGGACCAAACGTTCAGCGGCACCGTTTGACTGATCATTATCAGAACGCAACAACAAAACACCACGTCGTACAAAAAGTCTCTCCTTGTGAGCAAAAAATCGGCGAACCATCAGATCCTCGATCCGGGACTTCGACAAGGGCCATTGCGTAGCAACAAAACGCAAAACGGTAGCAAGGACAGGGTCAGCAGCTGTGGCTGTAGCTACACGACGAAAATCAATCGGAAACGATTCGACCACCTCATCAGTTTCCGCATCAATGAACATGCAAGCAAGTTCGGAAGAATCGAATGCTTTATCCTCGGCAACAGGCAAACGGGACAACGCATCTGCGTTTCCGTGCTTAGCAGTGGACCGATACAAGATATCGTAGCGGTACTGCGAGAGGAAAATAGACCAGCGAATGAATTTCTGCGCTGTACGAGGAGGTACAGGCTTGTCCGGATGAAAAAGCGATGTCAAAGGTTTGTGGTCTGTGATGATGGTAAAGTGACGACCATACAAGAAATCGTGAAACTTTGTAACACCAAACACGAGAGCCAAAGCTTCTTTCTCTATCTGGGAATAATTGCGTTGCGCTGACGACAACAATTTGGACGCAAAGGCAATAGGGCGATCATGCGAACCATCTTTGTGCGCAAGCACAGCACCGATCCCGAAATCCGATGCATCTACCATCAACAAAAGGGGTTTCTGGGGATCGAATGGCGTAAGGCAAGTATTTGAAACCAACGCCGATTTCAATTGGCGAAAGGCGCGTTCGCATTCCGTCGACCAGACGAACGGAACACCTTTACGGCGTAAGCGATGAAGCGGAGCTGAAATGGAAGAGGCATGAGGAAGAAATTTATGATAATAGTTAATTTTTCCCAACACATTCTGTAGCTGCTTCACATTTTGCGGCGAAGGCAAGTCCTGTATGGCACGGAGGTGCTCCGGACTCGGATTTATGCCTTGGGCATTAATTACATGGCCCAGATATGGCAAGTCACGAGCAAAAAACACACATTTGTCCTTCCGCAAGCGAAGACCATTTTGTCGCAAGACCTGAAATAATGTTCGGAGATTTTGTAAATGTTCCGCTTCTGTCTTTCCGGAGATCATTATATCGTCCAGATAGTTTGCTGCAGTAGGGACTGACGCACAAATAGTTTGTAAATATTGCTGAAACAATGCAGGGGCGGATGCACACCCGAATGGCAGTCTTTTGAATCTGTACAATCCAAGATGCGTGTTAACCACCAATACGCGCTGGGATGCTTCGTCCACCGGTATTTGCAAGTACGCATCTGCTAGGTCCAACTTTGAAAAATATTTTCCCGGGCACAGTTTGTCAAAAAGATCTTTCGGGCGGGGCAAAGGAAAAGTAGCAGTCACTAGTTGTGGATTCACTGTTGCTTTGAAGTCCACGCAAAGTCTCAATTTTCCGGAAGGTTTTTGCAAAATTACTAAGGGTGAGGCCCAGAGAGAAGCCTGCACACGTTCAATGACACCTTGGGAATCTAAATCGTTTAATGTTCTTGCGACCTCATCACGCAATGCGTGGGGAACATAGCGCGCTCTGAAAAATTTCGGTTGCGCGTTGACTTTTAGTTCCAAATGTGCTTCATAGTTCTTAGCGCAACCAAGGCCCGGTGCAAAAATGTCTGCAAATTCCTCACATAGACGAGAAACACTGGCTGAAGGCACAGTCTGGTTCACTGATAGGACCTGATTTACTATTGACAAGTTAAACAATTGAAATAAATCTAAACCAAACAAGTTCACTGCAGCAGAAGAACGAAGAACGTAAAATGACACAAGTTTTGTTTGTCCCTTGTATGTTGCAAGAAGGCTGCACTGTCCTAACACAGGGATATGCTGTCCTGAATAACTAGTGAGCTGAACTTTTGCGGCACGCAACGGCGGTGCGCCCAGTTGCTTGTACGTGGCGTGATTGAGCAATGAAACTGCAGCTCCGGTATCGAGCTGGAACGGTAGCACTTGTCCGGCAAAGTCCAAATCTACAAAAAGTTTATTGTCCTGCTGACGACAAGAGCGACTGTTTTGTGCAACTTGAACAGACACTGGTACAGAATCACTTGCGACGTGACGGGAGTGCCGTCGACGTCGACGCACACTTTCTGTGGGACGAACACAGTCACTGTTAGAGAGAGGAACACTGGGCGGAGTGGCATTAACTACATGAATGTCCATGGGCGAATGTTCCCGAGCCTGAGTGTCCTTGGTTCGATTCCGGCGCGAAGCAAAGGGCCTGGAACGGGTGGTAGTGTCCGATCGGAGCTTTTTCTGGAAAACACTTTGAACATGTCCTTTCTTATTGCAGAAAAAGCAAATATCTTGGCGTGACGGGCAATGTTCACGCGAATGTCTAGTTGCACACCGCGGGCATGATTTCAGCACTGCATTCGCTCGCTTTCGCGGGGCACGTGGTTGTGCGCTTGGCGTGCGCGAAGGCTGTTTACAGTTCCTTGCAGCGCGCCCGGCGGTCCGGTTAATGCGACACACAGCTGGCGAAGTTTCAAATGATTCCTGAGCAAAGTCAAGTGTGTCTTGCCTATCCAATATGTCTATCACTTGTTGAAGGGAGGGATTGACTAGTTTCAAAATCTGTTCCCTTATGCGAACATCAGAAACGTTCTGTGCTATTGCATCACGCACCATTGTATCTGAATAAGGAAGGCCACAGTCACATTCAAATGCGCAGTCCCTAGTAAGGCCTTGCAAAGTTGCAACCCACTCCCGATGAGTTTGACCGGCCGTACGTTTTGTACGAAAGAACGTATACCTTTTTGCAACTACATTAACTGTTTCTTTGAAATAGGCATCTAAAGCCGACACAATTTCTTCGTAGGACAGAGTTGCTACGTCGCGTCGGGGAAACAATTTCACTATCACACGGTAGGTGGACACACCTACACACGAAAGCAAAAACGGCTGCCGCTCATTACCTTAAATTCTGTAGGCGGCGAGATGAAATCCAAACTGGCGTGACCATTCCGTCCATGTCTCGTCGTCGGCGTTAAAGTTGCGAAACGGCGGGGCAACTGCGTGTTGTGGCTGCGGTAGCGATGAAGCGGCGGCGGCCGCATCGGTGTGCAGTACACGTTGACCCTGGACGAGCTGTCCAAGGGCATCCAATAACGCCTGCGTCTGCTGATTCTGCAAGCGATAAAATTCGGACAGTACATCCGGAGAATGTGGCGAAGCCATGACACAAATAAATCAGAGCAATACGAACGCGAAAGCCTCTTTTGAGACTCGTCGCCAATCTGTTGTGGCGTAGCAAAACAGCCACGCCACTCTGAGGTAGCCGAAAGGCACGCGTACACACACGCCGGCTGGCGTGAGTTCTGGAACAGGATACTTAATTAATGCTATAAGAAAAGTATGCAGCTCCTTGAATACTTAACTTTAATGCATCCTTGTGGTACATCGCTATTGACGATACAAATGAGACTATCTCCAGATACGGTTAATTACAATCACTGTAAGGCTAATGGCGCCTTGCTAGGTCGTAGTCATGGACTTAGCTGAAGGCTATTCTAACTGTCTCTCGGCAAATGAGAGTAAGGCTTCGTCAGTGTAGTCGCTAGCAAAGTCGTCGTACAACTGGGGCGAGTGCTAGTCCGTCTTTCTAGACCTGCCATGTGGTGGCGCTAGGTCTGCAAGTACTGACAGTGGCGACACGCGGGTCCGACATGTACTAATGGACCGCGGCCGATTTAAGCTGCCACCTAGCAAGTGTGGTGTCTGGCGGTGACACCACAGTATCTGTTACGTAATCCACGCGTAAGACGGTAATTTGATATGTTAAATAGGAATTCTCTGTAGTCTTCAAACAGCCTGGTCGAATACCGCGAAGAATTTTAAAGAAGCGCTCCTAGCATCGTAACTACTCGATGTACTCCAGACAAAAGTGTAGCAGATATGCCTAGAATTAAAAGTGAACTGTGGGAGGAAATGTGACACTCTAGCGAAGTCCTGCTGGATACACTTAGAAAATCGGTTTCTGAGGTAGCTTTTACATTATTTCAACTGCTTCCACCACATATCTCTCGTAGGCGTCGTAATACTCAACTGGCCATTAAAATTGCTACACCACGAGGATGACGTGCTCCAGACGCGAAATTTAACCGACAGGAAGAAGATGCTGTGATATACAAATAATTAGCTTTTCAGAGCATTCACACAAGGTTGGCACCGGTGGCGACACCTACAACGTGCTAACATCAGGAAAGTTTCCAACCAATTTCTCATACACAAACAGCAGTTGACCGGCGTTGCTTGGTGAAACGTTGTTGTGATGCTTCGTGTAAGGAGGAGAAACGCGTACCATCACGTTTCCGACTTTGATAACGGTCGGATTGTACCCTATTGCGATTGCGGCTTATCGTATCCCGACATTGCTGCTCGCGTTGGTCGAGATGCAACGACTGTTGGCAGAATATGGAATCGGTGGGTTTAGGAGGGTAATACGGAACGCCGTGCTGGATCCCAACGGCCTCGTATCACTAGCAGTCCAGATTACAGGCATCTTATCCGCATGGCTGTAACGGATCGTGCAGCCACGTCTCGATCCCTGAGTCAACAGATGGGGACGTTTGCAAGACAACAACCATCTGCACGAACAGTTCGACGACGTTTGCAGCAGCATGGACTGTCAGCTTAGGCCGGCCGGTGTGGCGATGCGGTTCTAGGCGCTGCAGTCTGGAACCGCGTGACCGCTACGGTCGCAGGTTCGAATCCTGCCTCGGGCATGGATGTGTGTGATGTCCTTAGGTTAGTTAGGTTTAAGTAGTTCTAACTTCTAGAGGACTGATGACCACAGATGTTAAGTCCCATAGTGTTCAGAGCCATTTTTTTGACTGTCAGTTCGGAGACCATGGCTGCGGTTACCCTTGACGCTGCATCACAGACAGGAGCGCCTGCGATGGTGTACTCAACGACGAACCTGGGTGCATGAATGGCAAAACGTCATTTTTTTCAGATGAATCCAGGTTCTGTTTACAGCACCATGATGGTTCATCCGTGTTTGGCGACATCGCGGTCAATGCACTTTGGAAGCGCGCGTTCGTCATTGCCATACTGGTGTATCACCCGGCTTGATGGTATGGGGTGCCTTTGGTTACACGTCTCGGTCACCTCTTGTTCGCAATGACGTTACATTTAAGATGTGTTACGACCCGTGGCTCTACCCTTCATTCGATCTCTGTGAAAGCACACATTTCAGCAGCATAATGCACGACCGCATGTTGCAGGTCCTGTACGGGCCTTTCTGGTTACAGAATATGTTCGACTGCTACCCTGGCCAGCGTATTCTCCAGATCTCTCACCAACTGGAAACGTCTGGTCAATGGTGGCCGAGCAACTGGCTCGTCACAATACGCCAGTAACTACTCTTGATGAACTGTGGTATCGTGTTGAAGTTGCATGGGCAGCTGTACCTGTACACGCCATCCAAGCTCTGTTTGACTCAATGCCCAGGCGTATCAAGGCCGTTATTACGGCCAGAGGTGGTTGTCCTGGGTACTGATTTCTCAGGACCTATGCACCCAAACTGCGTGAAAATTTAATCACATGTCAGTTCTAGTATAATATATTTGTCCAATGAATACTCGTTTATCATCTGCTTTTCTTCTTGGTGTAGCAAATTTAATGGTCAGTAGTGTTATAAGAAAGTCAAGCCGTAATTTTGTTGTAATTTTTTGTTCGATCCATTCGTGAATGTAATGAGACAAGCAGCGGCGTATACTGGTACTTTGGCGCCATGCACTGCACGGTGTCTTGCGGAGTATTTATTTAACTATCTGATTAAAAGTATCTAGACAGTCGGTCTTTTGGAAACCGTGTTTAAGCACTAGATGTCGCGAGAGGCGGACCATTCCAAAACTGCTGGAGTCGACTTTTGGTTATGTGACTGTGATGGCGTGGGAAAGCGTAGGAACAACCACAGCTGAACCAAGACCGCAGAGATATCGTGTACTGGTGGATAGGGTCCGTCGAGCACCGCGAAGGTTGGTTGGAGAACGACGCATGAAATCGGCGGCAGGAATCACTCGCGAGTTCCAAGGTACCAGGAATCCAGCCAGCACAATTACTATGCGTAGGGACGTAAAATGCATGGGGTACAGTGGTCGAGCAGACCCCTCTAAGCCACGTCTTTCTGTAGCCAATGCTAAGCGACACTTGGGGTGATGTAAAGGGTGCCGTCACTGAAATGTGGATGAATGGAGCGAGTGATTTGGAGTGATGGATCGTGCTATACCGTTTGGAAATTTGATGGAAGATTTTCGGTTTGACGAATGCCTGGGGAACGTTACTTGCCATCATGCGCAGAGCCATCAGTGAAGTACAGAGGAATGATGTTACTGGACGGAGCTGTTATCCGTGGTTTGAGTGTGGTCCCTTTATTAAGGTTAAGAAAACGATGAAAGTAATACGAAGATAGTATTCAGTACTGCGTACTGTAGAGGAACAGTTGTGAAACGGTTGTTTCTATCAGCATGACAGAGCTTCCTGTCACAATGCAGCATCTATTAGGCAATAGCCTGTGGACAACATTCCTGAAATGGACTGGCCTGACCAAAGTTCCGACACGAACCCAGTGGGGCACCTTCGGCATAAATTAGAACGTCGACCTGGCTCCGGACTCAAGCGTCTAACATCACTACCTTCTCTGGTTTCGGCTGTTGAGGGAAAATGGGCTGCAGTGTGTAATGGTCGCCTGGTCGTAGATATTGCTAATTGCTATAATCGCACTATTTCACTCCCATTTACGGAGCTTGTTAGCACTTGATGTTAGGTTGGCGACATTAAAATGCATTGTAGTAATCACTGCTGCTTGCTGGATCGCTGCTGTGTCTCGATGTTGATGCTGGCTCGAAATCTGGTTGTCTAGGGTTAAAAACATGAGGTCCCATGTTTTTTAGGTGCTTTTGATGATAAAGAACGAGCGAAACCAACAAATACGTAAACTTCAAATATTTATTACTCTGGTGGCCATCTTAATTCCACTGTCCACCAAAGACCATGACTCAACACAAAGTAGTACTTCCGTTACATGTTCTTTGCATTGTTTATCCACCTCAAACAATAACACACAAACACACTTTACCAAAGTGACATTCCGACTGCCTCCTGACCATTCTTGCTGCTTGTATTTATAACATTGTCAAAGAACTACTAAAAAGAGATATAGTTTACAAGTCACATGTACATTTGTTATCATAATTTGTGCAGAAAAGTTATTAATTTGCATCGAGTGACATAATTTAACATGTTATTAAAATGACAGACAGATTTGTTGACTTGACAGAATAATTCTTTGTTACAAAAAGGCCGTTTTTTAGAAGTTTGTCAATTGACTTCTCTAATTTGCATAAATAAGTAATTAAATGAATTATTAAGAATTACATTGGTTTTCGTCTAAAACAGGATTGATTTCGTGAATACTGAGTGAAACTGCTCCTAGTGAACAAATAGGTTTCACTGGGTGATTTTTATTTAAGGAGATCCAAAATAGTTGGCCACTATTTTTCGTACTTCATATTAATTATTTAAGATGAACTTAGTGTTTTTACATGATGACATTTGCTGTATCAGTGATCAAGGGATATAAACTTTTGTGTGGGTCAGTTATTCAGTATAATTTAATGGGTTGACTGTTTATGCAGACATGTTATGCAATCATTGTTAACATACACAATAACTTTTCTATAATCATAAATACTCGTTAAACTGGTTGAATTTGGAGGGTATCGCATACTTCGGCACAGTAAAGCCTTTAATATGTTCCGTTACAATACCCCCCTCGGGTAATATCATTTACAGAATGTTAATGATATTAGCCGACTAGGACAAATGTGTCAAATGGTTAAAATTTGGAAAATTACTACTTTAATAATTTTTTTGTTTTAGTATGCATAATGTGTATGTATGCAATGGCCGTTACACCGTTTCAAAATGACTTTTTCCTGCAAATATTTTAGTTGTGTTGTTTCAAATGCACTTTGTGTTATGTCATTCAGTATGACAGCATAATAAAAATAATTAGTAATATATGAATGTAAAAAAAAATGTTAATCTTTGCTCTCAGTGAGCCACATGGAAAATGATTAAAAACAGACACAAATATATCACATGCGATTTTAAGATATATCAAAAATATATGTAAATTATTTCAAAGTCAGTTCTCATTGAGTCAGAGATTAATCAAGATAATAGAAGGAACATAAATATATTACATAGATGGACAGGTCATATGTCCATAGGAAAATATTGCAATTTTCTGCTCTTTTTGAGCCACATAAAAGAAATGAAAACAAAGAACATAATTATAAGTATGAACATGATATATAAACACAAACAATAGAGAAGTCACATGTATGAATATAATATGCATTTGAAAAAAAAGGAATTATTTAAAAAACTTGTCTCCCATTGAGACACATAGTCAAGACAGTACAAGAACATATTAATACTAAAATTGGACACTTAAATTGGTCACAACATAACACAAACATCAAACTTGGTGAACATCTGATTGTACACAAATCTTATGCCTAAGAACACAACAGTAACAAAATGATGGGTCTTGCACAACAATTTTTCATTGTCTTTTATTTGGTGCAAGTATGTCCCATATTCAACAATACCAAAGGAAAGTAATAAATGTTTGTCACCTTCTTGCCCATTGCAAGTAAAGAAGATGTCTCAAAATTTAATATTCAATAGTGACAGTAAAAATATAAAAACATTCTCTCAGAGATCTGGAACTTTTCCAGGGTCTGTAGGATGAGTGGTAGTTTCTATTTGACACACCCAGTAAAAATCTTTGCTGATAACATGCTTTATGGAAAATGGGTAAGTAACTGTATTCAAACAGGGAAACGTGCTTAATCATGTTTATAAGGTTGCAATTCAGTGATGTTTCTTAATCCAAATAACCTTTTTGATCTGGGAAAGATAAGTCTATACGCATTAGGATGTGGGCTTTCTTTTATTTCAAATGGACAAATAATGTCAATGTTTACTTTAACATATGGACAACCTAGCTCAACATCTTTGTCTGTTTCAGTATTTTCAAACAATAGATCATTTTCAATTTCTTTAGTTCCTAAGTCTAATGTCTCTTTCCTACACTTAGACACACCCCTCTCTGTTTGCAAAGCGTTGAGAATTAAACATAAACCTTTGTTTTCACCTGTTCCTTTTAACACTGTGTTGTCACTTAACAAACTACTGTTTTCACCCCCTTTTTTATAAAGTCCACTACGGATTCTTGTCCACCATGTAGGATACAGGGTTGCACTTACCTTTGCTAATTCTTTCCAAAAGGCATCTTTTTTTATAAAGTTTCCATAGTTGTTCCACAAAACTTCTAAAAACTTTTCCCCTTTTTCTTGAAAACACACATTTGCATTCCATCCCTTTATATTTTCATTAATATTATTATTATTACCATTCTCATAGATTAGTGTTTCATAGTTCCCAATCGGCAATAGCTTGTCCTCAGATACACATTCCCTAGTCTGCATTTCACTTGAATTAACCTCATTATTACCCATGTTTGTCACATCACTTACCTTTACCACATAATCACTTTTCATTTCTACAAATACTTTTATTTCTTCCTCCACACTCTCGTCAATAACATCACTTGATTTAGGATCATTATTTAAATGTCCCTCTATTACTTCTTCCTCCTCCTCCACAACAACCCCATCTTCTGTTTCCCCCCTATGTATCTGAATCTCAGCAATTGAGTCTTTGGCTCCATTAAACACTTCGTCATCCCCCTTCTTATCAAATAAACCCCCCAAAATAGATTCTATTTGTGGTGTGTCTGACTTGTTATTAACACCAGCATCTTTTTCAGCCCAACTATGGAACTCTGCAATACCTTCAACTTCTGCACTTTCACTAACTACCTGTGCTTGAACACTGTTTTTATTAACTGTATCACTTTTACTCATAGTATCCCAAAACCTTTTATTAAATTCTAATTTATTCATTCTAACAACATCAGTATTTTCATGGTACTTACTCTTTACATTGTATCCTTTCCTTTTCCAGTTTCGGTTATGTGTTGTCCTATCATAATATTGTCTAGCCCCAAAACTACGGACATCTAGTGGGACTGTCCACCGTTTCCCGGCTGGTTCCCTCGGTCTGTCCGTTTGTAGTTGTCGTTTTGTTCACTAGTTTCAACAAATCCCCTTCTATCTTGTTCTCTTCCCCAATACCTATTTCTATCATTCCTGTTATCTCCCCTCCATCCTCCCTCCTGTGTATTGTTTCTGAAATCATTTTCACATCTCCTATCTCCCCTATTTGGAGCATTATTTCCAGAGTTTTCAAGGTCTCTCCTCCAATAATAGTCTCTATTTACAGTCCTGTTCCACCCCCCATACTGGTTGTTGCCAGAGCCAAAACTTTGGTTATTTTCTCTTTCCAAGGCCCTATCTAATCTATCTACAAATTTCAGGAACTCTTCCATTGAATCGTCTGGTCCATGCACCAATTCCCACTGGAGTCTCTCTGGTAACCTTCTTTTTAAAACATCAATTTGTGTCATAATATCAAAAGAGTTATTCAAGTGAGCAAGCTTTTTCAATTGATCTCTGCAAAATTTTTGTATTCCCCCTACTTTCCCTCTATACACTGGTCCATTTAGAAATTCTGACTTTAATCTGGCTTGTATGGATGGTGACCAAAATTTGCAAATAAACTTAGCTTCAAACTCTTCAAAAGTATTCCAAGAATCATTATTCTCAGTTGCCCAGGATAGGGCCTCCCCTTCTAGAAACCGTTTTACTAACTTAATTTTTATGTTATCTGACATTCCTACAACAAACATATCCTTACATTGGTGAATAAAGTCAATAGGGTGCAGATTTTCACCAGGAAAGCATTTCACTTGGATGTGCCCATACATTCTATTTTGATTGTAAAACATTTGTTTTGACATCAATGCATCTTCCAATTGTGTATATTTAGTGTGTATATTTTCTACTTTTGTATCTACATTAGTGGTATACAGGTTGTATTCATGTTTAAGGTTTTCTGATGTTTTGTCTATTCTCTGATCTAATCTTTCAACTTCAGTATCTACTCTGTTGTAGATAACAGCAATGCTGTCTGTGTTAGCTTGTATGTTTTCATTTAAACTTTCAACTTTAACTTGAAATTATTTTCTGAAGTGTATCAACTGTTCTCTAGTGTCCTTACTGAGGGTAGTTTTAATTTCCTCACACTTCTCATTGAGATGAGTACTGAATAGATCAAAATCCAAACTTAACTTATCCAGTCTATCTGTGAGTTTCAAACTTACTTGTTCAATTGATTGTTTAAGTTGCGAGTTTATTTGAGTTGCAAACCCTGCTAGCCACTCTGTTAAGTTTAATTGTTCACCATCCCCTGGTTCAATTTTTACATTTCCTACGATCTCATCACTCTCAGATAGAGACATGTTAACTAATAATTATTTTAAATGACAACAACAAAATACCTTGTTATGTGTAGCTATGCTATGATGTTGTGATCGGTGTTCCTGTTGACTTTCTTCACTTCTATTCGGTTTTATCGAAGCTGAAGTCTTGATTGATGAATTCCATTGACATAATCCAGACGTTAATCTTCCGAGCGGCGTAGTCGCACAAACACACTTTATTTATTTATTTATTTTTGACATATTTTCACTGTTGCCACACTGCACAAATAAAGTTTTTGGAATGATAAGCACTTACGAAATTTATCGCTGCACTATTATCATTGATGCACTTAAAGATCCCGGACGAGCCCACACTTTTGTAATGGTCGCCTGGTCGTAAATATTGCTAATTGCTATAATCGCACTATTTCACTCCCATTTACGGAGCTTGTTAGCACTTGATGTTAGGTTGGCGCCATTAAAATGCATTGTAGTAATCACTGCTGCTTGCTGGATCGCTGCTGTGTCTCGATGTTGATGCTGGCTCGAAATCTGGTTGTCTAGGGTTAAAAACATGAGGTCCCGTGTTTTTTAGGTGCTTTTGATGATAAAGAACGAGCGAAACCAACAAATATGTAAACTTCAAATATTTATTACTCTGGTGGCCATCTTAATTCCACTGTCCACCAAAGACCATGACTCAACACAAAGTAGTACTTCCGTTACATGTTCTTTGCATTGTTTATCCACCTCAAACAATAACACACAAACACACTTTACCAAAGTGACATTCCGCCTGCCTCCTGGCCATTCTTGCTGCTTGTATTTATAACATTGTCAAAGAACTACTAAAAAGAGATATAGTTTACAAGTCACATGTACATTTGTTATCATAATTTGTGCAGAAAAGTTATTAATTTGCATCGAGTGACATAATTTAACATGTTATTAAAATGACAGACAGATTTGTTGACTTGACAGAATAATTCTTTGTTACAAAAAGGCCGTTTTTTAGAAGTTTGTCAATTGACTTCTCTAATTTGCATAAATAAGTAATTAACATGAATTATTAAGAATTACATTGGTTTTCGTCTAAAACAGGATTGATTTCGTGAATACTGAGTGAAACTGCTCCTAGTGAACAAATAGGTTTCACTGGGTGATTTTTATTTAAGGAGATCCAAAATACCTAAGTTGTCCACTATTTTTCGTACTTCATATTAATTATTTAAGATGAACTTAGTGTTTTTACATGATGACATTTGCTGTATCAGTGATCAAGTGATATAAACTTTTGTGTGGGTCAGTTATTCAGTATAATTTAATGGGTTGACTGTTTATGCAGACATGTTATGCAATCATTGTTAACATACACAATAACTTTTCTATAATCATAAATACTCGTTAAACTGGTTGAATTTGGAGGGTATCGCATACTTCGGCACAGTAAAGCCTTTAATATGTTCCGTTACAAGTGCCTCCACAGACATTCAGATACCTGACTGTGCCCCCAGGAGAGCTCAAGCCATCATAGAGGCGAATGGTGGACACACACAAAGATAATATCCACTAATAGGTGTCTAGATAGTTTTTATCACATACTATATATGTAGAACAATTTAAGAAAAATCAGAATACATTAAATTGATAGTATTTCCGGTAATCAATAGATGTAGTAATGAAGTGTGTTGTGTAAAATATTTGAAACTCGTTTCATGATCTTTTGTGAAATATTACATTAACAATTATCAGGAGGAACAAACTGACAAACCTAAAGGAAACATAAACTCCAGAAAAGAAAACAATTCGATCCAATTAATGTCATTGTATGAAATCGTAGCAGCATTACGGTATGAATACTACATGTGGGGAGGGGTAAACACTAACTATATGTGGGGGGTATGGACAAGAACTAGATTTCTTCTTCCCGAAACTTTTTTGCTTATGCAGGTTGTTAATAAAGCCTTTTCCAAGCTTCTCTTTTCTCCACAGTCTATCATTCAGCATCTCCTCCCACTGCAGTCCTCTTTGGTACATATCATCCTTCACCTCGTCTCTCGATCTTGTCCGTGGCCTTCCAATTGTTCTTCGTCCAGATTGTGTCCACTCTAGAACTCTTCTCGGAAGTCCCATTATTTTAAAGTGGTCCCATAACTTAAACATATTTCTCTCCAGAGTTTCTTATAGGGGCTTGAACTTTTAGGTGTTTTGTATTATTTTATTCCTCATACTACCCCTTTTTTTTTATTACCATGGATCCCTCGTATAAAGCGCATCTCTGTAGCTTGTATTTTACTGAGATCATTCTTTGTCCAAGTCCAACATTCTGACTCATAAGTCAAAATTGGAAGATAATTTGACTTGTAAGTCATGATCTTTCCTTTGGCAGGTATTTACCTATTTCTAATAATGTCCGATACACAATAATAAACTTCTGAGCAATTTTCTATTTTCTCCGTAATTTCATGCCTGATGTTACGTTTCTTGGTTAATTTACTCCCTACATACTCGAAAGCAACCACTTCTTTAATAATTTTTCTATTGAAAGCTACATCCTTCTTTTTGTTTTGTTTTTCCTGTTGATTTTCATTACTTCAGTTTCTTTGAAGCTTATTTCCGTGCCTGCTTCTTCAGTTACTCTCTCCCAAGTGTTAAGTTGTTCAAATGATTCAAATTGCACTATAGGACTTAAGAGGGGTAGGACGTCAAACGGGCCGACTTGGAGCAGGAAAGGCACCACAGGACATTTCAATTTCCAGTGTCTATACTTTTACAAATAAATTCATAAAACTTTGTCACCATGACCAGGAAGGATTCAGAATTCACACTCATAGCAGTGGAAGTTCTAAAACATAACGAAGTAATTTTTTTTACGTGTGAAATTTCATCATTTTTTCACTTATTAATGGCAGCATTTGTTGCTATAGGTACACATTTCTTCATAAGTAAAAGAGATTCTTCGATGAATTTTGCACAGCACACAAACCATACTTAAAGGTGTATGAATCTCTAGAATTTTCCAAATCTATTAAAAACTGTGGTAAAAATGGAGGTAATTAACTATAAAATTTGTGTTTTTTCTAAACATGAAGTTTAAAATATAACAGTTCATTCGTTTTTTCATAAATTAAATAAATTGTAGAGCTTCACACACCTGTGAGTATGCTATGTATGCTGTGCAAAATTCATCTAAAAATCTCTCTAACTTATGAAGAAAAGTGTACCTATAGCAACAAATGCAGCCACTAGTAAGTGAAAAAATGATGAAAATTCGCACGTAAAAAAAAATTATTTTGTTATGTTTTCGAACTTCCACTGCAATGAGTGTGAATCATGAATCCTTCCTGGTGATGCTGACAAAGTTTTATGAATTTATTTGTAAAAGTATAGACAGTGGAAATTAAAATGTCCTGTGACGCCTCTCCTGCTCCAAGTCGGCCCGTTTGACGTCCTACCCCCCTTAACATCTGAGGTCATCAGTCCCCTAGACTTAGAACTACTTAAACCTAACCAACCTAGGGACATCACACATCTATGCCCGACGCAGGATTCGAATCTGCAGCAGCGCGGTTCCGGACGGAAGCAACCAGATCCGCTCGGTCACAGCGGCCGGCTGTTAAGTTGTTCTTACAATTTCTTTCCATTTTCTTCTCATATCATCTGCATATGCTATAATTTTCATATCGTAAGCTGATGTCCATTGGCAAGTTCACGCTATGATGTTGTCCATGACTATTAAAAAGCACTAGTAAGAGCACACTTCTTAGCCGAAACCCTCTGTCCGCAGTTGTGTACTTGGTTTCAACAATTAAACGAGTCTCGGATCCAAACCAATACCGAACGTAACAAAGCCGTTGAGCAGATCTTCCAGGTATGACGTACAACATGGTCCTGATGAAAGACAGGACTGTTGGAAGAAGTATATTAGAACTGGGACTATTAATGTTGTACCAGTAGAAAAGGATGGAAGAATCCAGGAAATAACGCGGACGAAAATAGGAAGACAGAACTATACGTTGAAGTGGTATTTCGGGATTTGACAAGCGATATAAAAAAATATAAATTCGACATTTTACCAAAAGAAAGAGGTAATTAAACATTGTATCGTTTCTACATACACTGGCAGAAAAAATTTCAACACCGAAAGATAATTAATGTAGAGTAATGAAATTTCCGGAATAAATTTGTCTCGGTAACATTTTAAGTGATTAACATTGCAAAATCACAGGTTAATGTAAGCGTGAGGTAAACCATTGCAAATGTGAAATGCTCGTACGTTAATAACAGGTGTAACAGCCAATATGTTGAGTGTAAGCAATCAGACGTGCATGCATTTTGTAGCGCAATGTCCGGATGTCAGTTTGTGGGACGGAGTTCCATGCCTGTGGCATTTGGTTGGTCAAAACAGGGGCGGCTACTGCTGGTTGTGTGTGACACTGGAATTGCTGTCCGATGATGTCTCATACGTGCTCGATTGGAGAATGATCTGGTGATCGAGCGGGACAAGGCAACATGTCGACACTGTCTAGACCATGTTGTGGTACGACAGCAGTGCGTGGGCGAGCGTTATCCTGTTGAAAAACACTCACTGAAATGCTATCATGAATGGCAGCACAACATGTCAAATCACCGGACCAATGTACAGTTTTGGAGTCAGCGTGCGTAGGATAACCACGAGAGTACTCCTACTGTCGTACAGAATCACCCCCCAGACTCCAGCTTTAGGTCCATAGTGTCTAGCTCTCAGGCGGATTGGTTGCAGGCCTCAATTGGCTACCACGGCCAGCACTGGCACCGAGGCAGAACCATTTTTCATCTGAAAACACAACAGACCTCCATTCTGCCTTCTAATGAGCTCTCACTTGATACTACGGAAGTCATAAATGGTGCTGGTTCGGGTTGAGGGGAGTGCACTCTTCACAGCGTCTGGTTCGGAGCTATCCTTGAATTAACAGACTTGTTACAGTTCGTTGTGCGCTTGTCGTGGCAACTGCTGCTCATATTGCTGCTGCAGGTGCAGTACGATGCACCAGAGCCATAAACTGAACACGATGGTCTTTCTTTAGTGCCATGTCCCCATCCGGAGCCCAGTTTTCTTGCAACTATACATTCTCGTGACCACCGCTGCCAGCAATCATGTACAGTGTCTATATTCCTGCCAAGTCTTTCTGCAATATAGCAGAAGGAACATCCTGCCTCTATTACGCGACCTCGTTCAGACTCAGTGAAGTGTTGATGCTGGCGTCTCTGTTACTTTAAATGCATTCTTGAATAACAGCAACTCACCACGTCCAATTATAACACTTCTGTCCGCTACTGCTATACCATAACCTTAAAGTTGGAGGCAGTTCGTACAATGAAGTTATTTTTATTCAAGCAACTATGGTATAGAGCAACAGAACAATGTTACCCTCTGAGAGGAATTTCGTTATGTTGACCGTGTTGTACCCAACGGGGGTGGCTTATCAGAAGTGAAAGTAAAAATTACTTAAATATTTAAACAGTAACAAACAATGTTTTACCTATTTACACTGTTCAAAGAATAAAGAAAACGGTAGCCAGCCTAATTAGGCAACACAATGAGTAACATTCTTATTCTAGAACTGAAAATAAGTATGAGTAACATTAATGGACATACACAGCCTATACTTTGCCAGACGCGAGGGCAATGACCTCTGGCACCTGAATACAGTATGTTAACGTTAAGGTTGGAACTGCCAGTTCAGAACAAGTTATTTGCGTAAATATAACAAATAACAAAACACAGTATTATCTTGAGGACTTAGTCAAACTGAATGGTCTCAATAACGTTACTATTAATATTCACTGTAGAACGTAAATTGGACATAGATTTAGTATTACTTTTCAAACAAATTCCTATCTGACATGAAATATGGATATGGTTCACAGCAAATTTAGTTGCTGCTCATAGATTAATTCTCTCACTACCAAACAATTTTCTACTTAGAATGAAAATTAAATGGAGTTCACTAACAAATTACTTCTCACTGTCCTTTTAATAAAGAAGTTACCGTTTTCATAGATAGTGGTTTTTCTGTTACTTGTTACTTAGCATAAGCACAATAAACAAACTGTTGATCATGTTACAACATTAATATGCACTTTTAATACACAAGAGGAACCCAATATTGTACAGAATTTGACTTGAATAGCAAGAGTAATTGAAACTTTCTATAATTAAGTAACTCGGTGCATTTGAACTACTTTCAATGGAGGGTGGCCCTTAATCTTGACCGCTGTAGCAGAGCAAACTAAACACACTTTCAATACGCTAGAGAAACAAGTACTTAGCAAGCATGAACATATAACTCTCAATAGTTGCAGTTCTGAACTTTTACTGCAGTAAAACACAAATTTGAGATATTTGTAAGATTATTTCAACAAACAATGTAATTTTAGCACACTCTATTGCCACATTAATTTTAATATGCCTTCAATAAAGGACACTCGGCAAACACTTTAACGTGGGAGGGACCCTAAGTGGATATGTGACTAAGGATAAATCACGGTAGGTACAAGAGTTCAGTCAAATTTTACCTTATATTTGGGCACACATAACATCCTATGAGCTGATCCTTCACTGTACATTTCTACAGTGTTCCATTACAGTGATTGCGCAATGTGGTGGCGATTGCATGTTGGTAGGTGGATTTGCAGGTAGAATTGCTGGACTCTGTAATTTCTTGGCGGTAATGATAGATACCAATTCCAGAATTGTCCCAGCTCTTTATCCATCCATCCGAGAGGCATTGGAAAGTGGCAGAAAAAGCCTCTCTCGGAACCAGCACAATACACAACTTTTACATGAGCAGTTGATAGTTTGGTAGCTCGTCCCCGACTGACTCTTGGTTCCATATTTTCTACCTAGGCCAACCACACAATTTGCGCGCGCTACACAGTTCCGTTCCCGAGGGGAACCACAACACCTTTTACATACAAAATAACTGAGAACCCTAAGTGGAGGTCAGCAATTTACATAACAGCAAACAAACATTTTAAATAAAACAGAACATTCGCATATATTCGTAGTTCTACACAAAATTATTTAAACAAAATTATTTAATTTTAAAGGTAACCAAAGATATTATATGACGAAGATAAAACATATTATTCGCTCATATTGTACATATTACAGGGATTACAATCCCTAAACTCTAAAAGACATCAAAGTTTTTACACAGAAAAGAATAAACACTATCATGGTATCGATTCAATCCAACAACATTTGCAGAAACTCAACGATATGCCACTAAACAAAACAAAAGGCAAAATAAATCAGTACAGCATTAGAGCTATGGTGTTACACAATCTCAAATGCAACTAAAGCTCACGATTGTTACAGCGTGTATTTCCAACAAACCTGATTTGCATGATGATAATAGCACTACTTGCGACACTTTTATGCGACTGGTGCGAAATTTGAATAGACATCACCTTTCAGACGTAGAAACACGACGTTGATATCGCACAACTCCTTCTTGGTATTTCGATATTTTTCCGTCATTTTATTTGCATTCACAGTAGGGGAACAATGTAGTTGACGTCTTCAATTTTCTCGGTATTCCACGGGAGTAGTAAATCACTTGAAGGGAACGTTGTCTGAGGCGTTCGCTGCACAACCCCGCAAACAAGCGCCTCAGGCTAGAGCGGGCTTCTCAGTATACACTGGGATCAGCGCACCATAGCTGCTCCCCTCCCTCACTGTGTTATCCGCCCCGGGCCAGTGTTCTTCCTCCACTGTTCTCTGCTCCTTCTCTGATCAGCATATTGCGAGGCAATGATTTGAATACACTTTCCTCAAGTGCTGGGATACGTTTTCAGAGAATGACCAAACTTAGCATACTCGCAGTGTTTTACAGTATAGTGTCACTTTCAGAGAGTACTCAATAACCACATTCTCATATTTTCTTCGAGCATCACATATTATTTTCTGAAACTCGTCTAGGTGCAACGTTTAGTGGAAGAAAGATTCTCTAACTTACGGGAGTTATCTACTAATACTCCTCACTTCAGCTACAATTATTTCACCGTTTCGATATCCGTTTGCAAATTTCAATGTTTGGTTAGTTTTCATTCTTCTTTCGAATACTCTTCATTACAGTCTTGCATATTGTTTGTCCTTTACCCAAATTCTTCGCTAAGAAGTCCGTCACTTTCATTTCACAATTACTACATCTTAAACATTGCCAACCAATCGATCTACGTCAACTAAGCACTTCCATACCGAAACAATGATTTCCCGTTTTCTACTTCCTTGCAACGCATATACAGGGTGGTCCATTGATCGTGACCGGGCCAAATATCTCACGAAATAAGCGTCAAACGAAAAAACTACAAAGAACGAAACTCGTCTAGCTTGAAGGGGGAAACCAGAAGGCGCTATGGTTGGCCCGCTAGATGGCGCTGCCATAGGTCAAACGGATATCAACTGCGTTTTTTTTAAATAGCAACCCTCATTTTTTATTACATCTTCGTGTAGTACGTAAAGAAATATGAATGTTTTAGTTGGACCACTTTTTTCGCTTTGTGATAGATTGCGCTGTAATAGTCACAAACATATGGCTCACAATTTTAGACGAACAGTTGGTAACAGGTAGGTTTTTTAAATTAAAATACAGAACGTAGGTACGTTTGAACATTTTATTTCGGTGGTTCAAATGTGAAACATGTACCTTTGTGAACTTATCATTTCTGAGAACGCATGCTGTTACAGCGTGATTACCTGTAAATACCACATTAACGCAATAAATACTCAAAACGATGTCCGTCAACCTCAATGCATTTGGCAATACGTGTAACGACATTCCTCTCAACAGCGAGTAGTTCGCCTTCCGTAATGTTCGCACATGCATTGACAATGCGCTGACGCATGTTGTCAGGCGTTGTCGATGGATCACGATAGCAAATATCCTTCAACTTTCCCCACAGGAAAATATCCGGGGACGTCAGATCCGGTGAACGTGCGGGCCATGGTATGGTGCTTCGACGACCAATCCACCTATCATGAAACATCCTATTCAATACCGCTTCAACCGCACGCGAGCTATGAGCCGGACATCCATCATGTTGTAAGTACATCGCCATTCTGTCATGCAGTGAAACATCTCGTAGTAACATCGGTAAAACATTACGTAAGAAATCAGCAAACATTGCACCATTTATACTGACATCGATAAAATGGGGCCAATTAGCCTTCCTCCCATAAGGCGGCACCATACATTAACTCGCCTAGGTCACTGATGTTCCACTTGTCGCAGCCATCGTGGATTTTCCGTTTCGCAATAGTGCATATTATGCCGGTTTACGTTACCGCTGTTGGTGAATGACGCTTCGTCGCTAAATAGAACGCGTGCAAAAATTCTGTCATCGTCCGGTAATTTCTCTTGTGCCCAGTGGCAGAACTGTACACGACGATCAAAGTCGTCGCCATCAATTCCTTGTGCATAGAAATTTGGTACGGGTGCAATCGATGTTGATGTAGCATTCTCAAAACCGTCGTTTTTGAGATCTGCGAATTAGCCGCGACAGCAGCTAAAACACCTACTTGGGCATCATCATTTGTTGCAGGCTGTGGTTGACGTTTCACATGTGGCTGAACACCTCCTGTTTCCTTAAATAACGTAACTATCCGGCGAACGGTCCGGACACTAGGATGATGTCGTCCAGGATACCGTTGGGCATTTTGATCACAACAGCCATACATCAACACGATATCGACCTTTTCCGCAAATGGTAAACGGTCCATTTTAACACGGGTAATGTATCACGAAGCAAATACCGTCCGCAGTGGCGGAATGTTACGTGATACCACGTACTTATACGTTTATGGCTATTACAGCACCATCTATTACAAAGCGAAAAAAGTGGTCCAACTAAAACATTTATATTTATTTACGTACTACACGAATATGTAATAAAATGGGGGATCCTATTTTAAACAACGCAGTTGATATCCGTTTGTCCTACTGCAGCGCCATCTAGCGGGCCAACCATAGCGCCATATGGTTTCCCATTTCTAGCTAGAGTAATTTTTTCGTTTGATGCTTATTTCGTGAGATATTTGGACCGGTCACTATCAATGGACCACCCTGTATAGTGTGTAACAGGTATAAGCACAAATAAATTTAAATGTATTTGGTAGCTTAGTATGTACACAAATCAATGAATTAGTTGGTTTTTCTCTGTGTCGAACAGTCTTCCCATAAACATGTCACAAACTTTGCAACCTGATGTTTTCTGCACTTTCGTAACTGCACTAAGTGGACTACACCTGGCAGTATAAACTTAACCGTTTTGTATCCTTACTTCAACACCTGAACTGGTACCGAGGAGAAAGGAAGCATCAGTGCCTCGCTCATGCCACATGTACTTCGAGGTACTACCCAACCTAAAAACATACAACTTGTAATAGTTGTAATTATTAGTCTGCGAATGACGTAAATACTGATGTAATGTTATTCAGTACATTGGCTTCAGTCAGCAATAAAAATATCTACACTTATACCCGTTGCATTATATATATATATATATATATATATATGTGTGTGTGTGTGTGTGTGTGTGTGTGTGTGTTTCGAATCTTTGCATCAAATGTCGAGGGGTGGCACATGTCATGGAGAACAACTTTTGTCAGTCAGCAATAAAAATATCTACACTTATACCCGTTACATATATATATATATATATATATATATATATATATATATATATATATACATTTGTATATAGTGTGTTTCAAAGTCTTTGCATCAAATGTCGAGGGGTGGATCATGTCATGGAGAACAACTTTTGTTAGAAACAGAATGTTCACTGACCTTACCCGGCAGCACTATGCATCTTTTCATATTTGCCAGGACTGGGGCGACGGGATTTCGCGTACTAGCAGAGTCTAGTAACCAGACTACCTATACCAGAAAATTAATGGAGTGACTTCCAACTAGAAAACTTTAAATCTGAGTGTCTTTAAGCGAATCAAGTTTTTTTATAGAGGCGAGTCAGAATCTTAAATTCAGCTTGGTCTACCCTCTTTTACACGGAGAAGGTGACTGGTGTGTAGGCAGCACACAAGGCATACACGTGCTACAGAGTGCCTACGCTCTGCTGCCGCTCGGGAAAGACACACGAAGAGATGTCTAGCATCGCCAAGAGGTGTCAGTGAACATTTCGTCTCTAACTGAACTTGTTCACCATGACGATATCTATCACCCTTAAACTTGTGATGCAAAGACTGTGAAACATTCTGTGTGTATACATATTTGTAAGTTTATGCCTACAGCATATCAAATTTTGATTATAGAGAGTTAACGTAGTCCATGTGCACTGGTGATTAACACCACATGGTTTGATCCTACAGCGCACGACTAGTACTGTTGCTTAGCTTCAGTGTAACAACAGTACTAGGCTAGTGAAATAAATCTTGGTAAGTGGACTTTTAGAATTCTTGGGTGCCCACCTGTGTGACGCCGTAATTTCGCCACGATGTTTCCGCAAACAGACTCATGCCAACATATCGTAGAGAAATAACGACGTGATGTGAGTGGACAATCGAGAATTCTACAAGTTAGAAATAAATCGAAAAAATATCCGATCGCATTGATAAGTGGCAGTTGCTCTAGATATTAGTTTACATTTTAGTTCAAAGACAGGGAAACCACTGAAACCAATCAATTACATGGAGTAGTTAATCCTTGTTTGCTTTCATTCATGTAAGAATATTGTGAGCGTATAAGCCGTCACACGCAAAATATAAGCATTAAAATTTAGTTTAATGGTCACTCTAAAGTTAAATTTGATTCTTCATGACATTTCCATAACAACAGTGTCCGGTCGGAGAAACTGTCCATAGGTTAAATAATTACTGATTAAACTCATTTAACTTGCAGCTAATTTATCTCCCTTTAATCACCACTAACTTACTGGAAACTAATATTATAAATCGTCTATTCAAACGAATAGTTCAAAAATAAGGTTTTCAGAAAATATTAACAAGTTTCAAAAACAGTAGCACGTTGCTTCTGAGTTCACCCAATACGCTGATAATGCTACCTACCCTTTCCCACACTTGTGATTCAGAAATCTTAATACCTCCTCAGAGCACAGAAACGACAGATGTTCCGAAAGAGTAACAGCGTTTAAGACGTAGTACTCTTACTAAGGTTTAGTGCTGTTGTGAGATCCATAGGACGTGATGTTGGCCAATTGTTAATTGAAAAAAAAGAGGCTATTTAATGCACGAGATGTCCGTTCGTTACTGTCTCTCAGAAAACGTGGCGGTCCAGAATCACAGAACAGTGCATTTCTGTGTAATCACTATGCGCCTCAGTATGCCTACACAGCGTGTAACGTAAGCGGAAGCTATTATTACTATTAACATCATTTTTGTTATTATTGTTGTTGTTATTAAGAGGAGCGTTAGAAAAGTAATGCAACACAGTTTTCTCTGAAGGCAGTTTGATTTTACTCGGGATTCCAATACACAATATTATGTACCACTCTTTTGGCTACAAAATCCTATTTTTCAAAATAGTCACCGTTTAATGCGATGGCTTTACACACCCTTACCAAGACGGATTGACTAACCGCATGGTGTCACTCTACTGGTGGATGGATGGAGGAGCCAACGTCCTGCTGCGTCAATAACTTCTCGATCATCCACGTATTGATTCCCGCGGAGTGCATCCTTCATTGGGCCAACCAAATGGAAGTCAGAAGGTGCGAGACTCGGGCTGTAGGGTGAATGCGGAAGAACACTTCAATGCTGTTTTGCGAGCTCTTCTCGCGTGCGCAGACATGTTTGAGGCCTTGCGTCGTCACCGGGAAGGAGAAATTCGTTTGCATCTTTGTGGCGACGAACACACTGCAGAAGTCACAGCTGTGTGCAGCTGGCCGGCACGCGGGAGATGGCACAAGTTTGCCTGACCTAGTTCCGATGATGACGTGGCCTCGCCCAACGACTCACCGTGCTTTTGTTCACTGCCAGGTCTCCTCAGACATTCCGCAAGCGCCCAAGCAAAACTGCGATGCTAAAGTCAATGGTAGTTCTCTGCTTGGAACGCACCTCAATAACAGATGTCATTTTGAAAACTATGTATAGCGTCGCCATCTGTCGGAACTCAGTGAAGCTATAGTGCCTGAAGCGGGAATATCAAACGATGTGGTAACTAACCTGTTTCTATGGGTTATTACATTAAGATTACGGTCGGCACCGACTCTAACCATACAACTAATCAAAGGTTTGGCCGAGTCGGAACATAAATTAATTTGATCACAGAGCAAAAACTTATAAAAATGCATACGTTGTGAAGTCGCTTATAGCGGATGCGATGTAATTAATAGTATTGCCCGTGCACTGTTATCGAGAATCAAACATTTAGAATGAAACAGAAAATGCATGAACACTGTGCATAAGATCAGCTCCCAGCAACACACCTGGAAATAAGACTTAATCTAAAGCATTTGTTTTAAAATAAAAGAGGAAAGTGATCACTGGACCTGTGCGTAAGGAAAGGCGTTGGATGTGCTAACGGGAAAGCTACGAGGTGAGTGGCTTAGGTGCAAAACCGTAACCTCGGAACACAAGAGAAAATTGTAGATAAAATCATTTATTCCTAAGATATGGATGTGAGGCATGTACACAATTCCTGATAACCTTAATTCCTAAAACATTAAAGAAAAGCATCGATACATTCACCGTTATAATCTACATCTAAAATCATTGGTCTGAATCATCCATAAAACTGCCGTTCCCTGATAACTGATCGCAATAACTCGTGAAGCGGTACACGTTTCGCGGTACACCCGCGTGCCCACGTGGTTTCTGGAGACGCAATTTCTAGGTATCGTGGCCAGGTTGTAACAACATCACATCACACAATCATGAACAGTTAACATTCTTTAAAACAAACATGAGATCGGACAGTTAGTGATGACGGTAGCCAAACAAACTCTGTTTAACCACGTGGTTGGCTCCCCACGGACAGAAGATACATAAAGCAAGGAAATTTTACGAGAAGGCGAAGCTATTAATATTTAAGAAAATAAAAGCTTACACAGGCACAGCTGAAGGCAAACAGACATTCATACAGGAGCGAGCGCTCACTTCTTATCGACACCTTTGTGTGGCGCTCTTCCAGCGGATCCAAGTCTGCTATAGAAATTTTCTAAAAGAAAAATCTGCCAAAGTTTTGCATTCCTTGCTGCGACAAGGCAAAGCAATCTTTCAGAGTTGAAAAGCGAGACCAAAAGCTAACAGGTCTCCTCTCGCCAAATAACAACGCGCCACGCGGTCAGTCTAACTCACCCATCTTCGACTGGAGCACAGCTGTGGACGCTTCCCGTACCGGCGGCAGACTGCCTCCCTTTTTCTTCTCCAGCCTCTTCCACGCTCCACGTGGCCCGGAAACCCCAAAGATGCCGTTTCCGCCACCAACCTAACGCAGATGGATTTCTCACAAGTAGCGCAAACCTCTTTGCCTACTTGACCACTACGAGAGTTGGCTATTCTGTACAACTGCTGCTGAATCTGTACGACTATCGCAGACTTTCTGCAGCAGACTACGCCCCCATATAGCAACGTGACACACAACCACATTCATTCAATCACACCACTCTGAGAGTTATGAGAAAAGAGAAACAAGGAAAAGAAAGAGAGATGCTAGTGAAATTGGGCTACCGGACTAATGAAAGGTGGTTACAGGACCCTTTCAATGTTTCACAACAAATTCCGCACATTTCAATCGGAACTGGCCGAAAAAAAAAGTTCCATTACTTATTGAACTCCTCTCGTACTGTTATTATTTTTTAATCTTTTCGTAGCATTTACGTGGGTACTGGTGCATGGAGGCTTTGTGTTTTCACGGGTTGCTTTACGCTGTAGTGAATTTTCTCTGTCTGGCAGAGTAGAACGTAAACAGAAAAAATTAACTAAAATACAAATATACACCGTACCGTAAATTAACAGTTCCACCAGGAGTTACTGTCAGCCACAAAGCTGACTTTGTGCGTTTTGTGTCTGTTAAGGAGAGTGTACAGTCGCCTGCTGCAGCAGCCACTGACACATCCGGTGGCTCGAGCCAGTGAAGAGGACTGCAATGCAGGCGGGAGGACACTTGTCAGCTGGAGGAACGCCCCCCCCCCCTCTCCATCAAGCGGCCGCCGCCTGCGCCATCGCAGGAATGTGGACGAGCCTTTTGGGGAGGGTTTCATTGTCGGCCCGTCGCATTCAAAGTGGAAACGCGCGCCGATGGAGCGTGCCGGCTTCCGCCCTGCGGGACGCGACTTAATGACATTTGTGCCTGCGCCGGCTGACACATCGATAAACCGATAGCTGCACCTGCACAGTCTTGTACCGCCGCCCCGACGGGCTCGCCAAACACTCTGACGGGCGATGCGCTCAGAGGGGTAATGCCAGCCTGACCGCCGTCTAATCTGGGCGGGATGGGGGCCGAAGGTAACGTGGGACACGAGCTCAGTTGTCACTTGCAGTTTAAAATGGCTGTCGCACCTGCAATACCAGGTCAAAAGAATCCCGACATCCCTACGTAACACCGTACGGATTGGACCACTAGATGTCACGAGAGGAGGACCCACCAGCATAAAAGGCGACATGGATTACCGTGTTGTCAGTAGAGAAGCAGAAACAACATAATGGATCGGTCGGGAGAGATACGTGATTTCAAACGTAGAATAGTCATTGGATATTACCTCAGCAACAAATCCAAGAGGGACATTTAAGCCTTTCTACACCTGTCTATGTCGACGTTTCGTGATGTGTTTGTGATGTGGAAACGCGAACCAACAACCACAGGTAAACCAAAGACCAGGCGGACACTCCTCAAGTATTGACGGACAGGGAAAGTCGAGTACTGCAGAGGTTGGTTGTAAAAATCGTAGTAAATCAGTGGAACGATTCACTCGCGAGCTCCAAAGTGCTACAGGCATTCCAACAATCACAATGACGGTGGACTGGGAATTATGATAATGAGCTGCTCCCAGTCAGCCACACATGTTTTTAATCATTGCTAAGCGCCGCTTGAGCTGGTGTAAAGAGCGATGACACTGATTGACGGATGATAGGAAACAGGTCATTTGGAGTCTTGCTGTATCCTATGGCAATCTGGCAGAAGGACCTTGATGTGGTGAGTGGCACCAGGTGCAGTGTCAACCGTTAAGTACGGAGGAGGTGGCATTACGGTTTGGATATATGTTTCATTGTCAGCATGAGGGTCCCTTATTGCGGTTAAGAAAACGGCAAATGCGGAATGACATCAATATATCCATTTTCAATAAGCTATCGCTCGAATTCAAAAATATTAGCAGTAATCCACGCGCTTTCAAATCGGAACTGAAGAGTTTCCTCATGGCTCACTCCTTCTATTTTGTCGATGAGTTCCTTGAAAAATTAACCTGCTTCTTATTGTATTGTTGGTTGAATTCAATGAACTGTGTACAAAGCCACTCTAACAGGAATTACATGCATTGACCAAAAAAGGATGGTGCATTGAGAATGGCTACTCTCTAGCTGAAATCTAGATCCGCCAAAAAAAATTCCAAAGGTCGACTGATAGCTGAAATCTATTATTTACAAATTGCAGAATATATTAATTCTAAAGGTAGGAAAAATTGACTTGAATTGAAGTGTGCCATTTAATAAACTGATTTGGTTACAGGAAAAAACAATGACTTGCGCTCCACCTTCCCTCCCTTCCACAGAAATTGACGTCTCATTGTTCAAAACATGAAAAACAACAATAACTTTAATTCTTTATTCTTGGGATGGCTATTATCGCGGAAGCTACTGGTTTTCGGTTATCCGATTTCTTCAATATCCAGTTTAATCTGACTGTTAAAAGCATTCGAAACAACCGATTCCGAAAATAACGGATTTTCGTTTTCTTGTTATTGTTTTAGTAATGAACGAAGGCTGAAAAATTCTAACATTTCCTCACACTTTTAATTTACATGTTTCAAGACACATTGACTCAAAGTATCGAGAAAATAGGTAAATAAAAGAAAACCAAACACTGCTTTTCACTAAAAGTAGTGAGGAGTTAAATACTTCAAAGAATTAACCAGTAATCTCCAGATTTTAAATTTGTAAATCGCTGCTCAAAAATAATGTTGTAATCAATGATTATACCATCATTTGACCAATGCGAATAGTCACTGCCGACCGTTTCCAAGGGCAACAAGCAGATAACTGGATACTATGCAGACAAAGGCAACAGATGAACTATTTCTAACTTTATTGCAAATTATCAGTGAACTGTTAAGTTTTTCATTTTTACTGTTTCCATAACTTCCTTTCGCTGTTATTAGAAATTCCAGATAAATAATAAGATTTTGGTTGAAATTTATAGCACTGTTTTTGTCATATATAAATCAGTAACGATCCTTCAAAACGTCAAATGAACAAGATAGATAATAGGCAAAATATAACATTATCAGAAACAAATACATAAAGGTAGTTAAAATTTCAATAATGAATTAATGAATTGGCCAATATTCATTCTCCAATATGTTAATAATACTCGTTTTGTAATTTATTGATCTATAAGTTGGCTCATTTCATCAGAAACGATATCACTGAAAAAGATACCAATCTTTCATGTGAGACAGAACTTCTTACCAAACTCGTTTTAGGAAAAGTTTTATTTAAAAACTAGAAGTCTTAGTGCCACTGCTATGGCACATTGATGTATAAGCTTTATAGCCGTTTATCAGCAAGACATAAAGGTGCATGTAATAACCGAGACCAAATAAATACCGAAAAGTACCGGTTATTCAGAACTAAAATATCGATATCAGTTTTAATCGGTCGGTTTTTCCTATCCTTACTTTATAAACGAATTATTGCACACAGACGCGTTCCATTGTTGACTAATTGAATACCGCCAGAATTTGCTTTAATAATGAAGATTAAAATATGCAGTGCCTCAGAAGATCCGAACAGTTTCAGTAGCGCTATTTCTGTGAATCTCAAACCAAATCTCCATTTTTTTCTGTCAAAATATACTTCATTAGGGTACAAAGGAAGTCTATGAACGGAAATTATTAAAACCAATCATTTCCAAAATGACACACCATGAAGAATCCTTTTGGGTCATAATAGACCCGAAAGCCTTACGAATGTTCAAGATAACTTTTCCTGCTCTCTCTCCCCTTTTTGACAAGAAGGTCGATAACCAAAGACTTCTGCTGTCGCCGACTGCACCAACCACCGCGAGACAGCGTAAGAAGGTGAGCACATGGAAGGAATTCATGACATCTTACGGCTACTGTAACTCGTCGTCCTTTACTGACATCTATCCCTGACACCTGCCTCCATAGGACATGTCTGTGAATTAGGACTCTCTGTTTATTAATTCTGTCATATTAGTGGCAGCTTGGACTTCGATACAATACGGACTTTGTTGGCGAATCCCTTTTTTGCGACCTATGTGTGTGTGTTTCCGGAAATCCTCTACTTTGCCGCATTGTTCCACAAACTAGAATTTTCTTTTCAAGTAACTTCTCTGCAAGTTCTACACTGTTACAATAATTATCCATGCAGAGGTGATACTACTTTCCATCAGAAGGTGTCAATTTTTCCATCACTGTTTTTGCTAAAGGCTGTCCAGCGCCGGAATATGTCTTGAATGAGGAAATGTATCCCGTACTCGAATCACACAGCTACCGAATGAGTATGCCGTATTTCGTAATTTTCGACGGATTGTAAACTTTAAAATTTAACTGTCCATGCCACTGGATCATTCCTTCATCACTTGAGATGTCTTGACTAAGGTTAAGCGTTTCTTTAAACTTTTTGGAAAAATAATCAATTACGAATTGCACTTTGAAAGCCAGTCGGCATAATCCAATTTATTGTTGCTGTCGGAAAAATGTAGAAATGATTACATTTGTCTGAATCGATTGCAGGACATCGTTTTGCGAATTATCGGTGTGTCTATCAACGGATCCGTTGACCAATAATCATTGATCCTTCCTTTGGTTACAGTTCCCATAAGGGTAGCAAGCCCAAACCATTTTCTAAGTTCGGGTCCCGTAACGTCGACAAATTTGGCATTTTTAAAATCCGGTTTCCTTCTATTGCAATTTTGAATGTAGTACTTGTTGGTTTCGTTGCTAATATATTCAAGTAGATCGTTCGCAATATATAATTCTACGATATCCTCGACGCTCTGTGTATCTTTGGGAAATATGTTTCGACCCGGGGATCCTTCAAATTTATTATTGGTCCTCGATAAATCAAAGTCTGACCACTGTGTACTGTGTTCTTCGCTGATTCATCCGAATCAGTTGGCAACCGTAGCGTTCGCCGAATTCTTATTGGACGTACAGGGTATCCTAAAAGTCTTTCCCTGATTACATAAATTGATAACTCAGGCTAGAAGTAGGATACAAATATAAAACTGGTGTCTAATTGTTTACAAACTATCAAAGTTTTTTTCACACATCAGTAAACTTCCACATGAGCACCCTTGGTAGCACGTAGCACATCTAGGTGATATTCAATTTCCATCCACACATTAGCCAACATCAATGGAGGGATCGATTCAACTACTGTGGTTATCCTTTGCCGCAGGGTTTCAAGATCTGGTACACGTGTTCGGTAGACCTCGTCCTTGACATAACTCCACAAAAATAAATCTAATGGGGTTATGTCAGGAGACCGTAGAGGCCAAACCGTTGGCCCATCACGACCAGTCCATCGCCCGGGAAAGGTCATATCGAGATAGGCACGGACGTCCAAACCCCAATGAGGCGGTGCACCGTCTTGCTGAAACAAGACGTCGGGGTGATACTGAAGCAGCTGAGGAACAGCATACAGTTGCAACATGTCCAGATACACTGCAGATGTGATGGTAGCCTCAGCGAAGAAGAATGGTCCGATAATTCGATCGTGCATAGCGCGCACCAAACATTCACCTTTGGACTGCCTCTGGTGCACTCCATGACCTCGCCAGGGGGTTGTGAAGCCCAAATGCGCACATTATGGCGATTCACTACTCCACTGACAAAAAAGGCTGCTTCGTCGGAAAAGGCAATTCGTCTGAGATAACCATCATTGACCTCAATACGTGATAGCATTTCGACCGCAAAGTCATATCGACGTGTACTTTCATTGGGCAACAAGGCCTCAACGATGTGGACGTTTACTGATGTGTGAAAAAAGCTTTGATAGTTTGTAAACAATTAGACACCAGTTTCATATTTGTACAGGGTGTGGTAGATAAGTGATGAGACTCAGTCTAGAAAAACTAATTTATTGATCCAATTTGTACAAAACGTTAATATTCTTCAAAGTACTCGCCTTGAGCGCCGACACAACGTTGCCAGCGCGTTTTCCAAGCTTCATAGGCCCCACTGTAGTCCGTTTGAGTTATCCCAGTTAGTGCCTTCGTGACAACACGTTGGATGTTCGGAATATCGTCGAAACGATGACCCTTCAGGCATCTTTTGACCTTCGGAAATAGGAAGAAATCAGGAGGACTCAAGTCAGGGCTGTATGGTGGCTGTGGCAAAACTTCAACTCCAATTCGGGTCAAGTAGGAGGTCACGAGGAATGCTGTGTGCGCCGGAGCGTTGTCGTGGTGGAGACACCAGCATTGAGCAAGGTTCTGTCGCTTCCGTTTGACGGCTCTGTGCAATCGCTGAAGGACTTCTTCGTAGAATTCGGCATTGACAGTCTTCCCCTGAGGGACAAACTCTTTGTGAATTAATCCCCGCGTGTCGAAAAACCCAATCAGCATTGTCTTGATGCGGGACTTTGACATTCTTGCTTTCTTCGGCCGCGGGGATGCCGGTGTGTGCCACTCCGAGCTCTGGGCTTTCGTCTCCGGGTCGTACTGGAATGTCCACGATTCGTCGCCTGTTACTACGTTGTCTAAAAAGTGTGGATTATTTTCCAAATCATTCAACATCTCACGGCAAACGTCCACTCATTGTTGCTTTTGTTCGGCGGTGAGCACTCGGGGAACCAATTTTGCGCAAACTTTCCTCATCATCAAATCTTGCGTAACAATTTGGTGAACCGTAAATTTATTCATGGAGACCCCATCGGCGATCATTTTGAGACTTAAACGACGGTCGGAGTCCAGGAGTTCTTTCACTTTGGCCACCATTTCATCCACACGACTCGTTGAAGGGCGTCCAGATCGTTCCATGTCTTCAACGGATTCCCTCCCGTTTTTAAATTCATTAAACCACCGGAACACTTGAGCTCTTGATAGGGAGTCTCCTTTGTAGGCCTCCGTAATCATAGCAAAAGTTTCTGAAGCAGTTTTGCCCAAGCGAAAGCAAAATTTGATTGCATACCGCTGTTCTATCGAGCGATCCATCTTCAGCGTTTTTACAAGTGTCACGGGCACACAAACAACGTAATATCCGAAACTCGACCCTCACTGCACCAGAGCTCCGACGCGACTGCGAACCGGTTCTATTGTTAGCTCAGATCCCCCACCACGTGACGTACAGGTGGAGACCGCCCTGCGAGCGACTGGGGCGCCGCGCGGCGGCCAGTCTCATTACTTATCTACCACACCCTGTATCTAGCCTGAGTTATCAATTTATGTAATCAGGGAAAGACTTTTCGGACACCTTGTATTTCACTATCCTTCTACGATTCTGCTTCACTGTCATTTTTTTTAATATTCAATGTCTTCTTCCCAATCGGCCAAGTCGTCCGGAACGTCAGACAAGACGTCCGCGCATTCATCGTAAATAATCGTATCGTCTCTTTCGTCCGCCATAATGAAAAGGCACAAGTACTTATAAAAACAAAAAAATTGTTGATGTGTGTAACTTATTGTTACCTAAACAAAACACCAACAAAATGCAAAAGATACTAACGTGCTGTCGCCTGCCACTGCTCCATACTATGCTCACGACACCACTGCGGTGTCGCCAGCCGTTGACCGCTGTTTCGCGCACGACACCACTGCGGTGTCGCCGGACGGCATTGTGTTAACATGTATTCGGAAGTCATTAAAATGCGGCAGCAACAGCAGCAACGTGAAGCGCAACAGCAAGTTCAGCAGCATATCCAGCTGCAGTACATCCTGGAACAACAAGCCAAAGCAGGACGCATTACAGCAGTGCGTACTACACTGTCTAGTCACACTAATGTGGCCACTCACATTAATGTGACCACCAGTCAAAAGCCTGAATAATCACCTTCTGTAGCTGAAACTGCTGCAAAACCCACACGAAGGTAATCAATGAGGTTCAGGAGTGTACCGACAGCTATGTGGAGCAATGCCGACTCCAGAGCTGTGGCCAGCTACGCTGTGTTTCTGGGTTGAGGATCTACGGCACAAACAGCCCGATCGAGGATATCCCACACATTCTCGATTGAGTTTAAAGCCGTGTAGTTTGGTGGCCAGGGGAGCAAGGAGACTCATCCTGGTGCACTTCGAACCACGCACGCGCACTGCGAGCCGTGTGACACTTTGCATTGTCCTGCTGCTGGATATCATCGTTCCGAGCAAATACACGTATCTACATCTACATGTTTGTAGACTTAGAGAAAGCTTTCGACACTGTTGAGTAGAATACTCTCTTTCAAATTCTGAAAGCGGCAGGGGTAAAATACAGGGAGCGATGGGCAATTTACAATTTGTACAGAAACCAGATGGCAGTTATAAGAGTCGAGGGGCATGAAAGGGAGGCAGTGGTTGGGACGGGAGTGAGACAGGGTTGTAGCCTCTCCCCGATGTTATTCAATCTGTATGTTGAGCAAGCAGTAAAGGAAACAAAAGAAAAAGTTGGAGTAGGTATTAAAATCCATGGAGAAGAAATAAAAACTTTGAGGTTCGCCGATGACATTGTAATTCTGTCAGAGACAGCAAAGGACCTGGAAGAGCAGCTGAACAGAATGGACAGTGTCTTGAAAGGAGAATTTAAGAAGAAGATCGTTGTTGTTGTTGTGGTCTTCAGTCCTGAGACTGGTTGGATGCAGCTCTCCCTGCTACTCTATCCTGTGCAAGTTTCTTCATTTCCCAGTACCTACTGCAACCTACATCCTTCTGAATCTGCTTAGTGTATTCATCTCTTGGTCCCCCCTACCATTTTTACCCTCCACGCTGCCCTCCAATACTAAATTGGTGATCCCTTGATGCCTCAGAACATGTCCTACGAACCGATCCCTTCTTCTGGTCAAGTTGTGCCACAAACTTCTCTTCTCCCCAATCCTATTCAATACTTCCTCATTAGTTATGTGATCCACCCATATAATCTTCAGCATTCTTCTGTAGCACCACATTTCGAAAGCTTCTATTCTCTTCTTGTCCAAACTATTTATCATCCACGTTTCGCTTCCATACATGGCTACACTCCATACAAATACTTTCAGAAACGACTTCTTGACACTTAATCTATACTCGATGTTAACAAATTTCTCTTCTTCAGAAACGCTTTCCTTGCCATTGCCAGTCTACATTTTATATCCTCTCTACTTCGACCATCATCAGTTATTTTGCTCCCCAAATAGCAAAACTCCTTTACTACTTTGTGTCTCATTTCCTAATCTAATATCCTCAACATCACCCGACTTAATTCGACTACATTCCATTATCCTCGTTTTGCTTTTGTTGACGTTCACCTTATATACTCCCTTCAAGACAACATCCATTCCGTTCAACTGCTCTTCCAAGTCCATTGCTGTCTCTGACAGAATTACAATGTCATCGGCGAACCTCAAAGTTTTTATTTCTTCTCCATGCATTTTAATACCTACTCCGAATTTTTCTTTTGTTTCCTTTACTGCTTGCTCAATATACAGATTGAATAGCATTGGGGAGAGGCTACAACCCTGTCTTACTCCCTTCCCAACCACTGCTCCCCTTTCATGTCCCTCGACTCTTATAACTGCCATCTGGTTTCTGTACAAATTGTAAATAGCCTTTCGCTCCCTGTATTTTACCCCTGCCACCTTCAGAATCTGAAAGAGAGTATTCCAGTCAACATTGTCAAAAGCTTTCTCTAAGTCTACAAATGCTAGAAACATAGGTTTGCCTTTCCTTAATCTTTCTTCTAAGATAAGTCGTAAGGTCAGTATTGCCTCACGTGTTCCAGTATTTCTACGGAATCCAAACTGATCTTCCCCGAGGTCGGCTTCTACTAGTTTTTCCATTCGTCTGTAAAGAATTCGTGTTAGTATTTTGCAGCTGTGGCTTATTAAACTGATAGTTCGGTAATTTTCACATCTGTCAACACCTGCTTTCTTTGGGGTTGGAATTATTATATTCTTCTTGAAGTCTGAGGGTATTTCGCCTGTTTCATACATTTTGCTCACCAGATGGTAGAGTTTTGTCAGGACTGGCTCTCCCAAGGCCGTCAGTACTTCCAATGGAATGTCGTCTACTCCAGGGGCCTTGTTTCGACTCAGGTCTTTCAGTGCTCTGTCAAACTCTTCACGCAGTATCGTATCTCCCATTTCATCTTCATCTACATCTTCTTCCATTTCCATAATATTGTCCTCAAGTACATCGCCCTTGTATAGACCCTCTATATACTCCTTTCACCTTTCTGCTTTCCCTTCTTTGCTTAGAACTGGGTTTCCATCTGAGCTCTTGATGTTCATACAAGTGATTCTCTTATCTCCAAAGGTCTCTTTAATTTTCCTGTAGGCAGTATCTATCTTACCGCTAGTGAGATAAGCCTCTACATCCTTACATTTGTCCTCTAGCCATCCCTGCTTAGCCATTTTGCACTTCCTGTCGATCTCATTTTTGAGACGTTTGTATTCCTTTTTGCCTGCTTCATTTACTGCATTTTTATATTTTCTCCTTTTATCAATTAAATTCAATATTTCTTCTGTTACCCAAGGATTTCTGCTAGCCCTCTTCTTTTTACCTACTTGATCCTCTGCTGCCTTCACTACTTCATCCCTCAAAACTACCCATTCTTCTTCTACTGTATTTCTTTCCCCCATTCCTGTCAATAGTTCCCTTATGCTCTCCCTGAAACTCTGTACAACCTCTGGTTCTTTCAGTTTATCCAGGTCCCATCTCCTTAAATTCCCACCTTTTTGCACTTTCTTCAGTTTTAATCTACAGGTCATAACCAATAGATTGTGGTCAGAGTCCACATCTGCCCCTGGAAATATCTTACAATTTAAAACCTGGTTCGTAAATCTCTGTCTTACCATTATATAATCTATCTGATACCTTTTAGTATCTCCAGGGTTCTTCCATGTATACAACCTTCTATCATGATTCTTAAACCAAGTGTTAACTATGATTAAGTTGTGCTTTGTGCAAAATTCTACCAGGCGGCTTCCTCTTTCATTTCTTAGCCCCAATCCATATTCACCTACTACGTTTCCTTCTCTCCCTTTTCCTACACTCGAATTCCAGTCACCCATGACTATTAAATTTTCGTCTCCCTTCACTATCTGAATAATTTCTTTTATTTCATCATACATTTCTTCAATTTCTTCGTCATCTGCAGAGCTAGTTGGTATATAAACTTGTACTACTGTAGTAGGTGTGGGCTTCGTATCTATCGTGGCCACAATAATGCGTTCAATATGCTGTTTGTACTAGCTTACCGGCATTCCTATATTCCTATTCATTATTAAACCTACTCTTGCATTACCCCTATTTGACTTTGTGTTTATAACCCTGTAGTCACCTGACCAGAAGTCTTGTTCCTCCTGCCACCGAACTTCACTAATTCCCACTATATCTAACTTCAACCTATCCATTTCCCTTTTTAAATTTTCTAACCTATCTGCCCGATTAAGGGATCTGACATTCCACGCTCCGATCCGTAGAATGCCAGTTTTCTTTCTCGTGATAACGACGTCCTCCTGAGTAGTCCCCGCCCGGAGATCCGAATGAGGGACTATTTTACCTCCGAAATATTTTACCCAAGAGGACGCCATCATCAATTAATCATACAGTAAAGCTGCATGCCCTGGGGAAAAATTACGGCCGTAGTTTCCCCTTGCTTTCAGCCGTTCGCAGTACCAGCACAGCAAGGCCGTTTTGGTTATTGTTACAAGGCCAGATCAGTCAATCATCCAGACTGTTGCCCTTGCAACTACTGAAAAGGCTGCTGCCCCTCTTCAGGAACCACACGTTTGTCTGGCCTCTCAACAGATACCCCTCCGTTGTGGTTGTACCTACGGTACGGCTATCTGTATCGCTGAGGCACACAAGCCTCCCCACCAACGGCAAGGTCCATGGTTCATGGGGGGGGGGGGGAAGATAAACAAAAGTAAAACGAGGATAATGCAATGTAGTCGAATTAAATCGGGTGATGCTGAGGGGATTAGATTAGGAAATGAGATACTTAAAGTAGTAAATGAGTTTTGCTATTTGGGGAGAAAAATAAATGATGGTGGTCGAAGTAGAGAGGATATAAAATGTAGACTGGCAATGGCAAGGAAAGGTTTTCTGAAGAAGAGAAATTTGTTAACATCGAGTATAGATTTAAGTGTCAGGAAATCGTTTCTGAAAGTATTTGTATGGAGTGTAACCATGTATGGAAGTGAAACATGGACGATAAATAGTCCGGACAAGAAGAGAATAGAAGCTTTCGAAATGTGGTGCTACAGAAGAATGCTGAAGATTAGATGGGTGGATCACATAACTAATAAGGAGGTACTGAATAGAATTGGATAGACGAGAAATTCGTGGCACAACTTGACTAGAAGAAGGGATCGGTTGGTAGGACGTGTTCTGAGGCATCAAGGGATCCCCAATTTAGTATTGGAGGGCAGCGTGGATGGCAAAAATCGTAGAGGGAGACCAAGAGATGAGTACACTAAACAGATTCAGAAGGATGTAGGTTGCAGTAGGTACTGGGAGATGAATAAGCTTGCACAGGATAGAGTAGCATGGAGCGCTGCATCAAACCAGTCTCTGGACTGAAGACCACAACAACAACAACATCTACATGATTTCTCTGCTATTGACAATAAAGTGCCTGGCAGAGGGTTCAATGAGCCACCTTCAAGCTTTCTCTCTACCGTTCCACTCTCGAACGCCGCGTGGGGAAAACGAAGACTTAAATTTCTTGAGCGAGCCCTGATTTCTCTTATTTTATCGTGATTATCATTTCTCCCTATGTAGGCGGGTGCCAACAGAATGTTGGTTTGGAAATAGTTGGTGTGGTGTGGAAATAGTTCCTAAAGCTAGATGCGTACTTTTGTTGATCCATCGTGTCTTCCGGAATGACGAGATCATCCAGGGAATGCCGCAAAAGCATTTCCCAGACCAGAATTCCCCCTCCTCCGGCCTCGATCCTTCCGAGGATTGTTGTGAGGTGTTTGCTTTCAGAGGTTTGGCGCTGCAGACCATGAACAGTGATTCATCTGAAGGCCACCTGTTGCCTCTCTGTGGATGTTCAGTTGCGGTATTGGCGTGTAAATTCCAGCCTTCTTTGCCGATAAACACAAGGCAGCACAGATGTGCGAACCAGGCGCCCGCTGCGGAGGCCCTTACGCAGCAATGTTCTCTGGACGGGAGCCTCTTGCTTCATCTGAGTGGCCTGTTGCTCAACAGTTACACGTCTGTTCGCCCTACACATCACTCCAGCCTTCGTTCACCCCTGTCATCTATGGCCGGTGGTGCACCGCAGTTTTCTCCATAGCGTCGATTTGCTATGCGCGATATTCTTTAACAGCTGTGGCATGAGGACACTTTACAACTTTAGTTATTTCGAAAATGCTTCCAGTCTTGGCACTAAAGAAAATGATCATGCTGTTTTGGACGTCAGAAAAATCGTTCTGTTTCTACATAACAACAACTGATTATCAAAATATCCACGGGTGTACTGCCGGTCTACAATTGGGCACAATATTTCGGCGATCATACATGTCGCCATCATCAGGTGAACTGACGGACTGAGCTCCTGTGAACGTGCCGGCACGGAGATCCGTACGCTGTGGCTGCTCAGAGGGAACTGGGTTCGGTCACGCTGCTTTGCACTTGAATTCCTCTTCTTGATGATGTTAAGGGGGAGTTTGTTGTCGTTAGACATTTACTCCACTTATGTGGGTTGAAGTTTACTGGGACGTTTGGGAATAACTGGGACGGTTGTGCGTGTTTGGGTACATATGATTGCCGGTCAGAGACAGGCGGTAAGTCACGTGAATTGACAGGTATGCATCGGCTAGGGGCCTTTACTTGACTGGCCCTGTCGACGCCTGGGACTGTCAGTCAGCGACTGACAGAGCGGATATTTGATGATGATGGTGATGGGTATCGGGCGCTGTGAGGAGGGGAGTCTTCTAAGTCCTCCTGACGTCAGGGTACCTCTTCTTGTCCTTCTTCTTCTTCTTGTTGTAGTATGTGTCTGCTTGTGACACTTTAGGATGTGTCACATCCTCCCAATTGGCAGCTTCGGCGTCTTCGGCGGTCCTCGCCCCTTGTTGTTGGCTTGCGTTCTCTTCTTCTTGTTCTTGTTGTTCTATTGAGACGAAGAGAGCTTCCCACTGAACAGGCGTGAGAGGAGGGCGGGCGTTGTAGGACCTGAGAGTATGCAAGTGAATGGACACTACCTTCTGCAACTGCGTCTTGGAGAGGGGGCAAGGAGCCTCCTCCATGATGACTTGGGTTGCCATGTTCTTCGCCGCGATGATTGTCTGTGCGGCTGCGTCTTGTGTTTCCACCCTCGTGGCTTCCTGTATTACTACAGGTTCCACGGGGGCGGCAGTCTGCGTGTCGGCATCCTTCTTCTGTGCTGTGTGGGGCTGGCTGGCCAATGCATCACGGGGACTGTGCACCAGCAGCCGAGCCTCGGCTAGTTCGGCTTCGAGTGTTGTCCTCTCTTCCGCCATTGCGGCTTTGAGGGCAGCAATTTCTTCATCGGCGGCGGCGCGAACCCTGGCGCACGCCTCGCTGACTGCGTCCGGTGGTACAGCCACGTCATTGGCCACCACGGATCCGCCAGAGGCGGGGGGTGGCGAGGACGCAACGGCCTCGGCTGTATCCAAGTTCTTGGTGGTCTTGTGTCTCCGTCTAGCTTTGTCGCCGCGACTCCAGTTCTTGATGTAGCTGCACCCGCGGTAATTCGCCGCATGAGGGCCGCCACAATTTGCGCAGCAGCGTGTGGCGTCTTTCTTGGCGCAGTGGCGCGAATCGTGTGCTTGCGCACAACGAAGGCACGCCACTGCATTACGGCAGTACTTGGCAACATGGCCAAGTTTTTGGCAGCGATAGCACTGCTCCTTCCGCTCCGCCGTCTTCTTGCGTTCCCCGTCTTCTGATGCGCCGAGCACGAGGCTCAGCAATTGCAGCAGGGCAGCAGCTTTGCCTCCCTTTCCGCGTCGTCCATACATGCTGGGGAGCTAGCGCTAACATACAGCGATGAGCTCACCTCCGCAGCCTGAGCGGGAATCGGGGTTCGGTCACGGCGGTGGCCGATTTAAATACCCTCCGCCCGCGGCGCGCTCCCTCCGCCGTCCGCGACCCGCGCCACGGTCGCGCGGTGGAACAGATTGCGATGGCGTCTGAGATGACGTCGGTGTGATGGCTCTGTCAGCCGTGGTCGTCACAACTATACGTTTGCTCGATTTACTCTTGATTAACCCAGTCGCTGGTTCCCAAGCCTTGCTAAGATTATAGCCACAGACACTGTTTATGAGGTCGTCATTGGTGCGAATTTCGATGGCCTCTCTAACAACCCTGGCTCAGTATCTCGATGTCTGTACCAGAATCCTCGTGCGTTCATATTCCATAGCGTGATTTTCCGACAAACAATGTTCAGCGACCGCCGACTTGCTCGGATACATCAGTCGAGTGTGCCTCTGGTGTTCACGGCATCGATTCTCGACGGTACGCATCGTCTGACCAATATACGACTTGCCACATTGACACGGAATCTGGTACACGCCGGCCTTCCTTAAACCGAGGTCATCTTTGGCGCTCCCCACCAGTGCACGAGTTTTATTCGGAGGACAAAACACAGTTCAGACCCGGTGTTTCTTCAAAATGCGGGCGATTTTCCCCGAGAGTGCGCCTGTATATGGAATAAACGCAGTGCCTACCTCCTCCCTCGTGATTTCATCCATATCCACAGGTTGTGCTGTAGTGGTTGGGCGGAGAGCACGTTAAATCTGCCACTCTGAGTACCCATTTTTTCGAAATACGGTTCTCAGATGTTCCAATTCCTGAGGTAGACTCTCTGCGTCAGAGATAGTGCGCGCCCTATGTACTAGAGTTTTAAGTACCCCATTCCTCTGTGAGGGGTGGTGGCAGCTGTCAGCGTGCAAATACAGATCAGTGTGCGTTGTCTTCCGATACACCCCATGACCTAGGGTGCCGTCAGCCCTTCTCTTGACCAAGACGTCAAGGAAAGGTATTTTACCCTCCGTTTCAGTCTCCACAGTGAATTTGATGTTGGGGTGTATGGATTGTTTACTGCGTTCCTCCGATACGTTTTATATGTCCTCCTCTGCTAGTTCTGCCACCTTTTTCTTCAAAAGAAATTGTTCATTCTCCCCAACCTTGAGGTTGAATTAAGAGCAGCATATTTATGTCGTCGTAACCAAGATCATGTTCTATCGCTGTCGCAAGAAATCAGTCGTACGTTCGATAGGCATTTGATTTCAAAGTTCTGCCACGCAAACGTCGTTTCAAATCTAAAAATGAGACTTGTAAATAATCCTACGACTAATCGTTAATACGAGACATATTTATAAGGTATACGCTTGATATAGAAGTTTGTGTAGCGACACACAATGTAGCAAATCATACTGTCAAGGAAGCGTTGGCAATTGCAAAAAGTGGAAGAGCTACGAAAAGTCGTTCAGGAAGTATGGATCATACGTATTGCATAATTGGAACAGCACTTCACAAATGTTGATAAGATCACTTCATGTCATCAGCTGATGGATAAATGACTTAATATTAGGCATTTTGGGATAACCCATCATCAGGTATGTGTGAAACAGAGGACACAAAGTCATGTAGTAAAAGCTGCTATCCGCCATGGCGCATCACAAAAATATCCACACGTTACACGTACACATACCATATATATCGAGTTGTACAGATGAAGTTATATGATACGTACATAGCTGTCAGAGGCAGATTGACAATTACATGACAATTACATAATGGTAACAGCACTACGAAAGAAAAGTCTACTCTACTAGTAACCTGTTGATATTTTTGTGCAAAAATGGTTCAAATGGCTCTAAGCACTATGAGACTTAACATCTGAGGTTATCAGTCCCCTATACTTAGAACTACTTGAACCTAATTAACCTAAGGACATCACACACACACCCGTGCCCGAGGCTGGATTCGAACCTGCGACCACAGCAGCCGCGTGGTTCCGGACTGAAGCGCCTAGAACCGCTCGGCCACAGCGGCCGGCGATATTCTTGCGATGCTCCATGACAGCCGTACTGTTTTTACTACATGATTTTTATCCTCTGTGACAAAGATATCTGACGAAACGCGGAATTCTAAAGTAATTCATTCGCCAGCTGATTACGTTTCGTTAAGTGACCTATTCAGCATTTTTATAGTAGTGTTGATATTGCAAAAACTTTCTAAATGTCTGCTGCAGCACAGCAATCTTTAGATGAACTTCGCACGTCTTCTATGAAATATCACTGCCATTCACGTCCATTAAGCGTCATTGGAATGCGTCAGTTTGGTCTAATTATATCATATGTAACATCCAAAGAATAAAAACATTGCAATAACTACAAAGCACTGACTCGAGTTTCAGACTTCACCCAAACGCTCACTGGCCCAACCTCGCTGTAATCACAATACGGCTCGCTATGCAGATTATCCACACCTTTCCAGAGCACTCTCGCTCTTAATGTCCGTATAAAGTACCGCTCTATAGGTGGTGTTACTAGCTGGGACACGTGGCGAAGGTGTACCGCGGCCGCACGAGTCAGTCGTGCCGGCTTTCTCTTCCGTTAATAATTCACATCACGTCAATAAATGTTCTTGTCGATACCGGCAGACCAGTCTCTATTATAAATGAGAAAGCGTATGTCCACACTGCATCGCCGCCATAGCACCCAACAGCATAAGAACTTATTTCTTACAGCAAATATCACATCGGTTTGGACGATGAATGTACAGTAACAGCAGCGTACAATAAAGTTCTTTTAATTTTAAGTGTGCTGTAACCAGGGGTGAAAACATATTTGGGGTGGGATCTTTAACAGCTTTTATCTTTCAAATAAAGGTCGAGGTTAATACATTATACTGGCGGTGGTACCATTCGACGATCTCTAATCATTAAACCCTGAGTTTTCTAATTTCTGGGTTTATTGTGTATGAACAATTATACGGCTATTACTCAGTTAATATCTGCAACGAGTCTGACCAGCCCCAGTGCCATTTTGAGAAGACCTCTGAAGTGAGTTAAATCGCTTTGCTGGTCAAGATATCCTCATACATCAAGTTTTGTCAATGGGCCACTCCACGCGTTTGCGGCGATTCCAAACCAACCACAAACGCAGAAACGGACACTGACGTCATCCCATTCCAAGGTCAAAAAATGGTTCAAATGGCTCTAAGCACTATGAGACTTAACACCTGAGGTCATCAGTCTCCTAGACTTAGAACTACTTAAACCTAACTATCCTCCATGCGCGAGGCAGGATTCGAACCTGCGACCGCAGCAGCAGCGCATTCCAAGTTCATAAAAACTGTCAGGTGCCCAGTACTTGTCCAAGTTAGACATGATCGAAGTACAGTCGCAGTTGCTACTAGACAGATAGTCAACCTAATTTATAGTGATTATCACGCCATTTGTTCTGGATAGATACACTCCTGGAAATTGAAATAAGAACACCGTGAATTCCTTGTCCCAGGAAGGGGAAACTTTATTGACACATTCCTGGGGTCAGATACATCACATGATCACACTGACAGAACCACAGGCACATAGACACAGGCAACAGAGCATGCACAATGTCGGCACTAGTACAGTGTATATCCACCTTTCGCAGCAATGCAGGCTGCTATTCTCCCATGGAGACGATCGTAGAGATGCTGGATGTAGTCCTGTGGAACGGCTTGCCATGCCATTTCCACCTGGCGCCTCAGTTGGACCAGCGTTCGTGCTGGACGTGCAGACCGCGTGAGACGACGCTTCATCCAGTCCCAAACATGCTCAATGGGGGACAGATCCGGAGATCTTGCTGGCCAGGGTAGTTGACTTACACCTTCTAGAGCACGTTGGGTGGCACGGGATACATGCGGACGTGCATTGTCCTGTTGGGACAGCAAGTTCCCTTGCCGGTCTAGGAATGGTAGAACGATGGGTTCGATGACGGTTTGGATGTACCGTGCACTATTCAGTGTCCCCTCGACGATCACCAGTGGTGTACGGCCAGTGTAGGAGATCGCTCCCCACACCATGATGCCGGGTGTTGGCCCTGTGTGCCTCGGTCGTATGCAGTCCTGATTGTGGCGCTCACCTGCACGGCGCCAAACACGCATACGACCATCATTGGCACCAAGGCAGAAGCGACTCTCATCGCTGAAGACGACACGTCTCCATTCGTCCCTCCATTCACGCCTGTCGCGACACCACTGGAGGCGGGCTGCACGATGTTGGGGCGTGAGCGGAAGATGGCCTAACGGTGTGTGGGACCATAGCCCAGCTTTATGGAGACGGTTGCGAATGGTCCTCGCCGATACCCCAGGAGCAACAGTGTCCCTAATTTGCTGGGAAGTGGCAGTGCGGTCCCCTACGGCACTGCATAGGATCCTACGGTCTTGGCGTGCATCCGTGAATCGCTGCGGTCCGGTCCCAGGTCGACGGGCACGTGCACCTTCCGCCGACCACTGGCGACAACATCGATGTACTGTGGAGACCTCACGCCCCACGTGTTGAGCAATTCGGCGGTACGTCCACCCGGCCTCCCGCATGCCCACTATACGCCCTCGCTCAAAGTCCGTCAACTGCACATACGGTTCACGTCCACGCTGTCGCGGCATGCTACCAGTGTTAAGGACTGCGATGGAGCTCCGTATGCCACGGCAAACTGGCTGACACTGACGACGGCGGTGCACAAATGCTGCGCAGCTAGCGCCATTCGACGGCCAACACCGCGGTTCCTGGTGTGTCCGCTGTGCCGTGCGTGTGATCATTGCTTGTACAGCCCTCTCGCAGTGTCCGGAGCAAGTATGGTGGGTCTGACACACCGGTGTCAATGTGTTCTTTTTTCCATTTCCAGGAGTGTAATTTTCTCTGGTACTGCTGCTGATTACAGGACAACGTTAACTGAAAAAACTACGTACACTCTTCCACACGTGACAACAATATAGAGCGAAAAGGAACGTAAGTACTGGTAGGGGTGAATTTTTTCAAAAAATCAGTCGATCATCTAGGCTACAGCTTGAGCCATTTTTATAACCACCAGGGAAACATTCTGAAGAATTATGCCAAATTTGTACATAATGTTTTGCCACATCATGGGGCCGTACAATAAGTTACGAAATTTACGAGTAAAATACGATTGATACCATGCAGTGCCAGCAATTATCATCAGTCCCCTCCGTGTGTAGCTACCTACGATCCATCTACGACTTATCCTCACTGTGCAGCAGTGGGACAGCGCTCTTCCGCGACACCACTGGCGGGTACGAACAGCACATCACATATCGAAACTATTTACACCTCAGGTAAGTTATTCCCAAATTCAAAAAGTTCTTGCACTTCTTTGAATTCGAAAATTTCGTACAGCTCTTTATATGAAACTAAAGTTCAGCTAATTATCATCACAAACCAGTGGCTGCTGCGTTAAGAATCTACTTAAAGAAAACGGCTCACCACCACAACGAAGAGTCCTCTTATTAAGTTATTACAGTTACATTCATTATCAGCTTACAGCAACAAAGAGGAAGGTGTTCCTAAAAGTCTGGACCGCAAATCTTTACTCTCACGAAACTACAGTTCGTTGCAAAATCGCAAATATTTTTCTCTCACAGCAGTCGAAGTCGCACCTGTTATGGGTTACTCCAAATAACCAGATATATTCGGAATGGATGGTATTGTCCTCTACGAACTTCATACCTATGTTCCTTTAAAAATAAGGTCAACTGATGCTGGCAACGGACGACGTTAACCAATCCCTGATGATCATCCGCATTACCGCTATAGCATGTCATGAACTTCCTGCCCGCTGACGCACATGAAGGTGCCCACAGGACAGCATGTCCTCTAGCCTGGCACCGCCCACGATGCAGAAGGGAAAACTCGCTGCTGTGATACATGTACGGCTACTTAAGCCACCATACCACAACGCTTCCACCACTCGCGAACACCCCAGTGCTCATGGAAACGCGTATACATCGTCTTCTGGGAATGTGGCTCATTTTGATCGACACACACTCAGATAGTCCAGTATGTAGTGCAAATGCCTACCACTACATCGAGAGAAACCATCAGTGTGTTACAAAAAATTCTTTACGAACTCTCAGCATGCTGCAGATGAAAAATAGGTCCGCAACGAGTCTTATATTTGAAATAAATGGTTGCAGCTCCGTCATATGTTTCATTGAGAAGCATATTTTTTTCTTGATGGTGACTAGTTTCCAATACTTGTGTCCATTTTCAAACCTTCCGCACCGTAAGTGTGACAATGACAGGCGATAGCCCACGTGCAGAAACTGCCCCTCCAGTAATCAAAGCTGTTTATGGCCATATACCGCTTTGATTACTGCAGGGGCAGTTTCTGTACATGGGCTACTGTGGTGTCATGGAGCCAGAGAGGTGAAGACAGCACAAACTCTTGGGTGAGCAAAGTGATGTTTAACCTGTGCCAGACAAAGTCGACTGAGGAGGTCCTTTCAATACTACTGCCCTTGGACCTACCAAAAAGAAACACAGGTACACAATATTGCCTCAGAATGAGCCAACATGATAACGTGAAAGAAATACTGGACAAAAAGTTCATGAAGCCATGGACTGATTGGCAAGAAACCCGAGACAGTGTGTAAACAGAAAGGAAAAACTACTAGTTCCTAACGTAATAGGAAGACGAGAATGGTGAAGGAAGCAATATACTACCCGTCGGGACAAGGTCAATATCATAACAACTTATTGAAAATACGACAATGCACCATAGTCACTTGTGAATGCGCAGTAATCGGTATCCCGGAAATTTTAGTCTGGGCAGGAGTTGTGGCACGACTTGAACCTGCTGACGGCCTAAATATTAGACTACGAGGTGAAACCATGCATGAGTGAGAGACAACAAAGAATAGGCCCTACATCATATACTCATACATCATAATAACAATACACATCGTGTCAGAACACCAGATTTCGACGACCTTAATGGAAGGCGTGAAGAGATGGGCATTGGGGAGGACCAGAAAAGATTTCCTGAGTCCCTCACAGCTACCTCCGAATCTGTAAACCTTCTGTGGCCTGACAGCCTGGTCCCTGTGGATCCTGAGTTTGGTCTCAAAGTACTGTTACATCAGTTAGTTATTTGGGACATTTATATGGAGTGTCAGACACATAGCACTGTCTGTTCATCCACGTCACTGACAAACCTCAATAGGTTTCTATCAATCATGCAAATTGCTACGAGGTTCTGGAACATGAGGTATGTTTACAGTCCTTCGGAAGCTACGTGTTTCACAATACGGTAAGAGAAACGAGCGAGAGCAGTAATGCAGAACTCAGCTGTCGCTGGCCTCTGTAACAGGAAGGTTATCGCCGTTGCCCGAATGCAGTCGGAATTCCTCGAACACTCCGGTCGCAGCCGTGCTGATGATGGGAGAAGTGACTAGTTTTAGCAACTGAGTGACCGCTCGATTGTCTTTTCATTGAGTTGGCTTTTCAACTCGAATGAAACAACCGAATGTAACTAATCTCTGCTGTCATGGTTAGCTATGAGTATTTTCACTCTCAGGATTGGAGTGATTCCACTTCGTGCGACACAACGGAGTGTCACAAGTGTGTGACAGTTACGGTATTTATATGAACGTTTTCGCTCACTCTCTGGGTTTAAATGATTTGATTTACATACTTCTTCAGTCTTTCCAGTTAGACGGGGTGTTCAAAAAGTCTCTCCGCAGTGGCTATGATTGTTAGCCGCGCGTGCCGTATGCTGCAGTGAATATACCGAAATGAAACTCAAGTGAAATACAAGTTATTAATTTATTGAATATCCATTTTTAATTACAAATTTTCACACTAAATGTTGGGAATGTCCACTTGAAGGGAAGTAACGCAAGCAGGCGAACAATCATACTGCACGCGTGGCTAGCAATCATACGGCGGCCGTACATGTACCGTAACTATGGTTGCCAACTTTTTTAGAGGCAAATAAGGTAACTTACTTCAAGGAGAGGCGAATAAAAAGTGTATTTCTAAAAATGCTTTGCAAAATTTATGTATTTATTTACTTAAATAAGAATTTTTTATTCTTCCGACATTAAATATGGATTTTTGGTTCATTTTAAAGGGTTAATAACTGCTGCTACATTACAAATTTATGTTTAAGTAAATGAACAATTACTTTTTATTTAAGTGTATTGAAATTCGTATTGAAATTATTTCTCTCTCTCCGCTGGTTTGCCCCCTTCACTGATAACTATTTCGGCAACTGCTGAAGTGACGAACAGAAAGTTATAATACGGAATTTCTTTGAATTATTTGGTGAGTTAGTCACTAGTTTTCAAAGTATGTACCGGCCCTTGTAAGCAGTATTTTCTCACACGACGTATTTGTCGCTATTCGTAAATTTTCTTTGAATTTCTGTAATTAATGTAGATTTGTAATATGAATCATCTTTGCAAATATCCTCTATCGGATTTGTCTTGAGGATCACTTACATAATTTCCTCCAGTCCCACGCGACTGGGCGTTTCGGCATTCTGGTACACAAGGTTCACTGTTAAGAAAGCGCACATTCAAAAACATTGCCGAAAATGTGAACTAAAAGCTACTTATAGACAGGTCAATACACGGGAAATATCGACCGGCAGGCGGTAACACAAGGCCGTCAACAATAATGATTTAAGAATCGCAGTACAATCGAATGTTTCCTCTCATAACTGAATGCACCTGGCCTGTATAGACCGTTTTCATTCTATCGCTCCCAGAGGCTGGTTTCACTCAAAAGAATGAACGAATAATTCAACCCACATGTAAAACTACAACCGATTAAATCGACCGTTTTCTAACAATAAACTAAATCGATGCTTTTCATCCGTTTTTTCCCGTTGCCATCTGCGGATGAGCATGTTTGACCCATTTTTTCGGTTCTAGGCGCTTCAGTCCGGAACCGCGCGACTGCTACGGTCGCAGGTTCGAATCCTGCCTCGGGCATGGATGTGTGTGATGTCCTTAGGTTAGTTAGGTTTACGTAGTTCTAAGTTCTAGGGGACTGATGACCTCAGATGTTAAGTCTCATAGTGCTCAGAGCCATTTCAACCATTTTTTGATCGATTTTCAGCGGTGTTCTATGACGCTCCATTCGGCGCCATTATAATCACGCGCTATGCACGCAGCACCTTATAACGATATGTTTACGTAATGTGTATGCATAAACATACAGTTATAAATGTCTCCGTTCGTAGTCGCTAATTATAAGAATATGTTTACTTATGTGCTGTAACACATAGCTAGAATCAGCGGTGGAAATATATTTGCGAACGCCGACTGTGTGCGGCTGTTTCTTGTTGGATCGTCTGATCAGTCGGAAGTTGCATTGCAGAGGAGAGTAAATGCCTGTTCAAAATATAATTATTTTTGGATAGCTTAACGTGAATTTCCTAGGGGACCGTAGTTTATCATGCATTTACCAGCAGAATATGGCGCGGAGAAAATATTTCGCCGCATGCAACTTCCGTCCGATTTCAACGAAAGAATTCGTGACTGTGAACTCTCTATTTGGCACAGACACATAAAGAAAATTAAATAACTTCATAAAGGAGTGAGACATAGATTCTATAGTAAACAAATAGTCCATACACCAGTTCCATTTAACTCTGAATTTATGGCAATTAATAGATGAACTTACAATGCAATGAAGGATTTAACATGGATGCTGTTTTGACTGGCACTTCTCTTCTCGTAATGAAAATAATTCCTTTGACGTTTTCACATACACGTCGCACAGTAAATCTACTGCTATGCAGTATTGCACTTTTAGTATTGCACTTTTACTTTACACTAAAATAATATTATTTTTAACGATAATAATACGGCGGCAAGACATGCGCGTCCGACACAAGTTACAAGTGTTGTGTCTAGACAAGACAGCCTAGACACAATGAGAGGAAGCCGAAAGGCACGCGCTTATACTCACGCAGGCTGGCGTGAGGTCTGAAACAGGATACGTAATGAATGCTATAAAGAAAAGTACGTAGCTTCTGGTATACTTAACGTTAATCCACATTTGTAGAACATCGCTCTTGATGATACATTAATAGAATCTCAATATAAATTGAATACGGCGCCTTGCTAGGTCGTAGCAAATGTAGCTGAAGGCTATGCTAACTATCGTCTCGGCAAATGAGAGCGTAATTGTCAGTGAACCGTTGCTAGCAACGTCGGCTGTACAACTGGGGCTGAGTGCTAGGATCTGTCTCTAGACCTGCCGTGTGGTGGCGCTCGGTCTGCAATTACTGACAGTGGCGACACGCGGGTCCGTCGTACACTAGCGGACCGCGGCAGATTTAAAAGCTACCACCTAGCAAGTGTGGTGTCTGGCGGTGACACCACAACAAGAGACAAGAGAAAATGAGTAACTGAGTAACTGTTCACCGAGAATATCTCGTACATGAAAAGCATGTGTAAAAGTGTTCTTCTTCTGTCCGTTTTTCGCGCCGCGGTTTTCAAAGTCAGTAACTCACTGCATGTCTGACGGCGCTTCGACAATAACGAAGTTACGTCACAGGTCGTTCACCTTTTACATTCTTGCAACATTATTTGCTAACTGTAGCTGTTGCCGAGCGACTGCTCGATTAGTGAATGATTTAAAATGATAAGGCAATCACATAATGTTACAACCTGTGGTTTGTTTCGTCAGTGTTGCCCTGTTCCGATTGGCGCACCGATCTTGTCCCTCAGCACCGTTCGACAACAACTACAGCCCAAGTCCAACGACCTCTTTATTGCCCATTATGAACGGCGGAAACATGATGTATTTAAGGGGCTCCGGAAAGGCTCAAAATCATGAAAAGTTCAATTTTTACTTTTTTGCGTTTTCTGAATCTGCAGACTATTACCTTTTAATAGATATATAATTTATTCAATTCCGAAGACTACAACTATTTTTAAATTTTTTTTTAAATGTGTTCTACATGGGCGTGACCCACTGTGGCGCTGTTAAACTGCTGTCAAATGGTGTTATTATTAACGTCTGTGTTCATCAGGTACATTTTAATGATGTGAGATAAAGTATGTGTTGTGGCTAACTTGTGATGGTTCAATATATATCGCTGGTGTGATTGTCGATTGTTTCATGTTTATTTACTCTCTCGTTATCTCGAAAATATTCGTAATTAAATCTGTTTCTAGAGTCTCTGTTTTGTTGAAGTATAATAATGAGTAAAAGTGAAGTTGCCGTTGCGACTTTCAACGATGGCAACATTGTAAGGTGCAAGGTATTTAGAAATATGGGAACGAAGATAGGTTCTAACATGGTACGAGCGATGCTTGCTTTAGACAGGGCTGTAAAGAGTCTAGAAATACAAGCAAGAGTAAACTGGAGGAGGAACAAGAGGAAGCTGGAGGAGGAGTTTGCAGAAGATGAAGATAATCCATCCTATGGACCTGGAATGCACTAAAAAGTTAATCCAATCTTTGTCGCTCGATTCCCAAAACTTTTATTTTCTCATACTAATTACATGTTTTCTAAGGATCTGCCAAACATATTTGTTTCAAACTTTCAGTAAATGTTACACAGTACCTTCTGCATAATTTAACACAGCCTTTTTCCAAAAAAACTGTATATTTTTGAATATATAAATAAAAATTGCAAAAAAATGTTGTGAATTTTCATTACAATTGAAAAAAAATCATCTTTAATAACTGAACTAAAATTTTGTAAAATCTCTGTGTTAAGTTGTAGCCCATATTCCAATAAATAATCTGTAAAAAGTTCAACTTCCTACCTCAAATACTTTGTGAGGAAAGATGTAATTTATAAGCGTTATTTTAACATTGCAAGTATAGGGCGTTCCGGAGCCCCTTAATAGAAAAGAAGTAAGGGAGATTATAAATTCGGTCACGTTAGGTCCCCGGAAGTGTAACGACTAACATTGCGCCGCTGCAAATGGCGACGCGCCGCGGAAGCGCTTGATACCGAGTAGCCGACGCCTGTAAAAGCGACGTGCGTACTGGGTAGGGCTATTCGTCTGCTGGCTAATGAGGAGCAGCCATCCATCACGGCAGAGGCGGCAGCAGCGGGCGCCTTCGCAATTTGCTGGCGAGACCCACCAGCCACTTTCCTTTTTTCTGTCGCGCGTGGTCGATGCTTTTAACTGGCGCCACCTCGATCATGGAGGAGTAAACCGTCTTCAGGGCAGACTGGAACTAAGCCGTTTTCCGTTCACTCCTAATGAGGAAGCCATAGATGGTTATAATACAGGCTGGTGAACAGCTGTGCAACAACCTTCCCTAAACAAAAAAAAGTGGATAAACAGTGAAGTGAAATAGTATGAGAGTGAGTGTAAAGGTGTATTAGACGACACTCCGCCACGAACGGTACAGGTCGAGCATCACAGCCATCTGACGGTAGAACAGGTGGAACTAACGAGGCGAACACAGCAAGTGCCGTAACCTGATTGCCCAGAAACTTCTCTCAGTGGGAGTCAAAATAAGCGAACAGGTGTCTAGATACTCGATTAATTCTGAGAAAACGACGCTCAAAGTTTTCGAAGTAACTTAGGTGCCCTTTTAGCGCCCAATAACGTCCACATGTTCGGGGCTCGATTGTTGTTTTTATGTACACTACTGGTCATTAAAATTGCTACACCAAGAAGAAATGCAGATGATAAACGGGTATTCATTGGACAAATATATTGTACTAGAACTGACATGTGATTACATTTTCACGCAATTTGGGTGTATAGGTCCTGAGAAATCAGGACCCAGAACATTGATCAGACGTTTTCAACTGGTGAGAGATCTGGAGATTGTGCTGGCCAGGGCAGCAGTCGAACGTTTTCTGTATCCAGAAAGGCCTGTAAAGGACCTGCAACATGCGGTCGGCATTATCCTGCTGAAATGTAGGGTTTCGCAGGTATCGAATGAAGGTAGAGCCACGGGTCGTAACACATCTGAAATGTAATTCCACTGTTCATACTGCCGTTAATGCGAACAAGAGATGACCGAGACGTGTAACCAATGGCACCCCATACCATCACGCTGGGTGATACGCCAGTATGGCGATGACGAATACACGCTTCCAATGTGCGTTCACCGCGATGTCGCCAAACACGGATGCGACTATCAAATGGTTCAAATGGCTCTGAGCACTATGGGACTTAACTTCCGAGGTCATCAGTCATGTAGAACTTACAACTACTTAAACCTAACTAACCTAAGGACACCACACACATCCATGCCGGAGGCAGGATTCGAACCTGCGACCGTAGAGGTCGCGCGGTTCCAGACTGGAGCGTCTAGAACCACTTGGCCACTCCGGCCGGCGATGCGGCCATCATGATGCTGTAAACAGAACCTGGATTCATCCGAAAAAAATGAGGTTTTGCTATTCGTGCACCGAGGTTAGCCGTTGAGTACACCATCGCAGGCGCTCCTCTCAGTGATGCAGCGTGAAGGGTAACCGCAGCCATAGTCTCCGAGCTGATAGTCCATGTTGCTGCAAACGTCGTCGAACTGTTCGTGCAGATGGTTGTTGTCCTGCGAACGTCCCATCTGTTGACTCAGGGATCGAGACGTGGCTGTACGATCCGGTACAGCCATGTGGATAAGATGCCTGTCATCTCGACTGCTAGTGATACGAGGCCGCTGGGATCTAACACGGCGTTCCGTATTACCCTCCTAAACCACCGATTCCATATTCTGCTAACAGTCATTGGATCTCGACCAACGGGAGCAGCAATGTCGCGATACGATAAACCGCAATCACGATAGGCAGCAATACGATCTTCATCAAAGTCGGAAACGTGATGGTACGCTTATCTCCTCCTTACACGAGGTATCACAACAACGTTTCACCAGGCAACGGCGGTCAACTGCTGTTTGTGTATGAGAAATCGGTTGGAAACTTTCCTGATGTCAGCGCGTTGTAGGTGTCGCCACCGGCGCCAGCCTTGTGTGAATGCTCTGAAAAGCTAATCATTTGCATACCACAGCATCTTCTTCCTGTCGGTTAAATTTCGCGTCTGTAGCATGTCATCTTAGTGGTGTAGCAGTTTTAATGGCCAGTATTGTATTTTATTTTTATTTTTTTCATTTATCTACCCTTGTCTACGGAAGGTTACTACACGAATGATTCTCTCAAGTTACGGAATACAAGGGTGTCATATTAACTGTAAAATTACAACTGGGTTTCACAATAAGTGTCATACGTTTATTGTGTAATATGCATGTGTGTTTCTTTTGAGAGTTACAATCTTTTTAAATTCTTATATTTTATTCTTTAAATTCTTATTTTAATTCTTATATTTTATTCTTATGGTTATTCTTTAGGAATATTTGGTGCATTCCCCTGGATCGGAGTGATAGGAAGTTCTGGACACCACGAACATTGCGCAAAGGCAGGTTTGCCACAGTGATATTTCTTCAGATTATCTCGGTCTGAAAAGAAATGTCGTTAACATTTCTAAAGATTTCACGCGTTGGCAATAATTTCGCCGTAAGCTACGCGTAACATATCACTTTATCGAAAACTGGAGCTCGAAATTCATCACGAATCAATGCACCTTACAGAAATTTCGCTGAGAACAATGTGAAATAGTTTTCTCATTTACTTATTTATTTGTTATAAATTCGTTCACCAGACATACATTTATGGACGAATAAGGGCAACGCTGTTTCAATATACACTGGAAAACATTTGTGTAGTAATCTTCTATGGACATGATTAGATAAATGAAAAACTAAAATAAAAATTATAACCTGGTTTCGAACACTGGACACGAAACAGTGAAGCGGCGATGCTAGCCACTGTTCCGCCACTTTTATTCAACTATTTACTCGCTAAAAGACTCGTGAGAAACCTCGAAAATTTTTTAACACTCGTTTTGTCAGAAACGGTCAAGTATCTACGGTTAAGCCGAGACTTGTGTTCGCTTATTTTGACATCTCTTACACTGAGCGAAGTTTCTGAGAAATCGGGTTATGACACTTAAACGTGACTCCTCGTAAGAGAAGTGGCAGACACATTATCCCCGCTTGGTAATAGAAAGAAGTTCTCAACTTCCGTGAATCCGCATACGGGCACTAGAGAGAGGTAACTTCCACGTGCGGAGAAGGGTCCAGTCAGAGTGCTTTCTACTTGTTATTGCTATCGTTTGCTGTCTTCTTTGACAGCCAGCAGCTAACTTCATGTTTTCATATTAGAAGTTGTGGAAATTTTTCAGTGATTAAATTTTCATAAATGGAATAATTAGAAAAGCAATACTCCTTGTCAATAATTTTCCTATTACAGAAGCAGTTTACGAAAAGCATTCTTTGTATTGATGCGTTGCATTCTAGAAATGGAATGGACAAAACGAGCATTAAACGTCCTAATTCAGCTATATAGTGAGAAAAAGTGTCTTTGTGATCGTTATGAACCCGCTGGATCTTAATAAGCTAGGTCGGAAGTCGTTCATTTCTGAGTAAGTATGCGTATAACTCTACATATGTGACTCGATTTGTATATGTAGTGCTGTAATTGACTATAGGTCACGTTTGATTTGGTTGTATCTTTTGAATTATTTTAGCCTTCCAGGAAAGAGAAACTGGCAACAGTCAGGGAAAGAGTCGAATCACAAAATGAATAAACAAATGGTATAGTTTTTATTGGCGACTAGATGAAACGGTCTCCTACTTTACTCTGTTACTTGAACGAATTCCTTCCTTGATCGTCGACTTCAGTTTGTCGAAATAAGCCGCGTTAATTCTCACGAAGTTCCGAAATTTCTGCGGATCCTCTAGCTTTAATTCTTTCATTAATAGGGAATATATTCCACTGTCGTCGTCCCTTCTTCCCAGCCAGGGTTGAACTCAACAACGTCTGGCTTTTCGTCGTCGTTATCGTGTGCAAGATGTTATACAAACGTAAATTTAGGTAAACATACTCTTGTGTTACCAAGGTTCATAATATAAAACCGAAGCTCAGCCCAGTCAGGACAGTAATCAGATAATTTCGTGATAGCTACGTAAGGGAACTACATAATTACTTAATAAATAATACTAACAAGAAATAAAATCAATTACTTAATAAACAGGACCCTTGAAATTTCAGAAATTTTCAGTCCGCATGAACGACTTTACAAGAAATCGGACAGTCCTCTACGAGTTTCTCGCGATAATGCCGTCAAGTGCGCATGCGTGGCTTTGCGTCAGGACTATACTGCGTGAATCGTGTAATCCGGCGACGTGAATCACTTTGCAGTTCCACACTTGTACCTTGCGATGCTGCTGTATAGTTGTATACCTTAGGTGTATAGTGTAATAGGGGGTTTACGGTACAATTATTAATCTGTGCCGTACCGGAGCAGTACAGATGGTATAGGGGTGCCCCCTGATCCGAAATAAGTGTGGGTTTGGTGCTTGACGACTGGACGCGCGCGAATGAGTCAGTCAGAGCTGTAATCTGATTCATGAAAGATGACGGTTCACGCTCGAAGCAAAGACCGGGTTTCCGATGTTGTCGTTCCCAAGTGACAGTCGCGGAACGCGCGTAAACGTTCTTTGCGCTTGAAGAAAGAGTGTATCCTGCAAATTATGTCTGTCGCTTGCTTATGTAGTATTTGACGCTTACCATCATCATCAGCGATGACAATTCGCAACAAATGGAATAAAAGAAACAATAAATCACTTGCTGTGACCACTTTTAATGCTCACACTGGCTAAGACATTCACAGCAGAGCACTCAGAATACCACTGAACGCTCATTGGCTGTCGGAGAGTGCATGACGCAGGTGCGCAAAACAAGCCCAAACTCCACAGCCGTCGTTAGAGAGTCCATCTACTGCCTAAATAGAGGTCACGGATGTGTGAGATTGTGCATCGAAATGAGCAGAGTTTTTCGAGAACATTAACGTCTGTGGATTACAGTCAGTTCTCTACTAATCGGGACAAGGCGGAATATTTTATGCTGTCAGTAGCAGACAACCAGTAATCGTGTCAGTATGAGCTACATGCGTGTAAAAGTCTATGACGTCACATTCAAACTATGTGTCGTGCGATGATAAACAGGTACACTCATTGATACATGCTGATACTGTCTGCAAACCGTGAAGCAATAAAGTCAGTAGCAAAGAAGCAGTAGTAGACTAGAACGTCGCGTCTATTGCATGAACAGCGAAAAGTGTAGTAAGCAACATACTTTTTCCATTTATCACTTTTTAGGGGGTATCAGCAAGAAAAACATTTCGATCAGGTTTGAAATTATGTGTAAAGTTTGTTGAAAGTCGCAATGAGTGTTCTCATTCTGAAATACTAGATTATTAAATTCCGGGTATTTGCGCGCCATCAACACTTTTTCTAACTGTAATAATGTATTATTGTGTTAAACTTCACTTACAATTATGCCTCTTAATGAATAAATTACGACAGCATTTTAAATTTTTAAATTCGCTCAATAAGTACACGAATATTGTGAACCAAATTTTCTTTTCCCCAGGAATCTTATAATGTGCCTGTACTCTACGATGTAAAGGCTTTCATTGTGACACATGTAGCTACTGTTCCGCTGTTAGTGAAAATAAGGCATCGAATACGGAGATGAATGCTCACCGACAAAATATGGGTACTTACTACCTGAACGTCAAAAATTGCAACAGATTAAAATCCCATTGTAGTTAGTCGCAATTCTGAACTCCATAATTTTATTTGAATGGATTTAGATAGCAGAATAAAACTTTCCAGCTCAAAAGAAGACCAAACGTTATTTGGTAAATGGCTGTAACGACATTGAAATCACGTCAATATCAATTGGCAAAGACACAGCAGGAACTTCGCAAAATGAACATGTGCTGCCTGACACGCAAAAAGACGCGTGTGCCATGGAAACAAAAGACGTTAGTTTGGAACGCAATGATGTTAATTACTTTAATGATCACCAATAACAGGCAATGACTAGCAAAACTTTATGAAAAGTTTTCTGTGTTACCTAACACACAATAACGCTACTGTTCGAAAAAAAATGTCTAAACGTGACAAAGACTGTTTACCGTTCTTTACTTATTACTTTGCAAATGACTGCGTATCAGATAAATACCGTAATAGCTTTCATACTTGACTACAATTACGTTTGGGTAGTAACGTTACGTAGACGTACACACATATTATGTACGAAATACAACATAAAATTCTAAAACTACTTTGACTGCTAGAAAGCCACGGTACTTTTGACATATAAAATAAATTTCAGTTAAATCACTTTTAATTGATTGTCTCCAGTAATAGTGCAGTACTATCTGAACCACTAAAGTTACTACTACTTTTAGACATAATAAATATTTGATTCAAAATCAACTGTAAATTTAAGAGATCTGGCTCATTTTGACTATATCTTTCACTTGTGACTTTCTCGGAATTTATACTGAAAATAATGTTCCAAAAAGTTATTAAGATGCTGGAATACCTATTACACAGCTACAGAATACTGGCTGGATCTTACTTTGTGATGCGTTGCTTGTGGTGTGAAGTACCGCCTATTGTGATATCCATTATTACAACACGCTCTTCTTGATTAGCGAGCAGCTTGAATATATTTGGGTCACACAGTATTCTTCATTACTTCCAAAATTTTCTTGCAGCCATATACTGTGCCCATATACAAGGCCACTCATTTGTAATTTGCCTGGCTACATATTACAACAAGATTTGCGACGCAAATTACTGTGGCATTTGCGCGGCTATATATCCGTTCCATATCACAGGCGCATCGGAAGTGCTTATCTGCCTTCATTTCTACGACCGCGCGCACTCACGCCAACGATGTTATTGTTTCACGGAAGATATTTTCTATGCTGCAAGTAATAAAACATCTCTGATATGGCCAGCGTGTTTACAATGATGCTACGAAAGTAATCCTTACTTATGCTGTCAACAAGAATTACATTTTCATAAACACTAGTTGCTGACAAAATTCGTTAACACATAGCCTATTTTTTCAAAAATGGTTAAAATTCGACAAAACAAGTAGCTGAAAAATACGTGAGGCACTGGGATTTAGTGTTACAAGCTGTTAGATAGGCAAGCTGCATCGGGTACAAAGTTCTGAGATACTCGATTAGTGGACTGCTTCAAAGGGGCATTGGAAGGGCGGGGAGAGGTAAGGCTGTGAGGAAAAGCAACATGCAGGCCAACTTGGAAGACGCCGTTTGGACGCAAATGTAAAAGGGATTATGTGACATATCAAATAAAATTACTCGAGAAAAAATGGTGTCATTCATTTGAACATAGCTTTATTCTTTCTAGAGTTGTGTTGCGCTTTGCACAGCATAAGGAAAATGCTGGTAATAAAGACTAGTGGGTGCTCGTCGCATTATCCATCATGTGTTAATGTTTTTGTTATAACTTTGATCCACTGCTTGTCAACAACACCAAGCGCTAGCACGAACAATGCACTCTCTGAGTGTTCGTCGTTTCCGATCATCACCACGTAAATAATTGCATTCGTACGTTCCCAAAGAGAGAAATGTGGCTACGGGACCTCTACGACATATCCATATCCTGGGAAACTAGATATCCAGGAAACCCTGACGATTAGCCCGTTATGGTGTGGGACATCGTCTTGCTGAAAAGAAGGTGACAAATATCTCGTCTTCCGGCAGCAGCAATGCAGCGCATCTTCGTCTAACAACTGCAAAAAAGAATTGCTGTTAGTATGCCCTGTATAAAGAACGGTTCAGCAATATGAGCATCCCTTATTCCACATCACTTTGGATGCGCCAACTTTCTTCGGTGGAGTCATCCACCGATGTTCGGCCTCTGACCAATATCTGTTATTCTGTGTATTTACCTCTCCGTAAACATAGAAGTTAACGTCATCTGTAAACAGTGCGTCATAGGGGAAACGACAGTTTACGTCCAGCTTGCGTGTTGCCCATTCTCTGTGCTGAACCTCATGATATGGATCGTCCATGCTGATATATTTCAACTTTTGCATTTTGTAAGGGTACCATTTATGTGAGGCCAAAATTCTCATTATTGATGTATGGCTGACGCTAGTCTGGTATGAGATGCAGCAAGTACGGGACTCTAGACCTCACTGAACAATGCCAGAAGAGCAGTTGACGTCGCATCATCCGTAGGCGTTTTCGATCACCCACCCTTCAGTTTGTCTGCGGAAGAGCCAGTATGACGGGATTTTGCGAGATCATTCACCGCCGTGCTGTAGGTAATGGGTGGTCTGTCTGGGTGACGTTGGCTGAAGTCCTCCGCGGTAAAACTGGCGCTCTTCCCTCTCGATATCAGAACGATTTCAATGCGTTTACTTTATCAGTGATATTTCGAGAATGAATAAAACTATGCTCAAATAAAGGCACCAGCATTTTTCCCGAGTAATTATCTGTTTGATATGTCAGATCAACAGGTTTCCATCCAGAATACCCTCCAAGTTGGTAACACAGATTTACTGATTTTTGCCTTCTTCCCCTCTTGTACAACTTGACTTTAAATTTATGTTTACCCAAGTGTTTTTGTTTTAGGGAAGTGGGAAACACGTATGGACCACCCTGTGTAATACTCTAGAACATCACTACCCTGTGATATGGAACACCTGTACAAGGTTTCGTCACAAAATTTAGTCATCACTTCCAAGAAAGTATGTTAAATAATTACTTTTAATAATTTTAACGTCATTGTACAACACACTGATTCTACTTGATGTAGCAACTAAATGAAGTGCAGATCATAATAAATTATTTATTTTACTACTGGTATCCGCTTTGGGTCTATAAGGCCATCTTCAGACTAAAGTCTCCAAATAGCGCTAGGAGTTGGCTGACAGAGCCACTGTACAGTAGCTACTGGTACCTGTCACTGACTACGCAGTTCGTGACAGTTACCTCTCTAAGCTTTTGGAAACAGCTACAAGTCGCACTTTGTATTTTTATTGTCTGGTTTCGCTCTTCAAATAAACAGAAGTATCATCATATTTGTGTAAAAGATGCAAATTGAGATGATAAAGGAAAACTTACACTGACATTACGTATAGTACATATTCTACGTCCAATACGGCGAGTTAAGTTTAAAGATGGCAGACAGCATTAAAGATCGCCTTTAAAGTTGGCTGACAGTTCTGAAGATTAAACCGGCTGTGCTACAGTACTTAAACTTAGTATCGTAGTAAATTATGACACTGACAGCGCCAAAGATGAAGTGGCTGTACAACAGTACTTATAACGACCATGGTACAGTATATCCAAAGATAATTTACAACTACAGAAAACGAAATTTAAACTTTAATCGCCTCTCCCAAGAACCATGGACCTTGCCGTTGTAGGGGAGGCTTCGGTGCCTCAGCGATACTGGTAGCCCTGGTACCGTTGATGCAACCAAAATGGAGGGGTATCTATTGAGAGGCCAGACAAACGTGTGGTTCCTGAAGAGTGGCAGCGGCCATTTTTAGTAGTTTCAGGGGCAACAGTTTGAGTGACTGACTGACCTGGCTTTGTAACACTTACAAAAACGGCCTTGCTGTGCTGGTACTGCGAACGGCTGAAAGCAAGGGGAAACTACAGCCGTAATTTTTCCCGAGGGAGTACAGCTTTGCTGTATGGTTAGAGTCGAGGGACACGAAAGGGAAACAGTGGTTGAGAAGGGAGTGAGACAAGGTTGTAGCCTATCTCCGATGTTGTTCAGTATGTGTACCGAGCAAGCAGTAAAAGAAACAAAAGAAAAATTTGGAATAGGAATTAAAATCGAAGGAGAACATATAAAAACGTTGAGGTTTACCGACGACATTGTAATTCTGTCGCCCGCATCTCGTGGTCGTGCGGTAGCGTTCTCGCTTCCCACGCCCGGGTTCCCGGGTTCGATTCCCGGCGGGGTCAGGGATTTTCTCTGCCTCGTGATGGCTGGGTGTTGTGTGCTGTCCTTAGGTTAGTTAGGTTTAAGTAGTTCTAAGTTCTAGGGGACTTATGACCACAGCAGTTGAGTCCCATAGTGCTCAGAGCCATTTTTTTTTGTAATTCTGTCAGAGACAGCAAAGGACGTGGAAGAGCAGTTGAACGGAATGAACTGTGTTTTGAGAGGAGAATATAAGATGAACATAAACAAAAGCAAAACGAGGATAATGGAGTGTGGCCGAATCAAATCAGGTGATTCTGAGGGAATAAGATTAGGAAATGAGACACTTAAAGTAATAGATGAGTTTCGCTGTTTGCGGAGCAAAATAGCCGGTGATGGCCGAAATAGAGAGGATATAGAATGTAGACTGTCTAACAACCCTACCACAACAAAGGTCAAAATTTTAATAACGATTGTGGTGTTGCTCACGCTGTTAAATACTGCATTTTCGGGCAACATCAGTCATATTATGTGGCAGGTGTCATTAGAGCACTGTTAACAGTCATTTCATGTAATAATAAAAAAACTAGGCACTCATCTTTTTGTGTTTCCCACGCTGGACTCGTATTATCATGGCTCAATCGTTGAAAATTTAGGTGATTATGATTCCAACCTCGGATGCAAAGAGGCCTAGGTTTTATTCTGCTATATTCAAAAGTTTTGTAGATGCGCTTCACAAACCATTCTTGGAGATTAAACCTTTCAAGGTTAGCACAATAGTGATGTAAAAATTTAAGTTACACTTCCTTTTAATTGCTTTTATTGCAATATCACGTGACTCACAAACATCACTTCACAATACAAAACATACTTGAAAACATCTTCCTCACAGTCGCTGTTAAAGTTTACATTTTATAAGTTGACTACAATATGCGTCTTTCCTACATTACTTCCAAGAGGTACGACTCTCTAACAACTCAACAACTAACTAACAATCGCTTACGCGCCCAGAAATCAGAGTTACAAGTACGTCGATGATCATAGTGACAAAAGAAAGAATACGCATAAGAATAATAGCATTACAATATAAACATATCGATGTATCAAAAGTGAAATCAAATCTGAATGTTGTCTCAGAAATATGTTAAGTAGTTAACAGAAATACAGTAGAATATTACTGGTATCGAGAGGTTCAGGTGAGGTACCATAATGGTTACGTAATTACCATTACAACTGGTAATGGCAAGTAGAGCGTCTCTGTAGAAGAGAAATTTGTAAACATCGAGTATAGATTTAAGTGTCAGGAAGTCTTCTCTGAAAGTATTTGTATGGAGTGTAGCCATGTATGGAAGTGAAACATGGACGATAAATAGTTTAAACAACAAGAGAATAGAAGGCTTTATAAATGTGGTGCTACAGATCACGTAATTAATGAGGAGGTACTGAACAGAATTGAGGAGAAGAGGAGTTTGTGGCACAACTTGACTAGAAGAAGGGATCGGTTGGTAGGTCACGTGAGGCATTAAGGGATCATCAATTTAGTATTGGAGGGAAGCGTGGAGGGTAAAAATCGTAGAGTAAGACCAAGGTTTCACACTAAACAGATAAACAGGATATGGGTTGAAATAGTTACTCGGAGATGAAGAAACTTGCACAGTATAAAGTAGCATGGAGAGCTGCATCAAACCGGTCTCTGGACTGAAGACCATAAAATAACAACAATCGTCACTCTTCTGGCATTTGTATAGACACCTCATATCTGTACATAGCTGCTTAACCTTAAAAAATACCAGTACATCTGTAAAAATGGGAGACGGTCTAGCGATGGAAACAATTTATCCAGCAACGCATCAGAGAATTTTCTTAATGACTTCGAATCTAGAGTTTGTGATAAATTCCTCGATATAAAGCAGAGAATACTGTATTATCACCGGCATGTTGATGACAGTATAGTTCTATTTAAAGGAACTAAGCAAAATTTAAATGAAGTAACAGACAAACTGAACCAAATACTCCAAAAATTAAGTTCATATTTGAACCTGAAACTGATAGTGGCATAAATTTTCTCGATTTGTCAGTTAGTATATCGAAAAGGAGACAAAATTTTAAAGTTTACAGGAAGCCTACATATTGATAGGTGTCATTTGAGTGTTAATCGATTGTACAATATTGTCACATCTTTCCTCTCGAGCAATTACATGTGAGCGAGCAGCGATGTTGTAAGCTGTATCGCAGGGTTAGGTTATTATTTTTGGTGTGGGTGTAGGCGCAGCAGCACATAGTGGTTCACTGTGTTAAAGTGAGGAAGCAGTTGTAATGCGTAAAGAAATATTATAAGGTAAATTTTTTAAGTCACTCTTTTATTATTGAGCGCCATTTTTACCTACCTTTCTCTTACAATTTTTAATTGATCGTAGTTCTTTTTTTTTGTTTTTTAAAAAGCAGAAAAGGAACCAAGTGTGTTCCGAAAATTCTCCGATTTGCAACTGACAGAGATCTCGTTGCACCTCACGAGTATCTCTGTGTAGATATAGCAATTTGCAGCTTAAGCATAGCGGCGCGAAAGACAGCAGTACTGCAATGCATTATCCAGATTTGCGCAAAATAGAGGTAAGGACTAAACATTCTGATGTGTTTTTTTATTCAATCTGGACCAACTTTTGTCATTCAGACATAAGAGGTTTTTCTGTGTTGTGTATCAGTTTTAGTTCTGGGATCTGTGATCAGTTTCGCAAAACTAATTACGCAGGTTTTATGTCAAAGTTCATTATTCAGACAGTTTATAGCGTTCAAAATTCTTGCTGTCAGATTGTTCACTTTACCAGCATTAAAAGGTTTGCCTTCTCATTACAACAGTTAAGTTTTCTATTACGAGTCAATATTATTTCTGTACAGCCCTTATTATTCAAAACAGAGTATGTCAGTCATATTTTTATTATTTAAAGAGAACTTTCACTTGGCGATATCCTTGTACAGAACGGGCGACGTAGGAATATTTTGAGAAACAGTCAGGAACGGAGTACTGCTCCGTCTTACTTATTATTATATTTTTGGCGCAACGCGAATTTCTCGACTAACATTGTACATCTGTTGTCAGATTTGACATCTATTGTTCTCGACGTTGTCTTTTATATTTGTGATTTGTCTTTACAAGTTTATTCAATAAAGCTGAAGCCTCATTTCGCACAAGTGATCTTTCAAACGTATTATTTGCATTATTATGATAAACTTTTTGCCATTTTACTTCCTGATTTCATGAAAGAAAGAAGTTTATCCCAGTGCTGCATAGAAGCAGAGAAAAATTATAAAGGTTTGCACTAAACTGAAAAAGGAACATGCTTCCCGACAACAGCCTGCAGCACTAGTGCCGACTAAATTCAAAGAATGTGCTGCACAAGGCACATAATGCGTTTCGTATTTCGTTCTTTAATGCGTGCCTCAAACCATTGTAGGTTCCTGACATACTGATTGCTTTGTCATATGACTGGCTTCTAGAGTAAGTAATGTCAATGGAATCTGTAGACAGGACATTTAGTACGGCCTCAGCTACGTTTTCGGACTTGTGTTCCGGGTTTACTAAAAACAGAAGGGAACGTTCAACAGGTTCACCATTCTCGTTCACATATCTTAATATGAAAGATAATTGATCAATGTGTGAAATGTCCACAGTAGAATCTACTATTATAGAGAAATATTTGGCCTGTTTTATTTCACTTATGAAAATTTTTTCTGTTTGTTCAGAAAGGAGCTCTATTATTTCATCACATATTGTTGAAAATGAAATGATCGTATGGCATTTTTGGCTGGGATATCTCCTTCGGCCGCCGTATTCTAAGTCTTTTTAGTTGACGCCACCTCGGCGACGTGCGTGTCAATGATGGTGAAAATGATGATGGACGCACAGCATCCGGTTCCCTGCCGGGAAATCGAACCCGGGCCCTTTGCGTGATAAGCGGTAACGCTACCGCTGTGCTTTGTAGGCGGATACAGATTGTTGAAGAAAGATAACTAGTATGTACCTGGCATGGATTTCCATATCGTTCAATGTGCTCTACGAGAAAAGTTTCAAACTCGGCTATAAGTTCAAGAAACATTATGAATTGACCATTATCTAATGAATGGAATCTTTCAAAGTGTCCACGTAGGGGGAGTCCACGACTTGTTAGCTTCTTCACTACTGCAAACACCCTTATCAACACACTGAGCCTGTACATTTTTTCTGTATGATCATATATGACTCGAAATGGTTATCTATTGTTTCAAGTGACTTTTTCTTGTTCAGAGTGATAACTCAGAATTTTTGTGTCCAAGTGAATTCTCATGATGAGATAAAATATTAGACATATTTTCCCAATGTGCAATACCATTAGTAACAATCGCGGCCTTACATCCGATCAATTTACATGGTGCACCGGTGCACAGGAGTATACTAGAAAATCACGCAAAGTTGATTCACCGTTTAAAAGTTTATGGTGAAATACATTTTTGTTCAAATATCTGGTTTTATCGCATATTGATCTTCTCGCATTAGAAAAATCACCGTTATAATTTTGATTAATGCCACGTTGTAAGAGAATGTCGATTGTTGATTCATTGACACACCATTCTGCAGGGTCATCACTGACGAGATAATTTCTTTTTGTAATATCTGACTCGACACTTAGTTTTTCGTGAAACTCAAAATCAGGAACAATTTGCTTTTCTTCATTTTTAACTTTTGTTTTGTCTGTATTTACTTCTTTCACAACAGCTGCAGTGCCAGAAGCGTCATCCGTGGTACTTGAACTCGAAGTTGAACCGGCAACATTTTTTGCGAAAAATTTATCTACCCTGCCAAGCGCTTTTAGAACATTGGTTTCTAATTCTCGCCTTTCCTTCGATAATTTCCGAAATGCCACCCCACTTAATTTTGCACGTTTGCCTTTTCCCTGTTATTCAAGCGTTCATGTTAAGGCACTTAACAAAATTGTCAACCAACTGTCGAAACAAAAGAAAAAAATTGTAAAAGGAAAGGAAGAAAGACTGTATCCAGTTCCACTCGTATTACACCACACAGGAGCACAAAGCTTTTTACTTCAAACACGGAACACGGGCACAAAGATTTTTTCTTTAAACACGGAGCGATGAACTGACCAACTCGGATTACTCGGAGTAATTGTGCTATGAAAGAACGACAGTGCAGAATAATTTAATTTAATTGTCACCTTTTTCTCTGTTGTCAGTGAACAGTAGAAGCACACCCGCCGGCTGGAATTCGTCTCATAAAGAAAACAGGACAGTCCTTTTTTTGGCTTCTGTTTCCCGTATCGCCGGAATTTTACCTGGGACGAAAATATGTTCCGAATATTCTTGACACTGTCTTTCTAATTTAAAAAGCAAATAACTTTTGAAATTTCTTGCATCTAGGTGTGCTAGATCGACTCTTATCCCACTTACCCTTGTAACATTTTAGAGGTTTCTTTGGGCGGAGAAGACTGACTACAAAGTTTAAGTAGTCTTGTTGGCAGTTGATGTGGTGTTTTATCATTTGTGTGAACACTGCTGTTATGTCTACATGCAAATGCACCTTTTGTTCCAACATAAAATAAAAATAACCTTACCTCGAAGATAAAAAGCTTAGTTAAGATGTTTAATATTAAATTTGCTATGCCACGTACTATTCGGTTGCACCGTGTGTGAACTCTGATATAGTGCAGGCTGCAGCTTTTTCGCCAAAAAAAGTAACTAAGTAAATAAATAAATAAATAAAATTTTTAAACTTGTTTGAAGTGTGTTTTGCACATTATTAGATATTCTGCTTACGTTCTTTTCGTACAAACATGTGTTTAAAAATGTAAAACATCCCCAGGATCAACATGTTTTTCGTTACACTGGTGTCATTAAATCAAAGCTCGGATACTGAAGACCACAGAGCTTTCACATTAATTACAGTAATGGGGGAGTTGACATACTTGCCCGTAATTTCTACGAGAAATTTAAGTAGAACCGGGTTTTACGTACTGAGTCCCACACATGTTACGGTATTTAAGGAAGTGCTGATTAGTTTATCACAGCTTTTCAAGGGTCCCGGTATTTTCATGGGGAAAATATCGTAGGGGTAAGTAGAAGCCGACAACATTCCGGAATAATTTTTTAAACATATTCTCGGAATAATAACGCTTCAGTCATTATATTATAGATTGCCGTCCTGACAGCTTACTTCATAATATTTTGAACAATCGCGAAGATGATACCGGACAAAAGCCCAATTCTAAATTTCCATTCAGTCACCAAGTAAACTATGTATATTTCCAAGCTTGTATTGTCGAATTTCGTTCTTAAGGCTTACGTAAACTGGCAATATTAAAAAAATTTGTCGTTTGTAAGCGCAGTTATTTTAAAATGTAAAAGGCGAAAAATGAGTACAGAGCAAGAAATACCGCCCCTCTTAAGGTGCCGCCTATAGGCCCGTGCTTAGTGGGCTTATACGTAAATCAGTCTTTTTCTCAAACAGATTTTGAACGCCTGTTGCAAGCTATTAAGACATTATCTGACGAAAATAATAAACGTTTTGACGAATAATCCACTCGTTTTGCTGAGAAACTTACTGAAAACAGCAAGGTACTTATGAAACTTTTTCAAGAACAATCCACTCGTTTTGACGAACTTAAAAATAGTAACGAGTCCCTACAAAGCAATTTCAAGAATTCAATGATATACATGCTAAAAACGATGAATTTCTTACAGAACGTTTTGTAGCACAGGCTGCTCATTTGGAAGAGCTTAATCAAAAATTCGAAGAGCATAAAAAATATTTAGATGCACTCCATGACAATCAGAAAGCACTCTCTGACGGATTAAAGGACAGCCAAAGAACTTTAACAGACCGTATAAACAATGTTTCAGCCGAGGTTATCAATGTCACAACTCGTTTAAGCGAACTAAATACAGCTGATGACAACTTTAAACATCGTTTGTCAGACATAGAAGTAGACATTGATGAACAACTTAATACAATTTCTGAAACTCAGAGGCAAAACAAAGCCCTACTTATTGTTAAAATTAGAAAGTCGTTACCCAGTTAAATTGTTGCTACCCTGAAAAAGAAAACGCGTATTCGTTCTGTACGGTTACAGGCACTTAAAGCTGATATTACTAAAATCCACAACCAATACGACAAACTGAAAACGGAACATGATGAACTCACTGATACAGTAACGCAATTAAAATTAATCCATGACAATCAGTCTGAAGGCACACAGCCGGTACACTTCACTGACACTGAAAAATATCAATCACTTGAAAACTTTCGACAGGAACAAATGCAAATTAATCGCCAAATAAAACAGAAACTTAATAAAATTAATGCTCTCCTTTCTATCAGAATGATTCCATTTCTCAGGACTGCTCACATAATTTTGCAACTCATTGTACCGATCAGAATGTAGAACATTCTCCGCAATCTCAGCTTACTAAACCGGTCAGAGAAAGAGACTTTCTACAATCACGTGACAACTCGCTTACCTTTTCATCACACTCCCTTTCAACCGACAGCATTCTTTTGACAGTTTCAGAACTGGATTCGACTACCAGCATTTTTTATCTGTCAGGAAATTCAAAGTGTTTCGTACTAGTCCTGTCTACATCCCTTGTACTGGATTCAGCAATTCACCTTTCCTTTGCCGCCAAACTGGCCTATCTCTCATAGATTATTTGCAGTAGAGATGGGCAAACTGAAACACGTAACTGTTTCGAAACAAATGAAACAGTACAATGTAATGTTTCGATACGCTGTTTCGAAACAGTGAAACAGTTTGTGTTTTGTAATCTAATAAACGTACACATTTAATCATTTTCAATGTCTACTGTATAAGTATGTCCATATAAACACAAATGAGGTGCGAGAGCGCTAATCATTTCGCAGAAAGTATGAAACTATCACCTGGGCGTCTTGGCAGTTTCGTATTTCCTGCAGCAAATGCGTTGCTTTCGTGTTGTGTGACGTTCATACTTTTCAATTGACTGAGGACAGCCATAGCTGAAGACAGAAGAACCACCACGAACGGAACTGGAGGTAGGAGCAAACTGCAGAAACAACGGATATGCTACTGGGATTCCCACATTCCGTTAGTATGGGTAATATACCCATCCTGCTAATTTCCATGCACACAAAGGGAATCATTGTGGATAATAGGCACAGTGACTATAGACACAAATAACGCCAAATAATTCGAATAAATAACAAAATATAACAGAAAAAATTTTGTCTTTCAAGGTGTTTCGAACCTTTACTATAAAGTCACCATGCTTCCCAGCCCTTCCCGTTCACCATCACACTATCAGTGATATGTCAAACAGATTGCTTGCAACTATACCTAGATCAAATTTATGTATATGTCTAATAACTGTCACTCTAAGCCTTTTTTTATTCAAAATGTTGTAGGCTCACTTGCGTTTCTTAATACGATTACTGTACATGAAAAGAGAAGCGTATGTTATAAAAAAAAGTGTAATTTAATCGAATGATTTTCACATACTTATTATTTTGAATGGGAATAGTATGCGTTGTTTCATTGTTTGGTTAGTGTTTATAAAGGAGATGTTACGCCATTTCGTAATAGGACAGTCAGCTAGAAACGAAGCTTTATTTTCGGATATCTTAAGCTTCATTCTATTGCTTGTCAAAAAGAATTCGACACTCTTGAAAGTGTTTCATGAAGTGTTATGTTGTGTTTCAGTATCTGTGCCGAGCCCGAATCTCGTATGACACAGAGCGGAATGAAACATCACTGTTTCGATACAATTAGTCCGTTCCAAGCGCAGGTGGACTGAAACAGCCTTATTTTGAAACAACAATACAGTTTCTGTGTCTGGCTCTGGTGCGGTTATCCGAAACAGGGGCGGAATGAAACACCACTGTTTCGAAACAGTGAACCACAACCGTTCCGAAACACTGAAACAGTTCCACGTATCGATACACTGTATCGAAACATAAAAACAGTGGCCAAATCTAATTTGCAGCTTTTTGGAGGGGGAACCGTCGAGGAGAATGCGACCTATCGCACGCCCATGATTTTCGGTTGAGGAATTCCAGAGCACTTTCCTCGCAGCCTGCTGGTCAGAGACGACATAGCGTGCAGTAAAAGACAGACTAGTTAATGTCCCAAATTTCAACAATTCCTATTTTCAGACGTTAACATAATACTTTGAATGGGTGGTACAACAAAACCAGCATTTAATTGAGCAATTCGGCCCGTCAAGTTTGATTCACTTGTGCGTTTCAGAACTTCCACGAAGTCTTAAAAGTTCGTTAAGAGCAGGTCAACAATCATCTAACATACATGCGTTTCGCGATGTTTTACAATTTCTTGAAAGTGATCAGTCATTTTCTCAATAGAAGAATAATAATAACTTTTCTAACAACACTCGTAATTTTCACTACAGACACAACGGTGCTCATTCTGATACGTTTTTCAATCGCAATAAGGTTAACTGTTTTGGGAATGAAAGTAATTTTGACAACAACAATAAGAATTTTAATGGTAATCAGCAGCGGCGAGTTCAGCAGAATCAAAGTTTTCCTAATGACTACCAACAACAGAATCACCATTTTCAACGGTTTAGTCAGCAGTATGGTGATTCAGGACAACAGCTGTCACAGCAGAAATCAATTTCGCAAAACGATTCTGGCAATAATTTTGTGCACAGGAAAAACTTCCATAGCAACAGACAGCAGCCGTACCAGCAAAACTCCTATGGCAATGCCCAGCATTTCAAGGTCACAATGGGGATAAACCGGGAAACAGAAATTTTAATCATAAGTACAGGAATAAAGGGTACTTTAATAACAAACCCTCTTTATACTTAAATGAACAAGATTCACATTTTTATCCACAACAAGGTAATCAAAACAATTCAGAACTCCAGCGGACTGTTGAAATCATTGAAGTCGCATCTGCAAACGCACCGAACAGTACTGACGCTACGTAACAATGACTAGCGGACCAGGCGTCAGATTATGCCGACTGCAACTAAGTTTGCGCATTACACTGGACGAAATGGAATATTCCCATGCTGTTCGTGTGTACTGTGACATATTGTGCTTTATGTATATTCTTTTCTTGCTGATGTTACTACACTGTTATCATTTGCTTAGTTTTAGGCCATTTCTTTAGTGTTAAGATGTACTGTATTCTGATATTATTGCTCTTTAAGGTCAAAGATTCTTGTCACACAGCAACTAAGTTTACACATTACTCTGGCACGTGGACTTTGTAAATACTTTTGAAAAACTGATTATTTGCTCAGTTTAAAGCCATTTCGTTAGTGTTAAGATGTACTGTATTCTGGTATTGTTCCCTCTTTAAGATAATATCTTTCTCATTTCGTTTCTCAATATAACATGTATGGTTTTTCGCCATTGTATTTAATTGCCTGGACATACCCTCTTGTATTATATGAAGTGTTTTACTGTATTGGCACTCTGCGTAGATACTGAAATATTTTCATTGGGAGCAGCTGTTAGCTCTTGCATTTCATTTGATCAGATATGTAGACTCTTATGCCTTGGCTTGTGATTAGCCTGTACTGCACTTAAGGTTATAAGTACTGTGGATGTTCTCATGGAGACATGTTTCTAATGAGTTCAGTTCGGATGGACTATCTCTTTAGCACATTTTGAGCTTGCTACCTCTTCATTACTGCCACTACCAAATTTTTCTGATGTCAGTGCCAGTGGGACTGCAAGATTGTCCTTCATTGGTCAAGTATACCATATATTTCCGATGACTGTGCCAGTGGAACTGGAAGATTGTCTCATTGTGCTTTTCTAATAAAGTATAGGTCATTGTCTGTGGGAGTGAAAGACTTTCCCGCAATGTGTCGTGTATTCTTCCTATGCAGTTTTGCTTGGCAATTAAGTACAAGTTTTACTGTTCAGAGGGCATTCTTTGTGCCATTTAGTTCACATGTGTGGTGCAACCTATGGTGGTGATAAACACTTTCTTAGCATTTAGGACCCTATTATGTGCAGTACATATATGTATGCTATCACTTCTATTTTTCTCTCTGTAGTCTACACATCTAATGCAGTGTGCACTACTGTGAGTGACCCTAATATTCAACAAATACTGTACTTGGAACAAAATGTTAATGTCCAGCAACAATATGTACTTATTTTCTGTCATGTTTACGTTTATTATTACCCGTGTACTCATCTGTGGTATCTTTAAACTTTTGCACTAACATTTGTACATGTTTTTATCAGAATATTGTTTTTGTAAAGTACAATTTTCCAGTCTCAGCAACGTCACTAACATCACCTCGCCTGTGAAATTTTGGTCCGCCAGACCGAGGGGTAATGATAGGTGTTATTTGAGTATTGAACGATTGTACAATAGTGTCATATCTTTGCTCGCGTGGTGTTGTATGTGAGCGAGCAGCGATGTTGGAAGCTGTATCGCAGGGTTAGATTCTCATTTTTGGTGCTCACGTAGGCGCAGTAGCAGATAGTGGTTAGCTGTGTTAAAGTAGAAAGCAGTTGTAATGTTATGTTTCGAATATGAAGTCTCAATTTATCGATGTGTTTAATTAAAATGATTATGTAATGATTTGAAGTCACTCTTTTATTACTGCAGCGCCATGTTTTACGTACCTTTCTCTTACAATTTTAAATTGATAATGTTTTCTTTCAAAAGTAGAAAAGGAGCCAAGTGTGTTCCGGAAATACTCCGATGTGCAACTAACAGAGAACTCATTGCACCTCATGAGTTCCTGTGTGTAGATATAGTAATTTCCAGCTTTAGCACAGAGGCGCGCAAGGCAGAGTAGTACTGCAACGCGTTATCCAGATTTCCGCAGAATAGACGTAAGGACTAAATATTTTTAGTTTTTTTTTATCTGGGCCAACTTACGTCATTTAGAGACAGATTTTTCTGTGTTGTGTATCAGTTTTAGTTCTGGGATCTGTGATCAGTTTTGCAAAACTAATTACGCAAGTTTTATGTCAAACTTCATTATTCAGGCAGTTTATACTGTTCAAACTTCTTGCAGTTAGATTATTCACTTTACCAGTATTAAAGGCTTGCCTTCTGATTATGACAGTTCTCTTTTCTATTACGTTTCATTCTTACTTCTGCACAGTTCTTATCATTCAAAACAGAGTACGCCAGTCATATTTTTATGTAATAAATAGAACTTTCAGTATCCTGGTATAGTTATTGGAAGTAATTGAAATCATACAAGAGAGCACAAGAAGAGTATTTCTATTCAGCTTTGTACAGAATGTTACAGTTACCACTCACAGAGGAAGACAGAGATTCAGAATTAAAGACAATCAGAAAGATGGCACTCAGGAACAATTTCAAAGAACGTGATATAGTGAAATTTTAACACACTATACAGAAAATGTAAAATGAAAAAAAAGTATAGTATAGGCAGGCCTGTAGAAGAAGAAAAGGTATATTACACTCACATACAAAGATTCTGTAACAGATCCTACTGCGAGATGTTTCCCAATGCAAGGGTGAAAGCAGTATTTCGTGCTAGCAACTCCCTTAGACACGCAAGGAGAATGTTCGTAGGGACAAATGCGGTAACTATCAAGAGTGTGTAAAGTGATGTGCCAAAATTGTCAGAGAACGTATATTAGCCAAAAAGGAAGATCGTTTAAAACACTCTATAAGAAATATTGCAATTTAAATTTAAATCGTACAGCACTGGGTGAACATTCGATAACAACTTAACGTCCATTAGGTTAAATACAAGATAGTATGAAAATTATCCACACTGCAGATAAAGATCGTCTTTTAAATATTGTGAAAGAACTAGAAAAAAAGAAAAACCCACAAAATTTATTAAACCAACAAAACGAATTTAGTTTACATGTGTTCTTCCAGTTGTTTGATGAAGTGCTGTAGGTAATCAGCCAAAATATAATGCCTGCCGTATCATCGTAACAGAAATAGTTTTGAAAACGCATTTTTGTGTAGACATTTTTAAATACGTATTTTTGTGATATATTTTGAAAGAGATTTTAATTTTTACATATGTACTCGTATTTTTTTTCAAAGGTAAGGAGGTATGTACGGATATAAGATGCTATACACATGCCTATAAACGAGACGATTAAAGTGTAAATTTCGTTTTCTGTAGTTGTACATTATCTTTGGAGAGAGTATACCATGGACGTTACAAATACTGTTCTACTATAAACTTCATCTTTGGCGCTGTCAGTGTCATCATTTACTATTGTACTTTAAACGCACGTTAAACGCAAGTACAGCCAGTTTAATCTTTAAGAGTTGCCAGCCAGCTTTGAAGGCCACCTTTAATGCTGTCAGCCGATTTTAAAAGTAAGTCACCATACTGAAAGTAGGATATGTACTTTACGTAATGTTAATGTAAGTTTACTGCATTATCTCAATTTGTATCTTTTACAATGTATAATCTGATGATGCTCCTGTTGATTTGAAGAGCGAAACCGGTCAATAAAAGATACAAAGTGTAACTTGTGGCTCTTTTCATAAAAAACTTGGTTTGTACCCGCTTTTGTTCTACGCAGAGGCTCTGTGAACCAGCTCCTCGACCCGTCTGGAAACTTGTATGCCGAAACAAGTCACCAGCAGTGAATTAAATGAAATGAGCGCACGGCATCGTTGGTCCTGGGGTCCCATCCGGGGAAGTTCGTCGGCCAAGTGCAAGTCTTATTTCAGTCGTCGCCACATTGGGCGACTTGCTCGCCGGTGATGAGAATGAAATGATGATGAGGACAATACAGCACCCAGTGCCCGAGCCGAGAAAATCTCCAACCTGGCCGGGAATCGAACCCGGGCCCGTTTGCATGGGAGGCGATCACATTACCACCCAGCTAAGCAGGCGGACTCCAGCAGTAAAAATTCATTATTTGTTCCGATATAATCTGTATGAAATTTAAAATTTTTGTTTGTTTGTTAGTAGATACATTTCTGCAATCCTTGCAAACAATAGTGTAACCCATCACTACTTTATCAGTGACATGTCCCATTTTGTTTTCACTCTTCTAGCAGCATGCTAGGGTATGTGGCTTGGGAGTTTCAGTGCTTTCCAAGACAGCAGACATGTACCTGAAACAAACAAAAAATTAATTCCATGTCTTTCTTTTTTCAGAGAGATACTTAAAGCTTTATGCTCACCCTCGGTTTTATTCTAGAACGACTGGTGTGTTACAGTCTGCACCATACTAACATTTACAACATACAAGCAACCCCGTAAGATTGTACACTTAAGACCCTCTGTTTTGCTAATAGTCAAAAATCTTATATTTATTATCTACCGAGACTCTAAATCAGATATAGTTATTTTATAAGCAACGATGTGCCTTTTCATGGTATTAATTAATGAGACTCTGAAGACTATATTAATGCACGAGCAACAGAAGACATTATTCACAAATAACATTTTCTCAAAGAATAGCATGAAAAGTGCTGTAAGTGAGACCATTTCCCTCCAGACTAATTGAATTATTTTGGAAACGGACTCCCAGCGTGCTGGAATTATTGTAGGTCAGCAACTTCTGTTAATCAGTACAACAAGAAACCAGCCAGAGTTGCAAATTTAACTTTTTTTACTCTCTCAGTGACTAGTTCCGCGCCGGGACACATTTTCATATCATCCTTCAGGGCAGCAAACAAAAATTACGTTCGTGTACAACACACGTGTAGCCAAATTTTATTAGTACAGATAATTTATTATTTACATTTTGGCCATTTTGCCTACTTGATTCTCCTTCCTCGTTCATCTTCATATTCCTTACGCTGTGTTTCCCTCAGGGAAGTGGGTGTATTTGTGGTGCGTTGTGAAAGACAACTTTATGGTTTAATGTCTGTTTTTACCTCGGCATGTTTTATCTTCATATATTTTGTAAAGCTTGTGATGGTAAAGTTGTTACGCGTGTAAAGGATTGGGAGTGATGAAGATTTGTTAATTTCTTATTATTTTGGTTTATTTTAATACTAATGTTATCGTTCACGTTTAATGATTTTTACGTGGCAACAAAACATATAGTTTTGTAATGCGCGCCGTATGTGTCATTGCCTTGTTACTGTTCAATGAGTTTAAGTATTTGACTGTTTTTGGTAAATATTCTAAAAGTATTAACTTTGTAGTTGACTTGCACTGTTATTGTATTAACAGCTGTATTTTTAACGGTTGGAGAACAATTTAGTAAATACAAAATGTTTCCTTATCCTGATAGGGCATCCACTTCTAGAGGTTTCCTTACGGTAGCTGAAGGAGCAAACTGCCGGTTATCTGTTTGCGTTGTAGCTGTTCGTTTGCAAATTTTTGACATGGTTTTTGCATTTTAGTAAATATCGTTTTTGACTACGTTACGTAAGTCTTCTGTGTGTTTGGCAAGTGTTGCAAAAATATGGTCATGCCCATAGTGTACATTAATGTGCACTTCCCTAGTGCTGCGGTAGTGTTAGCGGCTACCACACAAGGAGGCGCGAGTTCGATTCGCGGCATTCCTGGTTATTGTGATATGTCCTTCATTATCATTGACACGCAAGTCGCCGAAGTGGCGTCAACTAAAGAGACTTTCAACACGGCGGCCGAACCCCGAATGGTATATCCCAGTCAATAAATGCCGTACGATCATTTCTTTTTGTACATGAGTGTATATTTTGTTTTCTGTCCTGTAGGATAATTTGAAAATGGATCCCAGCTCGAAACTGATCATCGAGTGAAAAAAAAAAATTAAATTTGCAACTTTGGCTGCTTTTTCGTTTTACTAGATTCTTTAGGATCATCAGCCATCTGACTCGTTAGATGCAGTGCGTCACGACTTCGTTTCTTGTGCCAACTTCTTCATCTCAGAGCAACCCCTTACACTACACATCAACGCTCATATGCACTTCTGAGGTGCTGTGGTTTCTGTTTTTAGCGTCAATATAGAACTGGTCCTGGGTGACAACCACCCCCTGCTCCTTTTCACCTGCAAGGTGGGTGACCTAAAGCCTTATCTATGGTGACTTAAACTGGCGTATGTTCGCATCAGTAGGCAGTTTGCACACAGTGCAGAGGTGCTGCATGTGTTCGTTCCTCGACTGCCATGTAGGGGTTTCTCACTGAGTGGCCCTCATGGCAGATATCTGCTTGCGTAAGATTCGCTTCTAAATGAGGTCAGACTGTGTTCACTTTCACGGCATGTCTTACGATAGAGACCTAATGCCTATATAATGAACCAGGCAACCGTTAAGACCTACTGTTGAACATGTACACATGATACATCAATATTCTTTTTAATACTTGGGTTTTGCGAATTCCAATTAGACAGCGAACAATGTATTCATGTAATGAGTATGCAATACGATAGCTGCGGGTGTTCCATATACATCATTAGCACCCTTCATTGTACATGATGCTTATTTGTATATCAGATGTAAATGAATATAGTAATCGTATGTTTCTCTTGACTCAAATCATGTCGTTGAACGACAAGGGACACTTATGGCTCGATAAATGTTTGAAATGATATAATATAGTAATTCTCGATTATTGATTTAGATGATGCTTATTTGTATATCAGGTGTAAATGAATATAGTAATCGTATGTTTCTCTTGACTCAAATCATGTCGTTGAACGACAAGGGACACTTATGGCTCGATAAATGTTTGAAATGATATAATATAGTAATTCTCGATTATTGATTTAGATGATGCTTATTTGTATATCAGGTGTAAATGAATATAGTAATCGTATGTTTCTCTTGACTCAAATCATGTCGTTGAACGACAAGGGACACTTATGGCTCGATAAATGTTTGAAATGATATAATATAGTAATTCTCGATTATTGATTTAGATTTACAAAGTATACAAATAATGTATTAGATGTACAAAATATATAAATAATGCTTGAGATCCTGCATTTTTGGGCGTCATGGATCTCCTGACCGGAATTTCTCTCCTGTGTCAGCCTCTTCATCTCAGAGGAGCGCTTGCAACCTACGTCCTCAATTATTTGCTGGATGTATTCCAATCTCTGTCTTCCTCTACAGTTTTTGCTCTCTACAGTTCCCTCTAATATCATGGAAGTCATTCCCTCATGTCTTGACAGATGTCCTATCACCCTGTCTCGTCTCCTTATTAGTGTTCCCCACAAATTCCTTTCGTCTCCGATTCGGCACAGAACCTCCTCATTCCTTTCTTGCCGGCCGCGGTGGCCGAGCGGTTCTAAGCGCTTCAGTCCGGAACAGCGCGACCACTACGGTTGCAGGTTCGAATCCTGCCTCGGGCATGGATATGTGGGATGTCCTTAGGTTGGTTAGGTTTAAGTAGTTCTGAGTTCTAGGGGACTGATGACCTCAGCTGTTAAGTCTCATAGTGCTCAGAGCCAGCCATTCCTTACCTTATCAGCCCACTTAATTTTCAACATTCATCTGCAGCACCACATCTCAAATGCATCGATTGAATTTTAATTTGTGGTTGTGATGTGTTGGGAAATTCTGCTGTATTACTCAAGCATTGTCCGTGCATTTACAAATGCTGAGTGTGCAGCTATGGATATACGGATTTTATGTTGCAAACGCTACTGCTGCTCGCAGAGTACCAGTTTTAGAAGTGTTTGTTTGCTCGTGTTCTCAGTAAACTGCGTGAAACTCGTGCAGGAACAGAACGTGCAAATGAAGCAGTTGTGGATGAAATAGAGGACATTTCTCAGCGTGTAGAATGTAGTTCTTCAACGAGCACGCGCACAGTTTTTACGCGTATTCGTGTTTCACACAGAAAAATGCGGCAGACATTATGTATGCAAAGGTACACGCCTGGAAAGCATGTCGTTGTTTAATTGCAGTCCATGGAGATTTCCGACGAATTCTGTTTGCTGATGAAGCCACTTTCATTCGTGAGAGTATCAGTAACACTCGTAGCTTACATAGGTGGTCTAACGAAACCGACATGCCTTTGTGGAGACACGTTTCCAACAACGCTTTCTTGTAAATGTGTGGAGTGGTACGATAGGCAATCAATTGACTGGGCCTCTTGTCTTACCGCATCGTCTCACAGGAGTCCTTTATGAAGACTTATCTCGACAATGGGCTTCTAGCATTATTGGACGAGGTTTCTGTGGCCACAAGGATGGCTATGTTCTTCCAGAATGGCGGAAGCTCTGCACATTCTAGTTATCACGCAAGACATCACCTAAACCTAACAGTCCCCTTTTGATGGATCGGCGAGATACGGTGTCGTTTCTTGGCCACCGGGGTCCCCGGACGTTACGCCTTCAGTTTTTATCAGTGGGGATGGTTGAAAAGAAAAGTCTACTAAAGACAAGTAAACATAAGGGACTAATCGGTCGTTCGGCTTATGAGTTGTGCTGCCTTCGTAAAATAGCACCAAGATGACCGCAGAAGAGCTACAGGTGTTGGTGTCAAGAGAATTCGAAAGTGCGTTGAAGTCAGAGATGGATTTAATGAAAATCAACTTTGAACCAATAGATTTGTCTGTGCTCAACTCTTTTCATGTGTAATTGTTTAGGTTACATTCTAACAGCTGTGTCTTTGCAACCAATAAAATTTTGACACATGTTATATGGATTGTTTTTCTTTCGAATTAGCCTACACTACCACCTTCTAAAATTTTTGCAATATCTCCTCCAACACCCAGTATTTCGGGTGGCGTGTCTCAGCTGCCCCCTTGTGTGTAGGCAAACAGAGCTTGTTAGTGTGTTTTATCAGAAGTGGCAGCTGAAAGGAAAAGTTGTAGGGGACGTGATACACAGGGTCATTAAGGACTTGGAATTACATGTGCAGCTTGTATTTCCCTAGATGCATTTTTTAGATATATTCCAGCATAAAAAAGCTCTTGTATCATACTGTGTCCCAATCTTAAGTTAGTGTTAGTACTCCGTTACTTGACTAACAGTAAGTATTGATACTGAAGGTATTTTTGGAATATAAAGGTGATGTGATATCTGAACAGATATGTACAGAAATCGCCCAACGTGGTAGCGTAAATACACATCATGTGAGTCATTTTCCAATATCTTTCTCTCAGTCTTTATCCCTCTAAAAGAACAGATGAATCTGAGACCTACGGTGAAACTCTAGTTGGCCCTCATTGATTTTTTAATTTGTGCGGATTTGAGTGTGTTATATGGTGCTCGGTAAGGGTGTGTACTATAGGAACAGTGTCGACATCTCTTGTCATATAAGGTGGACTAACTCTAGCTGAGTTAACTTCGTGCCGGCCGAAGTGGCCGAACGGTTCTAGGCGCTTCAGTCTGGAACCGCACGAACGCTACGGTCGCAGGTTCGAATTATGCCTCGGGCATGGATGTATGTGATGTCCTTAGGTTATTTAGGTTTAAGTAGTTCTACGTTCTAGGGGACTGATGACCTCAGATGTTAAGTCCTGTAGAGCTCAGAGCCATTTGAACCAGTTGACTTCAGTGAAGTAGAAAGTACTGTACTATTATTAAAACAAAATGTGTTATCGACAATACTGCCAGTATCACGTGAAGTTTGAGGAGTGTATTTGGGAAAGTAAGCGATGAAAACGAGAAGTCAGTTCGAAATAAGCGATTTTAAACTGCCTTAATTAATTAGTAAGTGAATGCCTCTCTTTCACGCTCGGAGAAAATATCAGGTACATTGGTTAGAAGTTACATTGCAGACAGACTTTAAATAAGCAATTTTCCTTTCCCATACGTATAAAAGGAATGGTCTAATCTATGTACCTGCAATGTAGACTGCACTGTAAACAGAGGGATGAAAGTGCAAGTGTTGTGGTGTTACAACTCGCCTGAACACCACTGCCGCTAGCAAATGGCACCCAACGAAGGCAATGACACACCATATAGTCTCGGAAGCGTCTGACTCGATACTGCTTGAAGATGTGAATCAAACAGTTACTTTCAGTATTGATTAATCAATGATAGTTATGGAAATGCAAGTGAAGAGGAAGGGTAACCCAAATTTGACTCCATAATTGAGATACATTCAACATTCCAGGATTCCAAGGTAACATAAAAATATAAATTACCGACGTTGGGAGAAAAGAGTGTTCAGTATCAAGAAGACGTACTCAGTACCAAGTTCACAAGTTATCGAGCACCAGTTAGAAAGGTCGTTACAAAATTCAATTAGTGAAGTACCTATAAAACGGGAAAACGAATAATCCACTGAATTACAGACCCATATCACTGACGTCGATTAGCAGTAGGATTTTGGAACATATACTGTGTTCAAAAACTATGAATTACCACGAAGAAAACGGTCTATTGAGACACAGTTAACACCGTTTCAGAAAATGTTGTTCTTATGAAACACAAATAGCTCTTTAAATTCATATAGTAATGAGTGATATCGAGAGGGTATCTCAAATTGATTTCAAACTTCTAGATTTCCAGAATGCTTTTGATTCCTCCGTTCCATACAAGAGACTTTTAATGAAATTGCGCGCCTGTGGATTATCGTCTCAGTTATGTGATTACTTTCGACATCTCCTGTCAGAGAGGTTACAGTGCTCAGTAATCCACTGAAAGTCATCGAGTAAAACAGAAGTGATATCTGGTGTTTCCCAAGTAGGTGTTATTGTCCCTCTGCGCTTCCTAGTCTGCACTATATTATCAAAAGTATCCGGACACCTGGCTGAAAATGACTTACGAGTTCGTGGCGCCCTCGATCCGTAATGCTGGAATTCAATATGGTGTTGGCCCACCTTAGCCTTGACAGCGTCCACTCTCCCAGGAATACGTTCAGTCAGGTTCTGGAAGGTTTTTTGGGGAATGGCAGCCCATTCTTAACACAGTGCTGCACTTAGGAGAGGTACCGATGTCGGTCGGTGAGGCCTGGCACGAAGTCGGCGTTCCAAAATATCCCAAAGGTGTTCTATAGGATTCAGGTCAGGACTCTTCGTAGGCCAGTCCATTACAGGGATGTTACTGTCGTGAACCACTCTGGAACAGGACGTGCATTATGAACAGGTGCTCTATCGTGTTGAGAGATGCAGTCGCCATCCTCGAATTGCTCTTCAACAGTGGGAAACAAGAAGGTGCTTAAAACATCAATGTAGGCCTGTGCTGTGATAGGGCCACGCACACGCTGGCAGATGACGTTCACCGGGCATTCGCCATAGCCACTCCCTGCCATCAGATCGCCACATTGTGTACCGTGATTCGTCGAGGCGTCGGTTGGCATGTACAGGCGTGATGTGTGGCTTATGAGCAGCCGCTCGACCAAGAAATCCAAGATTTCTCACCTCCCGCCTAACTGTCATGGTACTTGCAGTGGATCCCGATGCAGTCTGGAATTCCTGTGTGATGGTCTGGATAGATGTCTGCCTATTACACGTTACACAATCACCTGACCACGTTCGAAGTCCGTGAGTTCCGCGGAGCGCCCCATTCTGCTCTCTTACGATGTCTAATGACTTCTGAGGTCGCTGATAAGGAGTACCTGGCAGAAGGTGGCAGCACAATGCACCTAATATGAAAAACGTTTGTTTTTGAGGGTATCCGGATACTTTTGATCATATAGTGTATGTAAAGGATTTAGGAGACAATCTGAGAAGCCCTCTTAGAAAGGTTCGAAGATGATCCTGTCATGTATCGTCTAGTAAAGCCTGCAGAAGATCAAAACCAATTTCACAGTTACTTAGAGACGATATCAGTATTGTGGGAAATGTGGCAGTTGCCTCTAAACAGGGAAAGGTCTCAGGTCATCCACATAAGTACTAAAATAAATCCGTTAAATTACGGTTACACAATAAATTACACAAATCTAAAGGTTGTCATTTCAACTAAATACCTAGAAATTGCAGTTATGAATAACTTAAATTGGAACGATCAAATATATAACATTTTGGCGGTAGGTGAACCCAAGACTGCGTTTTATTGGTAGAACACTTAAATGATGCAAGAAATCCACGAAGGATACTGCCTAGACCACTCTTATCCGACCTTTGCTAGAGTATTGCTGTGCAGTATGGGATTCTTACCAGATGAGACTGAGGGAGGACGTCAAAAAATTGACGGAAGGGCACCTCGTTTTGTATTATTCTCCAATAGTCGACAGCGTGTCACGGATATGATAAACGAGTTGGGGTGACAATTATTAAAATAAAGGCGTTTATCATTGTGATGAGGTCTTTTCACGAAATTCCGTTCATAAATTTTCTCCACTGAGTGCGAAAAAGTTTTAATGTTGCCTTGCTACACAGGGAGAAATAATCGTGGTAACAAAAATATGAGTTCGTAAGAAATGGAAATGCCGTGTGGCTAGGGCCTCCCGTCGGGTAGACCGTTCGCCTAGTGCAAGTCTTTCGAGTTGAAGCCACTTCGGCGACTTGCATGTCGATGGGGATGAAAGGATGATGAAAGACACACACCACCCAGTCATCACGAGGCAGAGAAAATCCCTGGCCCCGCTGGGAATCGAACCCAGGACTACGTGCGCCGGAAGCGAGAACGCTACCGCAAGACCACGAGCTGCGGACAGCTCGTAAGAAGCGATTAGTGTTCATTTTTCCCAGGCTCTGTTCGAGTGTAGAACGCAAGAGAATAGTCTGAAGGAGGTTCGATGAAGCCTTCGTCAGACACTTAAATGTGAATTGGAGAGTATTCATGCATATGTCGATGTAGATAACGCTGAGATGAGGATGACAGCTGAAACGTAGCAATGAGGAGCAACAGTGGAGTATGATGGGGCGTTACCCAGCCTGTAGGCCGCAGTATCTCTTCGCGTTGTGCCGGCAGCGGCTGTTAGAAGCCCACCAAGTCTTCCGTAGGACTGAGCGATCCTGCTGGGTCCTATTTAAAAACTCCTTTCCAGCAAGAAAACAGAAAACTGTCAGGGTAGGCACCGTATTCTACTGCCAACCTAAACGGCCGCTACTACAAAAAACTACGTGTATTTCCAGCGAGACCTGAGGGAACTTTCCAGATCTGTTAGGTTGTCATTCTCTGGCTGGTACCAACCGGTAATTGTATACCAGGAGTACAACCTTACGCTTCTGGCCTCCTTCTTCAAACCAAGTAGCTTCTCTAACGGTCAACGCCGTCTTGTTGACCACCAACAACTACAGTTTGAAGGGCGTTCCTTAAAATTAAGCTGGCCCAAAATCACTGATGTACATAGGGAATAATGTTAAGTACTGCCTGTCATTCTCTCGTCTCGTGGGCAGACAGAAAATCTGGAGGCAGGGCTTTCACTCTTTTTATGTTAACTAGCTAACAAATTTGACATTACCTGGGACTGATTTCGCCAATTTTCTGTTAGAAACAAAAAACAAAAAATGAACTCTTATTGTACTATAATATGGAAAAATTTCAATCCTATGAATTCGTGCAAACACATTTGAAATAGTGCAATAGTCGCACAAGGAAATAGGCATATCATTATATAAGTATGGCCCCCAAATTAAGGAACAACGTATGCAAAATGAAAGTACTCTATATGCTTATTTAACTCATAAATTGAATATAAAAATATTTCTATTTACATGTCTGGGAGCTACGATGAATAGAGTTAGTAGCAAAGAGGTAATAAATTTAAACGTCACGCCTGAGGCGGTAGTTTTCCAGGCATCTCAGTGTTCATGACGTCGTATCTCTTGAACTATGGTAGGTACGTGGTTCTTATCTCCATAGCGATTGTTGCCTCATAGTAAGGAATATGTGTACTAAGTTTGATTAAAAGCGGTCCTGTGATTTAGGAAGAGGTGTGGAACACACACATAAACATAAATCCATTTTCATAAATGTACAGACTCGCGAATAAAATAACTGTAGTGTCACAGTGCTTTACTTATTTCATGCATAAGTACTCGAACTATGCATGTAGCGGAATAGTCTTCACTGTACAAAAAAGTTCAGAGTATAACGTGTCTTTGACGAAGTGGTCAAGAGACACAGAAGGGCGGGTCAGGCAAGAAAATACAGAGAAGTTGGGGGTGGAGCTTATAGAAATAACCATCCAAACATGCATCCTACATGATGTATGTAAACAACCTGTATTGTTATAAAGTTGCCTAACAGGGAAAAGAAATCTGTTGCTTCCAAATGTGGTTTCTTGCTTTATTAAAATGACGCTTGAATTTATTTATTTAAAATTTGCCTCCAACCTCAAACGCTACTGTTTCACATAAGCATATTGTTACACATTAAGAAAGTAGCCGGCCGAAGTGGCCGTGCGGTTGTAGGCGCTGCAGTCTGGAACCGCGAGACCGCTACGGTCGCACGTTCGAATCCTGCCTCGGGCATGGATGTGTGTGATGTCCTTAGGTTAGTTAGGTTTAACTAGTTCTAAGTTCTAGGGGACTAATGACGTCAGTAGTTGAGTCCCATAGTGCTCAGAGCCATTTGAACCATTTTTTAAGAAAGTAAATGAACCAGACAGTGAAATTTCTAATTCTGAACAGAATGGCATTGTTCAAGCACACAGAATTATCAGCATAAGCCACCTGCCAGGTATAAACATTTCGACGCCGGTAGCCAGCCACCAAGAGGGCGACATCAACACTTCTGTGGGTGAGTGCGAGCGAGGTCAGCGGAAAAGGATCAGACGAGTGTAGATCAACATGCCTCCATTACTCTTGTGGCATTGCGTGACAAGTGTTAGGGAAGAGGCAACAACACTCTTCAGGGGATTGACATGCAGACACGGCATGACGCAGATTGGTCAAGCAAATGTAGCAGAAGGGAAGACCACTGACAAATCTTAAAGAGCAGTACTGGTTCAGCCATGATGAATGACGTCAGAAAGTAGAGCCTCTCTCAGTGCTATAAATACTCTACCTCACGAGGCTAGAGTCGGTTGATTAGCAGGATCGATGGCTTTCATGTCGTTCGCACTCGATTCTATGATAATTGTTCTGTAACATGTTGATTATAAGATTGTTCCAGTACCAGGACGACTCCTGCTCTCTTATGAGATCACCGTCAACTGGAGCCATGGATGACCAATCTCCAGCACCAGCTGCCACTGATGGTAGAGCAGGGGACTACCAATAACCCTACCGCCTGGGGCACAAAATGCTGTAACTGCTACAGCTTTACTTGGGTCCGGCAGCCTGCCAAATTCGTGAGCCAGGATCAGCACTGAACGCGACGTCATAGCATTCGACATTGGACTACATGGACATTGACGTGGGAGGGGCAGAGTACTCGCAGAATGGCGCCTGAGACACACCATACACATCTGCCATGGTTATCACTATTTATGAGCAGGGCTTCCGACTGGGCGCGCCTTCCACACCACGGATGGCAACCACTTACCCCAGAAGGCACTGGCATGAGCACAAGGCTGATACAGTGAGGTACGGTGGCCTGATCTGACCAATGGCTACCAGCAGATTCCTCACTGACTTGCTAAGCCACCAGCTGCTGCCGACGATTCGGCTATGACATGTATTGAGAAGAAAAAAATTAAGTAATATTTAATCCTGTTATACACTACTGGCCATTAAAATTGCTACACCACGAAGAAAACGTGCTACAGACGCGAAATTTAACCGACAGGAAGAAGATGCTGTGATACGCAAACGATTAGCTTTTCAGAACATTCACACAAGGTTGGCGCCGGTGGCGACAACTACAACTTGCTGACATGAGGAAAGTTTCCAACCGATTTCTCATACAGAAACAGCAGTTGACCGGCGTTACCTGGTCAAACGTTGTTGTGATGCCTCGTGTAAGGTGGAGAAATGCGTACCATCACGTTTCCGACTTTGATAAAGGTAGGATTATAGCCTATCGCGATTGCGGTTTATCGTATCGCGATATTGTTGCTCGCGTTGGTCGAGATCCAATGACTGTTAGCAGAATATGGAATCGGTGGGTTCAGGAGGGTAATACGGAACGCCGTGCTGCATCCCAACAACCTCGTATCACTAGCAGTCGAGATGACAGGCATCTTATCCGCATGGCTGTAACGGATCGTGCAGCCACGTCTCGATCTCTGAGTCAACAGTTGGGGACGTTTGAAACACAACAACCATCTGTACGAACAGTTCGACGACGTTTGCAGCAGCATGGACTATCAGCTCGGAGACCATGGCAGTAGTTACCCTTGACGCTGCATCACAGACAGGAGCGCCTGCGATGGTGTACTCAACGACGAATCTGGGTGCACGAATGGCAAAACGTCATTTTTTCGGATGAATCCAGGTTCTATTTACAGCATCATGATGGTCGCATCCGTGTTTGGCGAGATCGCGGTCAACGCACATTGGGAGCGTGTATTCGTCATCGCTATACTGGCGTATCACACGGCGTAATGGTATTGGGTGCCATTGGTTACACGACTCGGTCACCTCTTGTTCGCATTGACGGCACTTTGAACAGTGGACGTTACATTTCAGATGCGTTGAGACCCGTGGCTCTACCCTTCATTCGATCCCTGCGAAACCCTACATTTCAGCAGGATAATGCACGATCGCATGTTGCAGGTCCTGTACGGGGCTTTCTGGACACAGAAAATGTTCTACTGCCACCCTGGCCAGCACATTCTCAATATCTCTCACCAACTGAAAACGTCTGGTCAATGGTGGCCGAGCAACTGGCTCGTCACAATGCGCCAGTCACTTCTCTCGATGAACTGTGGTATCACGTTGAAGCTGCATAGGCAGCTGTACCTGTACACGCCATCCAAGCTCAATGCCCAGACGTATCAAGGCCGTTATTACAGCCAGAGGTGGTTGTTCTGGGTACTGATTTCTCAGGATCTATGCACCCAAATTGCGTGAAAATGTAATCACATGTCGGTTCCAGTATAATTTATTTGTGCAATGGATACCCGTTTATCATCTTCATTTGTTCTTGGTGTAGCAATTTTAATGGCCAGTAGTGTATTTCATCTAGCGACGCCACACGGGTTCCTCAGCCTTCCTCTTGACGAATGGTAGCGGTTTCCAGCCTTGGAATGGGCGATAAATACAGTATGATTGTTTTATAACTGCGGTCTGGTGAGCCACCGCAATGACAGGCCTGAAATAAAAATGACCTACAGGATTTTAGTTACATTAGACTGTGTTATAAATATTCCGCCGCCACTAAGGATGCCTCTCATGAACAAATGAATACAAAATGAAAATAGAAGGAACAAACATTTGTCTCTGCTTCACTCAGTGGACTATAACTGTACGCGTCAAACTACCAAAAACAAAGTGTACGCTTTCATACAGTTTTAATCTGTGAACTGAACCATTGTCCACTGAAAAAAAATTACAGGCACTGCACCTCACAGAAATAAGTTCTTAACAGGCTTTGAAAAATACAAATGATAACTGCAATTATAAATCGCTCAGTCCAGAAATGAATGCAATATGACAACTGACTTTTACAGCGTCCAAATTGTCTTCATTTTTCCGTGACAAAGGTTGTGGATGCCATGTCTCTTAAATCATTATTCCACGCCTCCGCCAATGGCTCGGACCTTTGCAGATTACATGAAACAATTTTTTTTTGGAAATTATTTATAAAACATTTTTTCCCATTTGTCTTCCTCCTTACACTACTCATTAACAGATTGATATTCATTAAGCTAGCTTTGCACTGAAAATTAATATTTTAGTCAGGATAAATACAAATATGTAACTGCACCGTTATAGAAATACGAGTCAAGTGCTTCAGTCCTGCTTTATTCCTTCGGTCGTATTTCACTGTGGTCTGAGGCAGAATCAAAAAAGAAGGGTGGTAAGAAATAATGCAATTAACATTTCTTGCGAAAACAGAAATCTGTGTCCCAAAATAATTTCCATCGAGTTCAAAAAATTTAGAAGAATTTAATTATTTTTTTTTTCGCTCAGAAAAATTCTGCCTTTCCGTAATATTCGTTTACAGCACTAGTCGTTCTCGGAACTTTATGTCCTAATCTTTTATTTTCCATTTCAAGCTTTTTTTCCTTTTCTTGTTCATTTTTGCCTCCCAGTGACCGTCCCAGTAAAGAGGTAATCTTGTTCGTTACTCCTTCAACTTACTATTCATATGTTCTAATGACGGTGTTTAATGTGATGTAGTTACTATTCCACACTTTTCCATATACTGAACCATGATGAAACTCCGTGAGCCGTAAAACAAGCATAGCTGTTACCACTGACGAAACTTTTCTCCAGTTCTTCTCTGCACTTTAACTTTCGTCTCTTCATGGACTATAATATGGTTTCTGCTGTGTGATGCTGAATCCACGTTCCATCTGGAGCTAAACTACACGAGAAATTATTCTATTACGCCTCTACTTTCCAAAATCGTCTTTGAAATTTCCTTCCACAAGTGGTTTTGTGCATGAAGTCTTTAAACTAGGTACCGGCCGTGCACTTAGCTGTTTCATCTTTCACTCAAATGAGATACCTACCATCTTAAGGTTACCCATATAAAAAAAATCATGAAAATTTCGCTTTTGGGGTTTTTGTGTAATACAGTAGCAGAGTTACTGGTTCAAATGGCTCTGAGCACCATGGGACTCAACTGCTGTGGTCATGAGTCCCCTAGAACTTAGAACTAATTAAACCTAACTAACCTAAGGACACCACACACATCCTTGCCCGAGGCAGGATTCGAACCTGCGACCGTAGCAGCAGCGCGGCTCCGGACTGGAGCGCCTAGAACCGCACGACCACCGCGGCCGGCCAGCAGAGGTATTACACTTAAAATGATGTATGTCTTTTTAATTACCATAATATTAGTATTTTCAATTTATTTTCTGGAAATATGATGACATAGTTCGTTGAGAAGTGTTCTCTGAGAAAACCTTATTCAAACTCTTCAAAGCTCCACAGATAATATATATATGCAACATGTTCCCACAGTTGTATAACATGATACTGCAAGCAATTCTTTAAGTTCCAAATGGCCAGTTACAAGAACAGTACTATTGTTTCCAGAATGCTTCGGTAGCTCAGATGGTAGAGCACTTGCCCGCGAAAGGCAAAGGTCCCGAGTTCGAGTCTCGGTCGGGCACACAGTTTTAATCTGCCAGGAAGTTTCAGTACTATTGTTGTTGCTTTGTGATTAGTAATGTTAGTTAAGTGCAAACATGATGCAATTCAGTAATGGAGTTTTTTTTTAAAAAAAAAGAAACCTGCCTGAAGGCCGGTAAGTTTTGTGTGCAGGGAGATCAGTCTCAAATGTCTGCGAATTCCTAAGGGACCAAACTGCTGAGTCACCGGTCTCTAGACTTACACACTACTTCAACTAACTTAAGCTAACGTATGCTAAGAACATCACATACAATAGAACCCCTCTAATCCGTCACCTTCGGGACCGGGACTATGGCCGGAACGAGAACAAGGTCGCATTATCCAAAAAATCTAATATTTATCGCAAAAAATAAAAAAAAGACGTTTAGTACAAAAAATTAAACGATTTAAGAACTAAAAGATGTCTACAGTAATATAAAAAGATATATTTACACAGTGTTAAACAGTACATTAACTAAAAAACGTCTACACACACTATAATACGTATGTATTGGTTTTAAAAGGAAAAACGACAAACAAATTACAGTAATGTACTGTACATAATAACGTATAAACGATATATACTGTAAACTAAAAAAACGTTTGTAGCACTGTATATAAAAAAGTAATTTTTTACAAAGAAATAAACTACTGTATGTATAAATTAAGAAATGCATTGTTTTTACAGTAAAAACGAAAACAAATTACTTGGAAAAAAAGTCGGGGATACATTTTTGACGAGTTTTTCAAGGATCAATCCAGCCTTCACTGGCAGCAAATTTACTTTCGGCTTCCAGTTTTTTGTGCAAAACTATCGCTTTTTCTTTGAGAATTGGCCCGGATATTGGAGTTCCTTCCCTTCTTTCTTGACAAAACCGCATCCACAATGCGTTATCAAGCAGTTCAAGTTTAGGCTTTTTTAATGTTTTGCGATTCTTCAGAGTGTTTTCACCATCAATCGTAACTGTATAGGAGTCAATGTCTTTCCGATTCTTCCTCCAATCCTTAATAGTCGTAACACCTACATCCCGTTTCTTTGCAATTTTTTGGAGCGGATCTCCTTCGTCCAGTCTTTGTAGCACTGCTAATTCTTCATTTAGTGAAAGGGGTACGTGTTTACGTTCGAATCCAGACATGTTCAAAAACAGACAACTGTACACACAGTGAATCTACAGTAATAAGTACGGTAGAGAACACGGAATAAAGCAAACAACGAAGTTTTTTAATCCCAACAAAGGATAAAGCTGCACAATAACGTACAGTATAACAATACGCACAGCGATAGACACCGCAATAATGGCCCGACAGGCGTCCATTCAGTGACAAGTCGGCATAGGCTCGCGAGCCTGACCATGGTCGGACTAACCGGAGTGACGGACCATCCAAGGTCGGATTAGAGTGGTTCTACTGTACACCCATGCCCGAGGGAGGATTCGAACCTAGAACGGGACGAAATTAGTCTCAGCTTTAGGCAGCTTCATGAATCTGAGGACCATAGTTCTGGTCCAGATCTCATTGCTCATATTTTCATTTCAATTCTGAGTATGACCATGATGACACCTCTTCAGTATCAGGCAGATCTCTGAGAAACTGGATTTATACTATCCATAACAGCCTTTGGTAGTGTAGTGTCCCTTAGGCGATTTTTACGGACAGTGCGTGTGCAATGCATGTAAAAACGTGAATAAAATAAAACAAACAAGAATTAAGAGACATTTGTGAAGAAATGTACGATTAATATTTACAAAAAACTATAACGTAAATACTCTGATGGGAAAAAGACCATATTGCTCATAATTAATATCGCAGTAAAATAGTATATTGAAATAAAAGATTTATATCTTTATGTAACTATATATAAGAAGAGCAAAACAAAACTATCTTCATCTGCTTCCTTTGCTATGTGTGTAGCGCTTAACGCTTGCAGATGTTATTACTGTTTTCTGCTCTAGACGATGTTAAGGTGTGTATTTAAATTATTGCTTAAAATACATGCATAAAAATAGTTCATGTTATTATTTAAAGATAATGCAAGCGTCTCATCTTAATGTTTCACTTGACGAGAGAGATTAATTAGTATTTTTCAGCTGCTACGACGCCATTATCGCTGACTAGCAACAATTGGCCGCCATTACGCGGCAGATTTAAATATTATGTTATTTTGCAATTTTCATTCATAGCAGAGGCTACGAAATCATTTCAAATCCTTATTTAATTTGAGTTTGACTATTTCAATAATTCAGATTTGCGAAAGGTCAGATATTTTCAGCGATACCATTTAGGGCAGATATGTGAATTCTGGCCTGGACTTTATTTAGTGAAATTATAAACCTGTAGGGGGCCTGGTGCTCATCTAAAATAAAATCAAACATTTATTTGGCCTCCTACAAAGTATTCAGCTTATAATTGTCGTACTTAGGCAATGAAAATGATTAATATTAAATTCTCATCGTACGTAGTTTAAAGTAAGGAAACATTATAGTAGTCTGTGGTTATTTGTAAAAGCATGGTCTACCCGTGGTATGCATTGAATTTGTACTCACTGTCTGGTCCCTTTGGACGTAATCCTTGCAAACGTTCCAGAAGTGTAGCAGATACACTGTGCTACACCGCACACCTTTCAACATAAAATACTATTCCTGCACGTAACTAAAATGTTATTAAATGTGACATACTGTGTTACATTAGTCATAGAAAATAAGGGGTATGGTGGGAGGGAGCAGAAGGGTTTGGAGAGGCAGGCTAGACAAGAGAATAAAGCTACTAAAAGAAGCAAAGGTGATTTGTCAATCTGCACAGAAAGCGGAGCCCTGCAGCAGCGTGGCCAGTCCGCGTGGCTCGCACGTGCCTGTCGACTGTGAGTGAACGTTTCGCGAACGTTGGAGGAAGTTGCCGAAAATTACTGATGTTAATGACAGCCGCGTGAGTACATGTACACGCGGTTTCACTCGCCTGCACTCACTTCTAAACAAGCTGCGAATTTACAATGTGCGCACGCGCCATGCGCTTCGCCTACCACCAGACCTGGGCGAACTTATGCGAATCGTGAGTAACGTACTTCTTCTTGCGTTACGGCCTCTATAGGACCACGGGTAGCCCCTTCGTGGAGTGCATTTTCCTCTTCTTCTCCCAGAACCTCTTCATTTTTTTGTGTTAGCAGAAGAGCCAACACCGTGCTACGAGTGGAGGCCGAAATGCACGCGTTTTAGCTCAAGCAGGCCAGCGTGAGGAGGGAAGAACTATACTGACGTGAGGGCTGGAACATGACAAGGAATGAGAATTCAGAAAGCGGACGTAATTAGTTTGATACTTAACTTTAATCCATTAATGATGAACGTCGCTCTTGACGGTACATGATTCACAATATTATCTGTTCAGAATACATTCTTGAAGTTATTATAGTAACTGAATATGGCGCCTTGCTAGGTTGTAGCAAATGACGTAGCTGAAGACTATGCTAAACTGTCGTCTCTGCAAACGGGAGCGTATGTAGACAGTGAACCATCGCTAGCAAAGTCGGCTGTACAACTGGGGCGAGTGCTAGGGAGTCTCTCTAGACTAGACCTGCCGTGTGGCGGCGCTCGGTCTGCAATCACTGATAGTGGCGACACGCGGGTCCGACGTATACTAACGGACCGCGGCCGATTTAAAGGCTACCACCTAGCAAGTGTGGTGTCTGGCGGTGACACCACACATTCTTTCTCTTCTTCTCTCCCGCTCTTCTTCCGAGATCTTCAGTTTCCGTTCCTCCTGTCGGCTCCACTGGTGACACTCTAATCTTTTCCTGTATTCTTCTCTGTCATTGATCTCCGGCATATTGGTCGGTGTATGTTTGTTCCTCCAGTTCTCCTTTCCTTCGACCTTGATCCCCCATTCCAACCATCCCTTCCGAAGTTTAACAAACCACTTGGTTCCTGTCTTTCCCCTTGTCCCCCCTGTTGTTTCCCACACTCTCTTCGTCATTCTGTCCATACTCATCCTAACTACATGTCCAGCGAACCTTACCCCTTTGAGTCTGATTTCCCCGGATATTGTACTCATGTTCCGGTACAATTCTTCCCTAGGTCTTCGCATCAACCTCTCTCCACCTCTTTTGGGACCTAGTATTTTTCTCAGTATTTTTCTCTCTTCTTTCTCTAGTTGTTCTGCTCCATTTCTTCCTAGCGTCATCGTCTCAGCAGCATATAATACTGCATTCCTCACCGTTGCCTTGTAGTGGCTTATCTTTGCCTCTGTGGATATATTCTTTATATTGTATGTATCTCTCATCATACAGAAGGCTGACCTCATCTTCTTTATCCTCTCTGTTATTCCGTCCTTCCTGTTATAAATTCTCCCAGGTATTTAAATTTGTCCACCATTTGCACAGTGCCTTCCGTTATTTCCAAGTCTGCAGTGGTATTTAATGCCTTTGTCTTGTTATAGGCGATCCTAAATCCCACCTTTCTGGCTACCTTACTTAAGTTGTCGAGTTGTGTTTGCGTCTTCTTCCGTCTCACAATTGCTATGTCGTCTGCAAAGGCTAGGCAGTCCACTTGAGCTCTGTTGTCCTTTTTGTCCCCCACATCGGTCTTTGGTATTCCCATTTCCTCGTTTATTGCTCTCCACTGCCTGATCACTTCGTCCAGTGCTATATTGAACAACAATGGTGACAATCCATCTCCCTGTTTAACACGTCTTGATCTCAAATTCTTCTGACAGTGCTCCTCTGAATCTCACCCTTGCTTTTGTGTCTGTCAGAATTTCTTTTATGAGCTCTTGTGTAGTTCCATCAATTCGTTTTTAAGGGTAATTTATTGTGTCATATAAGTATTAGAGTTTCTTGCCGTCCCAGTCATGGATGGAACGTGCGAGAAATGATTGCGTTAACAGCTCGCTGCGAGCTGTTATTTCCTTAACAGTATCTGCATGAGTCATGGTTCAAATGGCTCTGAGCACTATGCGACTTAACTTCTGAAGTCATCAGTCGCCTAGAACTCAGAACTAATTAAACCTAACTAACCTAAGGACATCACACACATCCATGCCCGAGGCATAATTCGAACCTGCGACCGTAGCGGTCGCCCGGCTCCAGACTGTAGCGCCTAGAACCGCACGGCCACTCCGGCCGGCTGCATGAGTCATGCTAGGCAGATAAATATAGGGCTGAAAATTATTGTTTTCTGTCCTGAAAGATGATTCTAGCAATTTTCAGAAATACCTATAGCGTCTTCCTTAGAGTCTCCGAAGTTTAATATTTTTCAGCGTTCTGTTCTACCAAATTGCCTCTCAAGTCTGACGTTCCCACTGTCCCATTAGTGCGGCGTACCCTCCTCTCCCCTGTTAGGGCGGGCAGATACGTAACTGCAAGATTGACAAACACGTCCTACCAAGCACCTTGTGCAAGCATGCTTCACCAACAGTTGCGCGTTATGTCTGTTCAGGCTGTCTTGACACTTCAGCGATCTCCAATCACGCAGGCTTGTGTAAGCACACCAAAGTACACACGCTGGAGTGTGTGTGCACTGACAATGTACAGGCTTGTACAAGCAAACGTCGGTAGTGAGGCAATGTTCATAGCGGCCTCTTGTCGAGCAACATGAATCAAACGAACAGCAAATTGCTGCAAAAGCTTATTCGCTTTTATGAAAGCAAGTTTTGTTTCAACCGCATTATATCGGAAGTCTACCATACTTACGCAAAAAGGGATGTTCTATATCTTACACCTTTAACGAAATGCAAAGCAATCAACCTTGTCACAAACATCCATGCCATTATTAAATTCTTCAATTCTTCAAGAAACAATTACAGGAGGGTAATAAAAACGAAAAAATTGGAAATTTGTGGTTAAGACTATGGGACCAAACTGCTGAGGTCATCGGTCCCTAGGCATAAGCAGTACTTAATCTAACTTAAACTAACTTAAGCTAAGGACAACACACACACCCATGCCCGTGAGAGGAGTCGAACCTCCGACAGGGGTAGGCCGAGCGAACCGTGACAAGACGCCTAGACCGCTCGGCTACCCCGCGCGGATAAAATCGAACAAAAAGATGTGCACTAGTCAACGCTGAGGCATTACAGCTTTGTGTAGATTCGTATCTGAACCTTTCGTAGCCTGTTGTGTGTTGGTGTCACACGTTCTGTCGTGGGTCGTTTTAGTCCAACATACCACGTTTCCTCTTTCGCTTCTTTTCCAAATCACAAAGTCAAAACCGGCTATAACTAGCAAATCGTCTTCGCCCGAGCTCCACTTAGTAAAAGCACACACTGCTGCTTTCGTAAGTATGATCAGACCGTGTAGAGGTTAAGGATGTATGAGCATGCTTGCACAAAACGATTGATCGTGTGTGCTTGTCAAGATCGTAGTTATGTGTAGGACCACCTTAATTCCAACTTAATATGGGTCCAACGCACATGGGCTGTACGAGTGTTTTGTGTGCAGTATCAACTTCACTCTACTCGGTTCAGTCACAAAGAAATGTTTTGTCATTTTACGACACGTTCCTCATTTATTTCTGCTAAACACTTGAGACGGGTCACGTAAGATAGCTGTTAACAAATTCTGCAGGTTGCATCTGCGTGAAAGCTTGAGCAAAGCTGTTACAAGAATCACTCTTATCGACAGAAGTGAAATCTGCAGAAATTTCCAGTTAATTCCTAGAAACTACCTGGAGTTACCGATCCATTGTCATGGATGTCTTTAACGATCAAACTTCAGTTGAAACCACATTGCAAGTCTTTCCTACTTAAGTAACCCGTGTCAAATTGCTATTCTGTTCTTTCCCAACGTGTACCGATTCACTGGATTCACTTTTTCTAAAAGGGTATACGTTTGAGGTGTAATATAACGTTTAACTGCACGAAATAAGCCTTCTAAAATGCCTGCAAGTGTAGTCAAATCGTAAAAGGTAAGTGTTTTCTTAACATGACTGTGGTTAATAAGGGAAGTGCCAAATCTTGATTTTACATCAGAGTTTAATGGAGCCAGATTCTCAATAATAACACGTTAGATTTTCGTGCTGTTCTTGTAACAATACGTAACAACCCAGTGTGTTTCCCGTGCGATGTAATACAGTTCACAGTAACTACTCGTATACTTACGTCATTGTAGCACAACAGGCAATCGTATGAGGGAGTGATACAACAAATAATAGCACTAAATCAGCAGTAGCTAGACCACAGAAATAATAAAGTTATCTGCAAGGAAGTAACATTAAACAACGTAAAACTTAAGAATTTGAAGAGAACTGTCAGAAGAAAGAACATGTGGAGAATATGAGACGCTGGAAATACAGAAAACAAAGAAAGAAAAGGAACTGAAACATTAGTGCGATTCTCGTTGATCATAATGCAAATGATTGTGTAAAATAAATATACGATTGTGGGTGTAGCAAACAGATTATCTATCCTTAAGAAACCGCACAGTTTTGTTAATTGTTATATCGACTGCAAACCTTACTGTACAGTATTTGTTGCGCAATCATTCTCTTGAACGCGTCTGGACGAACACACAAACATTTCTACCGTCGTAAAATAATTTGCTGTGCGCAATCCGGGTAGTGGCAGCATTCCTCATACTGAGACTTTAAAGTACAAAATCGTTTAGAAACGTGATTACTTCTATTGTGGGCACTGTTGTGAGTGCTGACGTCTCTATTGTGGCGAGAGGGTCGTTTATCGGCAGGTGAATTTCCATTAATTCAACGATCTCTTTCACCAAACTGTAGCTGGTAATGAACATTTCACTGGCGAAAGGAAGCCAGTAGAAGAGTATTCACTCCCCGACGAATCCCTATTGCTCCATGCATCAAAACTTTTTCTTTCCCTAATTCGAACGTTCTGCACCGTTTTATTGAGGCAGTTGAGTGGAAAAGTATAGAGCCATTTCTTCCCCTGCCGATCGTTGATTGAAAAACTGGAAGTGATTTTTGCCAACAAGCTCTCTGTTATTCTCCTTTGAAACCAGCAGTGCATTTAATATTATGCTGTACGCTTCCAGACGAAGGCAGATGCAAAAGAACGCAGTATGTACACGAGGGTCTTCATTCCATCCCGTCGTGTTCGTGTTATAAATTATCTTATTCATTATATTGATATTGTGGATAAATGTTTGTTTTACAGGTGGTGCAAGCACCATAAACGAGCTATACACAGACGAATTATAGAAAACAATGACAAAATTATCGGTAAAAATTATGAACTCATTATCTGGAAACTATTACTAACTCGTAAGCTTCAAAAACGTAAAAACTATACGCTTCTGTACGAGGCAAGAAGTGACGTCAGTTCATTAGTTTACATTATAAAATGGATTTGTAAGGGGAAGCAATACGTGGCACAGAAAGTTCAAATTTCTGGCTCGCAAGTCTCAATTCGCGTACCGGTACGTTGGCTTGCGAGAGATTCATTACTTTGATAATCAATGTGTCATGACATTAGCTTACTTTGCTTGTCTCAAATCATTGCAGTCATGCCTCATATTGTAATCTGCTTCTTCCCCGAGCGTGGCGGTTCACTTTCTGTTTAGATCGTCATGTTGCGATCTTCTTTCCGTTCAAGGACGCTATCACTGTGCGCATATATCGCTCCTACCTGTGTTTTCTTCATTCTCAGTTCGGATAAGTTGAAACTTGAAAGGCGTTTCATTTAATTCACGCAATAAAATACACTCCTGGAAATGGAAAAAAGAACACATTGACACCGGTGTGTCAGACCCACCATACTTGCTCCGGACACTGCGAGAGGGCTGTACAAGCAATGATCACACGCACGGCACAGCGGACACACCAGGAACCGCGGTGTTGGCCGTCGAATGGCGCTAGCTGCGCAGCATTTGTGCACCGCCGCCGTCAGTGTCAGCCAGTTTGCCGTGGCATACGGAGCTCCTTCGCAGTCTTTAACACTGGTAGCATGCCGCGACAGCGTGGACGTGAACCGTATGTGCAGTTGACGGACTTTGAGCGAGGGCGTATAGTGGGCATGCGGGAGTCCGGGTGGACGTACCGCCGAATTGCTCAACACGTGGGGCGTGAGGTCTCCACAGTACATCGATGTTGTCGCCAGTGGTCGGCGGAAGGTGCACGTGCCCGTCGACCTGGGACCGGACCGCAGCGACGCACGGATGCACGCCAAGACCGTAGGATCCTACGCAGTGCCGTAGGGGACCGCACCGCCACTTCCCAGCAAATTAGGGACACTGTTGCTCCTGGGGTATCGGCGAGGACCATTCGCAACCGTCTCCATGAAGCTAGGCTACGGTCCCGCACACCGTTAGGCCGTCTTCCGCTCACGCCCCAACATCGTGCAGCCCGCCTCCAGTGGTGTCGCGACAGGCGTGAATGGAGGGACGAATGGAGACGTGTCGTCTTCAGCGATGAGAGTCGCTTCTGCCTTGGTGCCAATGATGGTCGTATGCGTGTTTGGCGCCGTGCAGGTGAGCGCCACAATCAGGACTGCATACGACCGAGGCACACAGGGCCAACACCCGGCTTCATGGTGTGGGGAGCGATCTCCTACACTGGCCGTACACCACTGGTGATCGTCGAGGGGACACTGAATAGTGCACGGTACATCCAAACCGTCATCGAACCCATCGTTCTACCATTCCTAGACCGGCAAGGGAACTTGCTGTTCCAACAGGACAATGCACGTCCGCATGTATCCCGTGCCACCCAACGTGCTCTAGAAGGTGTAAGTCAACTACCCTGGCCAGCAAGATCTCCGGATCTGTCCCCCATTGAGCATGTTTGGGACTGGATGAAGCGTCGTCTCACGCGGTCTGCACGTCCAGCACGAACGCTGGTCCAACTGAGGCGCCAGGTGGAAATGGCATGGCAAGCCGTTCCACAGGACTACATCCAGCATCTCTACGATCGTCTTCATGGGAGAATAGCAGCCTGCATTGCTGCGAAAGGTGGATATACACTGTACTAGTGCCGACATTGTGCATGCTCTGTTGCCTGTGTCTATGTGCCTGTGGTTCTGTCAGTGTGATCATGTGATGTATCTGACCCCAGGAATGTGTCAATAAAGTTTCTCCTTCCTGGGACAATGAATTCACGGTGTTCGTATTTCAATTTCCAGGAGTGTATTTCTCGAGCGTACACATTTTCTCCTCCCATACTCCCGGAATCTGGAGGCGAGAGCTTTATTCATTACATAATTCTCATAAACTTCTAGGGGTGATTTCCTACGATTCCGCCAAACCTAACCAGCTGTACTTATAGCATTACGTGGATGATCACAGACAATACTATGGCTTTAGCAATTCCTGAATAACTTAAGTTGGTTTGGTTTTTATAATGTTTATGGAAAACTGTGCCATCTCTTCCATCGCAGCTGCGTTTTTGTGCTGACTTAAACTCACAACAAACACAAACCTTTGCAGGACAGTGATGAAACAGAGTCGAAAACCTTTTTCCTGTCGATTCCTCATACCGGCTGTTGGTGTGGTAAGTATTGGGACAAGGGTGATCCGGCGACAAAGTACCGTTATCCAAGATGTTAGCGATGACGTCACGGACACACACCCTCTGACATCATCCAAGATGGTGGCTGTGACGTCACAGACACACCCCCAGTGACGTCAAACAAGATGGCGGGAACTTTGAATTTTGGCGGGAAAGTGCCACGCTCCCCTCGCTCAGAAATATGGCCGGAAGTTCAAATTCCAACATGATAATGCGTCACACCTAATTGCGGGAAGATAGGTCCCTTGCGCTTTCGCTACCAACCTAAGAAAATTGTGGGGAAGAAAGGACACTTGTACTAACCTCAGTCACCCAACCATCACCTCCTCCTAAGCACTGGCGCCAAGTTTGAATTCTGGCAGTAAATAAAGGTCACTTGGGCTTTCGCTACCAATGTAAGAAAATTGTTGCAAACGAAGCTCACCCCCACCACTAACGTAAGTCACCAGGCTGCCACGTCTTCCTAGGGGCGGGTGGCAAAGCGACTCAGCCTGCACTGGGCTGATGGAGAGAGGAAGAAGTGTACTTTATTTATTTTGGAGCAATTTATTTAGGGATGGAGTATATTTATCACAGAACACACGCTCTGACATGTCCCACAGCATACAGACCTGCAAACTACTCCTACATAACTCGTATATAAGGCCCTACACACACGCTTGCTAATTGTAAACCGTAAAAACTAACGCATTGCACAGCCTACAGACATGCGAACCACTCGTAAATAATGGAATACATTTACCTCCAGATAGCCAAACTCCTAAACTGTCAAAATAATAATCCATCTAAAACACTCTGCTTCCTAATCGTCAACTGTCTAAATCATACACCACTCTTTATTTAAACAATTAGGGGCAGCACCACCAGCAAGTGTATTCGCCACTGAGTCCACAGACCAAGTGACTTAGTTCATATCGATACCACTAGAGGACGCTGTAGTGACGTCAGGTGATGACGCAAGTACCATAATCTAAGATGGCGCCACCTAGTGGGTTCACCACGAGCTCCAGACCCCAACTGTGTTAGTACATTTCGTCGCCGCCAGACGACGCCACCGTGACACCAGATGGTGATGCAAGTATAGTTATCCATGATGGCGGCAAACGGTGTGTTCTCCACGAGGTCTAGTACTCAGTACCACCAACAGAGGACGCTGTTGTCCTTTTCGTGACATAAACCAAGATGGTTAGGGAAAATGGTGGGAAAACGACTCAGCCTGCTCTGGGCTGCTGGGGAGAGTAAGGATGGAGTGCATTTATGTTCAAACAACTTATTTAAGGATAGAGTGTATCTATCACACTGATACAAAACATCCACCCTGATGTGCCTGGGGTCATGTTGCACAGTCCACAGACACGCAACCAACTCGTAATTTCAGTACACAATAGCAAACTGCTCCTACATAATTCTTCACACTGATTTGTAGACGCGCTCAGTACTTGTAAACTGTCCAAATAGCGCATAGCAGGGCCTACAGAGCCGCTGACAAAATAATGCAATCAACGCTGGCAAGCACAGTCCACCACCCCCTGTCTAGTAGAGTACACAGGAGGTAGCAATAAGTGACGTATCAGTCAGATCTCAAATCGTGCACAGGCCCCTGCTCGGCTTCCGCAAGCATGAGATGGCGGCACCCCCATTCATACGTAACACCTGAGAAATTCCTATCTGCTAGACACCGACGATGACGTGATCGCACGTACGGTCGACGTGGCCGTCAGCTGTCAAAGCACTCACAGGCCCCCACCCACCTCCCACAAGTGGCAGCATCTCGTTCATACTTAATTTATGAGAAATTCCTATCCAAACATGTGTTCACCTAGACACATGTGCTGACGTGATCGGGCAGGAGCTCAGGCGTGAGCTGCCCCCGAACGCAGGCGAAAGTTGTGTGTATCCACTGTTGATGACACGACCGGGCAGGGGTGGGGGGCTTATTTACAGGGCTATTACAAATGATTGAAGCAATTTCATAAATTCACTGTAGCTCCATTCATTGACATATGATCACGACACACTACAGATACGTAGAAAAACTCATAAAGTTTTGTTCGGCTGAAGCCGCACTTCAGGTTTATGCCGCCAGAGCGCTCGAGAGCGCAGTGAGACAAAATGGCGACAGAAGCCGAGAAAGCGTATGTCTTGCTTGAGATGCACTCACATCAGTCAGTCATAACAGTGCAACGACACTTCAGGACGAAGTTCAACAAAGATCCACCAACTGCTAACTCCGTTCGGCGATGGTATGCGCAGTTTAAAGCTTCTGGAGGCCTCTGTAAGGGGAAATCAACGGGTCGGCCTGCAGTGAGTGAAGAAACGGTTGAACGCGTTCGGGCAAGTTTCACGCGTAGCCCGCGGAAGTCGACGAATAAAGCAAGCAGGGAGCTAAACGTACCACAGCCGACGGTTTGGAAAATCTTACGGAAAAGGCTAAAGCAGAAGCCTTACCGTTTACAATTGCTAGAAGCCCTGACACCCGATGACAAATTCAAACGCTTTGAATTTTCGGCGCGGTTGCAACAGCTCATGGAAGAGGATGCGTTCAGTGCGAGACTTGTTTTCAGTGATGAAGCAACATTAATTCGCAATTCATCAGAAGTTAACATGTTTTGTGCAATCTCACGGTTTAAAGTTTACGGCCCCTTTTTCTTCTGCGAAAAAAACGTTACAGGACATGTGTATCTGGACATGCTGGAAAATTGGCTCATGCCACAACTGGAGACCGACAGCGCCGACTTCATCTTTCAACAGGATGATGCTCCACCGCACTTCCATCATGATGTTCGGCATTTCTTAAACAGGAGATTGGAAAACCGATGGATCGGTCGTGGTGGAGATCACGATCAGCAATTCATGTCATGGCCTCCACGCTCTCCCGATTTAACCCCATGCGATTTCTTTCTGTGGGGTTATGTGAAAGATTCAGTGTTTAAACCTCCTCTACCAAGAAACGTGCCAGAACTGCCAGCTCGCATCAACCATGCTTTCGAACTCATTGATGGGGACATGCTGCGCCGAGTGTGGGAGGAACTTGATTATCGGCTTGATGTCTGCCGAATCACTAAAGGGGCACATATCGAACATTTGTGAATGCCTAAAAAAACTTTTTGAGTTTTTGTATGTGTGTGGAAAGCATTGTGAAAATATCTCAAATAATAAAGTTATTGTAGAGCTGTGAAATCGCTTCAATCATTTGTAATAACCCTGTACATAGTGTGCACTCCAAGCAGGACTCCGTGAGTGGGGCATTCCTCGCTACCATCACTCTGACTGCGGTCCGGCGAAGACGCTGCAGAATTCCATTCCAGAGTAACAGAACCTGCTTTTCCCTTAGCGATTCTAACGGACCATAAGTGACGTTTGACTGACGCTTCACCGTGCGTAGCTACATACCACCGCAAACGCATCTAGCAATGTTATCAATCTTATACTCAATTCACATTGTTATCTAAAATAATAACCAAGTCTAGTTAATTCCATAACACCTAGAAATACATAACTTGCGCTTTTGTACTAGTTTTTGTCTTCTCTCAGCTTTTATGCACGTAATTCATGCCCTAACAGAACCTCGTTACGAGAATAAAGCGCAATAACGTCCAGTGCAGTCTTCCTCGCGGGCATAACCCCACCACGTTATACAAATCCTGCTCTCAACATACGCAAATGTTCGCACAGCTATGTAGTGGCTCCCATGTCCCAGCACAAAGCATGTTAAGGGGCTCCGGAAATGCTCAAAATCATGAAAAGTTCAATTTTTACTTTTTTGCGATTTCTGAATCTGCAGACTATTACCTTTTAATAGATATATAATTTATTCAATTCCGAAGACTACAACTATTTTTAAATTTTTTTTAAATGTGTTCTACATGGGCGTGACCCACTGTGGCGCTGTTAAACTGCTGTCAAATGGTGTTATTATTAACGTCCGTGTTCATCAGGTACATTTTAGTGATGTGAGATAAAGTATGTGTTGTGGCTAACCTGTGGTGGTTCAATATATATCGCTGGTGTGATTGTCGATTGTTTCATGTTTATTTAATCTGTCGTTATCTCGAACATATTCGTAATTAATTCTGTTTCTAGAGTCTCTGTTTTGTTGAAGTATAATAATGAGTAAAAGTAAAGTTGCTGTTGCGACTTTCAATGATGGCAACATTGTAGGGTGCAAGGTATTTAGAAATATGGGAATGAAGATAGGTTCTAACATGGTACGAGCGATGCTTGCTTTAGACAAGGAACGCCTTCGGGCTGCAGACAGGGCTGTAAAGAGTCTAGAAATACAAGCAAGAGTAAACAGGAGGAGGAACAAGAGGAAGCTGGAGGAGGAGTTTGCAGAGGATGAAGATAATCCATCCTATAGACCTGGAATGCACTAAAAAGTTAATCCAATGTTTGTCGCTCGATTCCCAAAACTTTTATTTTCTCATACTAATTACATGTTTTCTAAGGATCTTCCAAACATATTTGTTTCAAACTTTCAGTAAATGTTACACAGTACCTTCTGCATAATTTAACACAGCCTTTTTCCAAAAAACTGTATATTTTTGAATATACAAATAAAAAATTGCAAAAAAATGTTGTGAATTTTCATTAAAATTGAAAAAAAAATCATCTTTAATAACTGAACTAAAATTTTGTAAAATCCCTGTGTTAAGTTGTAGCCCATATTCCAATAAATAATCTTTAAAAAGTTCAACTTCCTACCTCAAATACTTTGTGAGGAAAGATGTAATTTATAAGCGTTATTTTAACATTGCAAGTATAGGGCGTTCCGGAGCCCCTTAATCAGTCCAACATTGTCATTTGCTCTAATCCAATATACTCGCCGAATTACTGATGCCGCCAGTATCGAGGCACCATCCACCTATTCTTTCCCGGACTTCCAGCGGTTATTTTACATAGATCGCTAAACTGCACTGACAGTTAAACCTGCAAAATTCTCTCCACATTATCAAATACATATCAAACTCATAAGAATATTGGAAGCCAGAAACATATTTACCAGCGTAACTACAATTAAATATTACCATTGCTGCTACTCTCTGACACCAATCAATGTACAAGTAATCTCTCCTCTTGACAACTGTGCTTCAGTATCTATAGTGCATATAATTTTCCACTTAAAAACTCTATCTCATACCCACGCCGTTATCAATCTGTTCAATCTATACGTCCTTCACCATAGGACACACAGTCATCCTCTCTAGTCGTGCCATAACATAAATCATATTATCTTTACAATGCAATAAATACACAGTTTACACACTGTAGGCCACAGTAACTTTACAATACGATATATACAAATACCAGGCTCGCAAGAATATTAGAGCGTGAAACCCATCATCATCCCAGCAATATATCACCGAGTAGCGTGTCGATCTAGTAAACATACAGTTCACATTGCCCCCCATACAAAATCACCCCTTTTACATCAGCGATCCGAAGTCACTCTCAGAACTGTTCTCCCAATTCACGATAGTTTCACCCCTCGACACAAACGTGCTGCTATCTCTGCTTCCTTGCCTGTCCGCTTTTCTATGCACATCTCCAGACTCAGGCGTTACAAGAACACACGTATTTTCGCCATAATATTATACCATTTTCCTCCGGTCGGAGTGGCCGAGCGGGTCTATGCGCTACAGTCTGGAACCGCGTGACTGCTACGGTCGCAGGTTCGAATCCTGCCTCGGGCATGGATGTGTGTGATGTCCTTAGGTTGGTTAGGTTTAAGTAGTTCTAAGTTCTAGGGGACTGATGACATCAGAAGTTAAGTCCCATAGTGCTCAGAGCCATTTGAAACCATATGCAATTTTCCCTATACTTGCGATATCAAGTACACAGCATTAGCCTCCCGATCGCTAACGCAACATAATTCCCGACATATACACTCGAAATCATTTCTCTACAAACACGATACTTTAGTTACGTGGAGCGTCCTCTAGACCACTGAGTAACTGGAAACAAACACATGAAAAATCATATTTCCACCTGCAAATACCGATCTCGCTGATTTAACATACTCCAAATCATCCATTTAATTTACAAGCCAACTAAGGTGTTTTCCATGTCTAGAGAACAGGCAAACGTATCTTACACACACCACGTTCGATCTTCTCTCAACTAAATAAAGACCCGAAATGTGCACAAACAGTCAACTGAACAATTTACTTGGGAGGTAATAACACTCCATCACAATCAGACCATCTTCTCAAAGTTCCACTTGATCACGAAAGCCGCCCAACACGTACTAAGTTTTAGTTAGCTGTCTGCCCGTCTAGACAAGGGAAAGTTAACTCATATGCATTCCTACAATCCAACAGGCCTCTGCATTCGCACAGATGCTGCTGTTAACAGGAGATGTCAATCATTACCACCACGGACTTTGCATACACGGAATCATACCGGAAGACCGGTCGCACATATGTTTATAATTATTCTTACAATTAAATGTTACGATCGCGCCCTAAATTTAACAGCATTCGAGTATGAGCGAAGTATCCGAAATACACCCTCTCGTCGGCAGTGGCTCTGGAAATATCTATATCGTCTTTGCGACTAGACAAACTCCCCCCATTGCACTTGGGTCAAATCCTTACCTCCCCTACAAAGGGGCCTACTCATCTCCTTTCCACAAGCACACTTACTTTATAAAACTGATGCTCAAATGCGAACATGTCACGCACCCACCAATACTACTAACAAGGGAACCTCCCCATCGCACCCCCCTCAGATTTAGTTATAAGTTGGCACAGTGGATAGGCCTTGAAAAACTGAACACAGATCCATCGAGAAAACAGGAAGAAGTTGTGTGGAACTATGAAAAAAATAAGCAAAATATACAAACTGAGTAGTCCATGTGTAAGATAAGCAACATCAAGGACAATCTCAGTTCAGGGACGCCGTGGTCTCGTTGTTAGCGTGAGCAGCTGCAGAACGTAAGGTCCTTGGTTCAAATCTTCCCTCGAGTGAAAATTTTAATTTTTTATTTTCAGACAATTATGTGACGCACATGCCGTCACCAGTGTCGTATAGAATATATCAGACGTGTTTTCCTGTGGAGGAATCGGTTGACTTATGACCTTGCTATCAAATGTTATCGGTTCCCATTGGAGAGGCACGTCTTTTCGTCTACTAATCGCACGGTTTTGCGGTGCGGTCGCAAAACACAGACACTAAACTTATTACAGTGAACAGAGACGTCGATGAACGAACGGACAGATCATAACTTTGCGAAAAAAAAGAAGTAAATTTTTCGCTCGAGGGAAGACTTGAACCTAGGATCTCTCGTTCCGCCGCTACTCACGCTAACCACGGGACCACGGCGCTCCTGAGCCTACGCTGTCCATCAAGTTGCTTATCATATGGACTGCTCAGTTTGTTTATTTTGCTTATTTTTTTTTCCATAGTTCCACACAACTTCTTCCTGTTTTCTCGATTGATCTGTGTTCAGTTTTTCAAGGCATATCCACTGTGCCAACTTATAACCAAATATGAGGGGGATGTGATGGGGAGGTTCCCTTGTAAGTACGAGGGCAGTTCAATAAGTAAGGCAACACATTTTTTTTCTGAAACAGGGGTTGTTTTATTCAGCATTGAAATATACCAGGTTATTCCCCAATCTTTTAGCTACACAACACTATTTTTCAACGTAATCTCCATTCAATGCTACGGCCTTACGCCACCTTGAAATGAGGGCCTGTATGCCTGCACGGTACCATTCCACTGGTCGATGTCGGAGCCAATGTCGTACTGCATCAATAACTTCTTCATCATCCGCGTAGTGCTTCCCACGGATTGCGTCCTTCATTGGGCCAAACATATGGAAATCCGACGGTGCGAGATCGGGGCTGTAGGGTGCATGAGGAAGAACAGTCCACTGAAGTTTTGTGAGCTCCTCTCGGGTGCGAAGACTTGTGTGAGGTCTTGCGTTGTCATGAAGAAGGAGAAGTTCGTTCAGATTTTTGTGCCTACGAACACGCTGAAGTCGTTTCTTCAATTTCTGAAGAGTAGCACAATACACTTAAGAGTTGATCGTTTGACCATGGGGAAGGACATCGAACAGAATAACCCCTTCAGCGTCCCAGAAGACTGTAACCATGACTTTACCGGCTGAGGGTATGGCTTTAAACTTTTTCTTGGTAGGGGAGTGGGTGTGGCGCCACTCCATTGATTGCCGTTTTGTTTTAGGTTCGAAGTGATGAACCCATGTTTCATCGCCTGTAACAATCTTTGACAAGAAATTGTCACCCTCAGCCACATGACGAGCAAGCAATTCCACACAGATGGTTCTCCTTTGCTCTTTATGGTGTTCGGTTAGACAACGAGGGACCCAGCGGGAACAAACCTTTGAATATCCCAACTAGTGAACAATTGTGACAGCACTACCAACAGAGATGTCAAGTTGAGCACTGAGTTGTTTGATGGTGATCCGTCGATCATCTCGAACGAGTGTGTTCGCAGGCTCCGCCATTGCAGGAGTCACAGCTGTGCACGGCCGGCCCGCACGCGGGAGATCACAGTCTTGCTTGACCTTGCAGCGATGATGACACACGCTTTGCCCAACGACTCACCGTGCTTTTGTCCACTGCCAGATCACCGTAGACCAGGGGCGGGCAGGAATCCTGCACGTGTGCGGTGCACTTGCACGCGTGCAGTTAACAGGTGTTCTGCGTGCACACAGGGGCAAGCTGGCCACCCGCTTACCTCCCCTCCCCACCATACCTTCTGTCCACCCCTTCCTCTGTAATGCGTTTTGTTTTTGTAGCTTACTTTATTGAATGATGGAATATGGTTAGCAGGAGTGCTTGAAATAAATCATGGTTTGAAAGAATACCTATTAACTACGATACGTTTTATTTAATTATCACAGGTGGAGTTTACAATACGTTTAATATCTGGAACAAAATTTCTGCATACAGACAAACGCAAACAGTTACGTAAATTTTGATCACTTATGTTTGCTCTTAACCGAGGCTTATTAATTCAGCAAATGGTTTTCCAGCTCTCACTATATTAAGCGCAATTTTATAGCTTGCACGTACCGCTGGGCTATTATTGTTGTCGTCCTGAAAAATTGAAAACAGTGCTCCATAAAATGTTAAATCAGTTAGATGAGAGACATGACGAGAGAAAGTCGCAGATCTCTCGTGACAACGGCAACTAGGACAGATGCATCTAATATCATCAGGTCGCTCTTCTTAAGCTCAGTCAGTTTCCCCATCCGCTCAGAATCCGACAAGAAATTGTACTCGTCCTTGTGAAATTTATTATAATGGCCTTCAATTCTAAACTTCCGCTGACCAGCAAGAATACTGTCACATATTAAACATTTCGAATTTTCACGTCTTTGCACAAAGAAATAATGATTCTCCCATTACTTTTTAAAAGATAGCAAATCTCCACGACTCCGTTTCCTTGATTCACTCTGCATTTTCCGGTTCTTGAAATACAACGTTCACTACGTAGTGGTCGCTTCGCATCAACGTCCGCAGCTTCGCCTGGTACTACACTGCCGCAACCTGCCTGCTGTCGCCACTGCCCCATTCGGCGATTGCACGCGAGCAGCACACGTGCAGCGCTGTGCGCTCACGAGCGGCGTGCAACGTTTGCCCGCCCCTGCCGTAGACATTCTGCAAGCGCCTATGAATATCTGAGATGCCCTGGTTTTCCGCCAAAAGAAACTCGATCACTGCCCGTTGTTTGCAACGCACATCCGTTACAGACACCATTTTAACAGCTCCGTACACCGCTGCCACCTGTCGGAAGTCAATGAAACTATACGAGACGAAGCGGGAAAGTTTGAAAATATTCCACAAGAAATTTCCGGTTTTTTCAACCAAAATTGGCCGAGAAAAAAAATGTGTTGCATTACTTATTGAACTGCGCTCGTACATTACTTCGTCAATAACTGATTGCTTACCATACACCGAGCGAGGTGGTGCAGTGGTTAGACACTGGACTCGCATTCGGGAGGACGACGGTTCAATCCCACGTCCGGCCATCCTGATTTAGGTTTTCCGTGATTTCCCTAAATCACTCCAGGCAAATGCCGGGATGGTTCCTCTGAAAGGGCACGGCCGACATCCTTCCCCGTCCTTCCCTACTCCGATGAGACCGATGACCTCGCTGTCTGGTCTCCTTCCCCAAAACAACCAGCAACCGGCTTACCATACGAAATAATACTGATCCAAAATCAGCGATGGGCATTCATGTCTCTTAAGTTCTTCTTTCGAGTCCTACCACTGTGTCCTAGAAAGAAACACATATCGGTGAGATGTTAAAGAAAAAAGTGATCCCAGCAACTAGCGCATGACCCTGTCACAATCAGTCTTGGTTTTACATGTGCACACACGTATCAATGTTAAAACCTACACCCTCATTACGAATCGATGTACGACATTACCTCTGAATAAGGTCATTTTTTCTGGACCAATACCACGACGGTGATTGCAGGAATACGTATTATCAGCCAACGATGCAGCCTAAGGATAAAATCACTGAACTTTGAAAGTGATTCGGCAAAGGAGCGTGGTATGCAAGCGCTATTTGCGACTCCATCACACCGCACCCAACAAGATAATTCATTAGTTTTTGCAACGCATTCTGTCTCGAGACCATATCAGACGTTCCGCGATATATGCGCTGAGTTATATGCAATGACAGACAGTAGTAGTAGATGATGTGCTGATTGAGGTCGTAAGAAGAAAAATGTACCCTAACTTCTCAGATCTCTGACATTACGCTATATGTTAGAAATTACGTCCATTCAAACACATACTTGCATATGCTCACACCTACAAGTCAATGATATTTCACACACTCTCATATCTCTAAGCAAGTCACCTTCCTCGAACCTGTCTGCTACATGAAAATTACAACCTGGTTTTAATCACACCATACACATCTTGCAGTCGCACCCATTTCTACGGCTTTCCACAATTGCTCGTTCCAATTAAAGTCCGAACTGAGCAGAAGTCAGAGAAAGACATATCCAACACCTTCTGCAACCTGTAGAGAAACAGATCGAGTTGAGTTACTGCAACAGGACCGTGTTTTGACGATTCGGTAGAAATGCGCACAGTGTGGTACATCCTGTGACGGTACAAATGCCCGTTACTAGAAGAATATTTCTAGTATGCAAGGATTGCTTTGTGGAGAACGAGCGAGCTACATGGTGCGCGATTCGCGGAAGTGCGTGGCGCGCCCCCGCGAGATTTGCAACGGTCGGTGGGATGTCTCCGCCGCCGGACGGCCACGTGGCCTGCAGTTTGGAGCATTGTTTGGTTTTCCGCGCGTTACGCGAAAACTGTGTAACTTACGGTGAAGAGCGTTGCGGCAGTGGATTGTGGTCTGCAATATACACCTTCTGAAAGATCGATCTTTACTTCAAGTCACGAGACGCAAAAGTTATAGTAACCTCAAAATCGGTTAATATCACGAATACTGAAAGATCAATAAAAATAGTAAACAGCAACTTACAGGGATGAGCGAGCACTCATTAAATACGTTTCGTCATGGCGGATCGATTGTTGGTTGGTTGTTTTTGGGGAAGGAGACCAGACAGCGTGGTCATCGGTCTCATTGGATTAGGGAAGGATGGGGAAGGAAGTCGGCCGTGCCCTTTCAGAGAAACCATCCCGGCATTTGCCTGGAGTGATTTAGGGAAATCACGGAAAACCTAAATCAGGATGGCCGGACGTGGGATTGAACCGTCGTCCTCCCGAATTCGAGTCCAGTGTCTAACCACTGCGCCACCTCGCTCGGTATAGCGGATCGAGTGCCATAGTCATATGTTAAGATTCATATATAATTAAGCCCGTAAAGAGCAATAAACAAAGTTTGAGGGAAAATTGTTTATAAAATTCAATAGAAAATTCATGCCGTAAAGAACGGCACTATATAATATTTTGGGTGGCATCACACGTATTTTAAACTAGTTAAGTTATACTATATACTTAACTTGCAATAGTTTTCATTTTTTGCAAATTATTATTAACTTTTATCGCCCATAATTAATTAATTATTATATATATGGAGATTTTGAGCAGCGCAATGTGTAGGTCGCTATAGATTACGTCTAAAAACGGTGCTATATGCAATTTTCTGTTAAAACTTTGCACCACAGATGTCAACAAACAAATCTGAGCTAAGTGGCGAAATTTTGCAAAAACTAGAACTTGATTTATGGGTGATAGAATAATCCTAGAAATTAATGTAACATAGTGAATAAGATGTACTTTTTAGCGCGGTCCCGGTGATGTACTTATTTCTGTCGAGGGATGTATGCATCAAAATTTGTAATCTTTGAGACTGGTACTTAAATAACCAGGGGGTTGGACATCCGAGCCTGTATAAGAGAGCGGCCATGTTGGCCAGGGGTGAGTCGTTGGTCAGTCGTTTTGGAGGGTGGGTGACGAGCAAGCCCCACGTGAAGGTGGCCCATGGGGTCGTTTGAGAATTCTTTTTCGCTCCGATTTATTTCGACAAAGAGTATTGTTCAATAGTGCAAGTGTGCAAGCATATATTTGGTGAACTGGAAGTGCTACGATTATTTGTGTGAGTACGATTTACGAGGTATGCCCGCATCTCGTGGTCGTGCGGTAGCGTTGTCGCTTCCCACGCCCGGGTTCCCGGGTTCGATTCCCGGCGGGGTCAGGGATTTTCTCTGCCTCGTGATGGCTGGGTGTTGTGTGCTGTCCTTAGGTTAGTTAGGTTTAAGTAGTTCTAAGTTCTAGGGGACTTATGACCACAGCAGTTGAGTCCCATAGTGCTCAGAGCCATTTACGAGGTATACATCGTCGTAAGTGAACAGGTGCCGAACTGCAATTTCACGCCAAAACTGCTAGAACAAAGAGGACAGTGGGACTTGTGGTTCTGTTCTAATTATTTGAATAATGTTCGTTTATAGCAGCCTACATTACTGCTATTGGGGGCTCGGAGTCAAATTATTATTAAAGTGAAACTGTAAACCGTCTCACCAATGCTAATTTCAATGTGTGAAAGTAAAGGACAACGCCAAGAAATAGTGATTGAACTGTGTCGTGAAAAACTGATTTTAGTATAATAATCGCCTAATTCTTGTTCCCTAGCATAAACTGTACTTATGTCTGAGTGACTAATTAATTCAAAAACTATAACAATTGCGCGGGTGTGGAAGTGTACTAATGCACCAAGTGTGGAAATCATCCCCTGAGACTTACGTGAGAGCCAAAAAAATTTGCAGTAACATTTGTTAACTAACGTAAGTATATGCAAATTCGAGTGAACACTGAAACCGCACTTCTTTATTTTTACCGCCCCGTCGCAATCCCCAAACTAGACACAAGTACTACAGATCCAAGTCCATTCAAATCAATCAGCCCAAGGGATAAAAATTACGAACTATAAAAGTTCATACGAATTAGAAATCACCAAGACACCGGTGTGGGCGCAATGACACACAGCTGCGGTTGGCCTCCAGTGCGAAGAAAGAGATTTCACAATACTTCCCCAGAATAGCGTAGCGTGCTGCCATCGAAGCATTCCTAGCAGTATAGCCCCTTCCTCACCGGCTCTCACCTCAAACTGCTACTGATGCTCCAGCTGCGTCTATGACACGATTCTATTAAATATACAGACACCACAGAGACCACTTTAAAGTTTCATCACCCATACTCTAACTGAATTATCGCATGAGACGCTCCCTCTGGTCCTGATTCAAACTGTTTTCTAACACGCTTTTGTACACTGCCAAACATTTCGTTTTCTGCCACGACTTCGAGGTCTGTGTCTGACTCTAAACTGACATTAAGACGCTTTGATCCACGACCTCTCACAGAAAACTAGACATCGCAGGGTGTAAATACACTCCTGGAAATGGAAAAAAGAACACATTGACACCGGTGTGTCAGACCCACCATACTTGCTCCGACAACTGCGAGAGGGCTGTACAAGCAATGATCACACGCACGGCACAGCGGGCACACCAGGAACCGCGGTGTTGGCCGTCGAATGGCGCTAGCTGCGCAGCATTTGTGCACCGCCGCCGTCAGTGTCAGCCAGTTTGCCGTGGCATACGGAGCTCCATCGCAGTCTTTAACACTGGTAGCATGCCGCGACAGCGTGGACGTGAACCGTATGTGCAGTTGACGGACTTTGAGCGAGGGCGTATAGTGGGCATGCGGGAGGCCGGGTGGGCGTACCGCCGAATTGCTCAACACGTGGGGCGTGAGGTCTCCACAGTACATCGATGTTGTCGCCAGTGGTCGGCGGAAGGTGCACGTGCCCGTCGACCTGGGACCGGACCGCAGCGACGCACGGATGCACGCCAAGACCGTAGGATCCTACGCAGTGCCGTAGGGGACCGCACCGCCACTTCCCAGCAAATTAGGGACACTGTTGCTCCTGGGGTATCGGCGAGGACCATTCGCAACCGTCTCCATGAAGCTGGGCTACGGTCCCGCACACCGTTAGGCCGTCTTCCGCTCACGCCCCAACATCGTGCAGCCCGCCTCCAGTGGTGTCGCGACAGGCGTGAATGGAGGGACGAATGGAGACGTGTCGTCTTCAGCGATGAGAGTCGCTTCTGCCTTGGTGCCAATGATGGTCGTATGCGTGTTTGGCGCCGTGCAGGTGAGCGCCACAATCAGGACTGCATACGACCGAGGCACACAGGGCCAACACCCGGCATCATGGTGTGGGGAGCGATCTCCTACACTGGCCGTACACCACTGGTGATCGTCGAGGGGACACTGAATAGTGCACGGTACATCCAAACCGTCATCGAACCCATCGTTCTACCATTCCTAGACCGGCAAGGGAACTTGCTGTTCCAACAGGACAATGCACGTCCGCATGTATCCCGTGCCACCCAACGTGCTCTAGAAGGTGTAAGTCAACTACCCCGGCCAGCAAGATCTCCGGATCTGTCCCCCATTGAGCATGTTTGGGACTGGATGAAGCGTCGTCTCACGCGGTCTGCACGTCCAGCACGAACGCTGGTCCAACTGAGGCGCCAGGTGGAAATGGCATGGCAAGCCGTTCCACAGGACTACATCCAGCATCTCTACGATCGTCTCCATGGGAGAATAGCAGCCTGCATTGCTGCGAAAGGTGGATATACACTGTACTAGTGCCGACATTGTGCATGCTCTGTTGCCTGTGTCTATGTGCCTGTGGTTCTGTCAGTGTGATCATGTGATGTATCTGACCCCAGGAATGTGTCAATAAAGTTTCCCCTTCCTGGGACAATGAATTCACGCTGTTCTTATTTCAATTTCCAGGAGTGTAATACTCTTACGGCGGATAGCATAACAATGGATCATTTTTAAATAATACACACTTACAACATAAGGAAACTAGAAGAGTTTGGCTGCGATGTGGAGAGTTTCCAAACTACTGCCCGAAAGTGATAAACGACCTCTGCATTTAAAGTCATATGTCACAGTGACGGAATAGATGATGGCTCCGTGTTCATTTCCACTCGTTCCTCATGTTGAACTCATGTACGCGATCACTGTTTCGCTGCTAGCAACCCCCAGAAGTTGCCGTCCATCCACGAAAACTTTTTCCCGAACTCAAACAAGCCATATCAGTCAATCGCTATCTGCTAACCAATGCAAGGATGGGATGAAAAAGGCACCACCCATGTACTCTAATAATAAACATGAAACTTGATAGCACGAACAATTTTACACTAACTTCAACACTGGCCATTCACGTGACAGCATGTTTCCTCAATTTCAGTATCATATCTAAACCATCCATTCTCTACTTGGCGAGTATCATTGCGGACATGGATAGATGACTACTCAGCACGCCCATTTACAATTCTCGAACACTTAAATCATCAAAGCATACAAGACAGCGCTCTACATATTTCTAAGACCTTGAGCATAGTCCGCAGCTCGTGGTCGTGCGGTAGCGTTCTCGCTTCCCGCGCCCGGGTTCGCGGGTTCGATTTCCGGCGGGGTCAGGGATTTTCTATGCCTCGTGATGATTGGGTGTTGTGTGATGTCCTTAGGTTAGTTAGGTTTAAGTAGTTCTAAGTTCTAGGGGACTGATGACCATAGATGTTAAGTCCCATATTGCTCAGAGCCATTTTAACCATTTTGAACCTTGAGCATAGTACTAAATTTACGATCCATCTCTCTGCGTATGGGAGTCACAGAGCATTCTCAGCTCTATTGTTCTAGTCTAGGATACGTACCTGGAAGGTATTGGTAAGAGAGAGAACATAAACACACGCACTCCTAAGACTACAACGTTCTGCACTTAAAAACGGGCTATCACGTTACATCGATTACCTTTCCGGCCTATCAGAAATACATCCTTCTTCACAGTTTCTCTACGCTGAAGTATCTTATCGAATCGTAAAACGAAAAAACTACTTCCGTAAAACATTTACTTTGCATCATACGAGCACAATATAGCTTTGCAGAGACGTATAGTGTCCGCTGTTCACATCCGATCACAGTTCAGAAATTATACCATACCTGCATCAGGCCTATACAAAATGATATAGTATGTAGCGGTGGATACGTCCTACAAGGAAACAGATAAACGCACAGCAGCAGCGTCCGACATGTGAAAATTACAAGTCATTCCGTCACTGACTCTGTAAACACAACATTTGTCAGGCAAATGTGTACACAGGGATTGTAGCGCGTCACAAGCTCATACCGATAACTTAGTTATGACGCTGAAGTCTCGATTTTACACACACAAGATGCGACAGGGGCGATCGCACAAATAAAAGCTCGTTTAGAGGAGTGTGTCAAGTTTCTTCACACATGTCCTCTGATGACATACAGGTTTACCGTTAACGATCGCAAGTAGCAGTGCTTTAAAACACATACGGAACACGTAGCTGTATACGAGTAGAACGCGGGCTATGTCACGTGACTGGTGCATCCGGACAAAACACTCGGAAAAAAAATTGACCTCCATCAACTTAACCTTCTCTAGAATGAATATGACAGCCATTAAATCGTACCTCGTTATAACTCTATCTCAATCGATCACCCGGTCCACTTTCTGTTGTCCTTTAACGCAGACGGAAGAAATTTTAGAAATGAATCGTTTTCTGTCATCCCAAAAAGCATCAAATACAGTAGTCAACTCACGTGTGTCACTGGTACCTCAATAGACATACTGTACAATGCGGCCTCAGTGGGAAAAAATTGACTAGATTAGATTAGATTAATACTAGTTCCATGGATCATGAATACGATATTTCGTAATGATGTGGAACGAGTCAAATTTTCCAATACATGACATAATTAAGTTAATTTAACAACATACTTAAGTTAATATAACAACTTTTTCATTTTTTTGTGTTTTTTATTTTTTTATTTTTTATTAATATTTTTTTTTTAAATTTATATCTAAAAATGCTACTATGGAGTAGAAGGAGTTGTCATTCAGAAATTCTTTTAATTTCTTCTTAAATACTTGTTGGTTATCTGTCAGACTTTTGATACTATTTGGTAAGTGACCAAAGACTTTAGTGCCAGTATAATTCACCCCTTTCTGTGCCAAAGTTAGATTTAATCTTGAATAGTGAAGATCATCCTTTCTCCTAGTATTGTAGTTATGCACACTGCTATTACTTTTGAATTGGGTTTGGTTGTTAATAACAAATTTCATAAGAGAGTATATATACTGAGAAGCTACTGTGAATATCCCTAGATCCTTAAATAAATGTCTGCAGGATGATCTTGGGTGGACTCCAGCTATTATTCTGATTACACGCTTTTGTGCAATAAATACTTTATTCCTCAGTGATGAATTACCCCAAAATATGATGCCGTATGAAAGCAACGAGTGAAAACAGGCGTAGTAAGCTAATTTACTAAGATATTTAGCACCAAAATTTGCAATGACCCTTATTGCATAAGTAGCTGAACTCAAACGTTTCAGCAGATCATCAATGTGTTTCTTCCAATTTAATCTCTCATCAATGGATACACCTAATTTCCCTTATTCTCTTCGTTTCGATGTCCACGTTTTCCCGGATTCCTCCTGTTGCCGTATACTTGGTCCCATATACAAACTGTTCGGCGTGAACCAGAAGATAGCAAATTACTTCCTCTATTTCACCGCATTTGGGTCTATATTCTGTCAATTTATACCTATTCCCTCGTCATTTTTCGCAATTCTATCGATTTTAGGTCAGATCTACCCATGCGATCATAACATAACATCTCGTTATGTGTTGTAAAATTGATTGTAAGTGTAGCACAGCTGCCTACACCTAGCCCAAATGCACTGATCTGGAGGTGTAATACAGCAGTGCACTCAACTGTATCCAGTTACCTCCACATTCGGAGAGCGTTTGCTCTGCTTTCTGTATGTCTGTGTACATGCACGCCCCGTGGACGGCTCTTAGGACCCAGTCTAATCCGCTGATGGACCAAACTTCGAACATGGAATACGTGTCCGGACGTAACGCGTGGTTGGTCCACCTGCGAACCCTATTGCAGATGTGGTGCGTGGTGGACCCGTATCCGAACATAGCTCCGTATATATAGTCCGCGGCAGATCCACACCCGAACGCTAACTCGAATGTCATGTATTGTGGATCTGCATCCTAACACCACTTCGTACGTTGGGCGTGACGGATCCACCTCCAAACCTTACCCCATTCGCGGCATATTGTGGATCCGCATCTCAACACCGATCCAGATATAACATGCGGCGGATCCACAGTCGAACGCTAACTCGGGTCTTCTGCGGGTAATAAAAAATTATACAGCTGTTGAGCAAATATGTTTTCCAAACATTTATCGGCTGTAGATAACAAGAAGGAAGTTTTATGAAGAGAGAATCTCTGGGGAGCACAAAACGTTACGTGACACGTTATTGAGAACACTTACAGAACCTCCACTTTCGACAGACTGCAAAACAATCACGCTGCCACACTGCGAAGACAAGGTAAGGGAAATCAGGGCTCGTTCGGAGGAGTCACGTAGATAGTTGTTTTTCCTCGCTCCATTTGCGTGTGAAGCAGGAAAGGGAATGACTGGTAGTGATAGAGAGAACTCTCTGCCATGCACTGTATGGTAGCTACCAGAGTATGTATGCAGATGTAGCTATATTGTCAGTGATAAACATTCACATTGTCTAGTGCAGTGATTTTTGTCTTTGAAGCAAATAAAATTCATTACTTCTTTACTACAAGGGTCACTCCAAAAGAAATGCACACTATTTTTGTAAAAATACAGTTTTCATTCTGCATGTGTGAAAGTTTTACAGTGTTTAGATACATCCTTCCCGCTTGTTTTCAAACTTAGTTCAACCTGTTCCCGTGTGTGGCGCCATCGCAGCATGTCTTCAAGATGGCTGCTACACTTGACGTTCGTCAAAAGCAATGTGCTGTCATAGAATTCCTGTGCTGTGAGTACGAGACAGTGGGAAACATCCACAAGAGGTTGAAAAACGTTATGGAGATGCTGCTGTCGATCGCAGTACAGTTAGTCGGTTGGCAAGCAGGTTACGTGATGAAAGAGGGCACAGCAATATTGAGGATTGTCCTCGCAGCGGCAGGCCTCGTACTGCACACACTCCAGACAATGTGCAGAGAGTTAACGAATTGGTGACTGCTGACAGACGCATCACAGTGAACACACTGTAAAACTTTCAAGCATGTAGACTAAAAGATGGATTAAAAAAAATTGTGTGCATTTCTTTTGGAGTGACCCTCGTAAGTTTGAAGCCTACATTGTTATAAGTCAGTTTTCTTCGTCCATATGAATGTGATTTTGGGGGGTTTCTCATATTCAGCCAGACAAATACTGGGCCACGGCTGCAGATTACACAAACAAGACAAAACTGTAGCTCCCAGCCGGCCGGTGTAGCCGAGCGGTTCTAGGCGCTTCAGTGTGGAACCGCGCGACCGCTACCTGCGATGTTAAGTCCCATAGTGCTCAGAGCCATTTGAATTTTTTTTTGTAGCTCCCATTTCTTCCAATACATGTTTGTTAAACATTGTTTCTCCCAATAATTGTTAAAAAAATAGAGGACATTATTATCATTATATAAATCATTGTCAAGAGGTGCGATTTTTTTGTAGCAGTTTTATACGAGGGCTATCCACAAAGTACATTACGTTTTCGTTTGTGTCCGTTAGGGGCGGGGCTAGCGCGGCCATCTTGGTGTCATGGCATTCCGTCGCTCAGTCGGCATCCTGCTGTGCTAGTGAGAGGTTCGTGCTGTACTCCGCTGAGTTACTGTGACAGTTTGAAATGTCAGCGTTAATTGAAAATGCCGCCAAGTGTGAAGTGCGTGCTCTAATAAGGTTTCTTACTGCAAAAAACTGTACACCGATAGAAATCTATCGGCAGCTTTGTGAAGTGTATGGGGACAGCATAATCACTGAAGGTGGAGTGCGTCAATGGGTCATAAAATTTAAAAATGGCCGAACTAACGTTCGCGACGAAGAGCGAAGTGGAAGACCCAGCATAGTGACTGCCGAACTTGTCGAAAAAGTCGATGCCACGGCCCGTGAAAACCGTAATTTCACAATAACGGAACTCTCTATGAGTTTTCCACAAATTTCACGAAGTATGTTGCACGAAATCATTACCGAAAAGCTTGGTTACCACAAGTTTTGTGCATGACGGATACCAAAAATCTTGACAGAGATTCACAAAAATCAGCGAATGGCTGCAGCGATAACGTTTTTGGACACTTACGAGAAAGACGGCGACTCATTACTCGATCGCATCGTTACTGGTGACGAAACATGGGTTAAGCATGTGAACTGCGAGACAAAATTGCAGTCAATGCAGTGGGGGCACACAAATTCCCCCCAAAAACCCAAGAAATGCATGCAGATAATGTCGGCAAAGAAGGTGATGGCGACTGTCTTTTGGGACAGGAAAGGTATGTTTTTTGTGGATTTCCTGGAAAGAGGCACTACAATAAACTCTCAAAGGTATTGCCAAACTCTGCACAACCTCAGATGAGCAATACAAAACAAGCGCAGGGGAAAGCTGGGCTCAAAGATCTTGCTGATTCACGACAACGCCCGGGCCCTCACGGCAAATGCCACTCGTGAAGTTCTAGAATCTTTTTAAATGGGAGTTGTTTCCTCATCCGTCGTACAGTCCCGACCTGGCACCGAGCGACTTCCACTTATTCCCAGCAGTGAAGAAGTGGTTGGCTATGCAGCGTTTTGATGACGACGCACAGCTTCAAGTAGAGGTAACCACGTGGTTGAAGGCGCAGGCGGCCGAATTTTACGACGAAGGAATTTCCAAGCTCGTCCATCGCTACGATAAGTGCCTTAATTTAAATAAAGTAGTATTTAAGTGTGGCTTTCATCTCTATATAATAAAAAAAATTTTCCAATACTTTATTTATTTTTAATTCCAAAACATAATGTACTTTGTGGATAGCCCTCGTAGATTACAGTGAAATTGTATAAGCATTTTCTAAAATTTGTTCTCTGTATTATGGAGCAAAAGGCTATTTACAATTTGTACAGAAACCAGATGGCAGTTATAAGAGTCGAGGGACATGAAAGGGAAGCAGTGGTTGGGAAGGGAGTAAGACAGGGTTGTAGCCTCTCCCCAATGTTATTCAATCTGTATATTGAGCAAGCAGTAAAGGAAACAAAAGAAAAATTCGGAGTAGGTATTAAAATCCATGGAGAAGAAATAAAAACTTTGAGGTTCGCTGATGACATTGTAATTCTGTCAGAGACAGCAAAGGACTTGGAAGAGCAGTTGAACGGAATGGATGGTGGCTTGAAGGGAGGATATAAGATGAACATAAACAAAAGCAAAACGAGGATAATGGAATGTAGTCGAATTAAGTCGGGTGATGTTGAGGGTATTAGATTAGGAAATGAGACACTTAAAGTAGTAAAGGAGTTTTGCTATTTGGGGAGCAAAATAACTGATGATGGCCGAAGTAGAGAGGATATAAAATGTAGACTGGCAATGGCAAGGAAAGCGTTTCTGAAGAAGAGAAATTTGTTAACATCGAGTGTAGATTTAAGTGTCAGGAAGTCATTTCTGAAAGTATTTGTATGGAGTGTAGCCATGTATGGAAGTGAAACATGGATGGTAAATAGTTTGGACAAGAAGAGAATAGAAACTTTCGAAATGTGGTGCTACAGAAGAATGCTAAAGATTAGGTGGGTAGATCACATAACTAATGAGGAAGTATTGAATAGGATTGGGGAGAAAAGAAGTTTGTGGCACAACTTGACCAGAAGAAGGGATTGGTTGGTAGGACATGTTCTGAGGCATCCAGGGATCACCAATTTAGTATTGGAGGGCAGCGTGGAGGGTAAAAATCGTAGGGGGAGACCAAGAGATGAATACACTAAGCAGATTCAGAAGGATGTAGGTTGCAGTAGGTACTGGGAGATGAAGCAGCTTGCACAGGATAGAGTAGCATGGAGAGCTGCATCAAACCAGTCTCAGGACTGAAGACCACAACAACAACAACAACAACATTATCACTATCGAAGACGATTCGTTAGAGACTCTTTTTGACTGGATAATTTTGTTCACAGCCCTCGTATTTTCCTACATCTGTTTCTTTCATATCCACACTGTTCATATTCAATGTCAGTGTAACATTATTGGTATTTTTATAGCAATATACTTTCGAAATATTTTATTGCTTTATTTTGCTTATGACCATTCCGTTGGATACATTTCAGATCTAATCATATAAGGATATAATTCCAGATCATCAGCTGCAATGACTGAATAAAAAGTTCTCCAGTTTCCAGCCGCGTCAAGGGATTAAAATTAGACGAGCTTTCGCCCAAGCACTCCTTGGTCATTGTCAAATGGTATGACCGCCTGTAGGCCGCTGGTACGCCCCTTATCTACACCAGCTGCTGGCTGAGGTCTCACTGGTGCTCGTGGCACCACGATATAAGGGTATAGCTAACTAGGCTTTCGATGTGCCCGCTTCAACCGCGCGATCCCTGGATCCCACACCGTGACGAGCTGTAGACCACCGTCTCTGTTTTGGCACAGTTGGTGACTTTTATTTCAATGATTTCTTTAATTTCGCAATCCAAGAAGCTGTTACTGCGAGCCACGACGGATTTTTTTTCCAGATTTTATCTGATGTCCGTTTTCTAAACCATGCTCAGCTAAGGCAGATTTCTTGTGGTAGCCTAGGTGATAAAACCCCTCTTTCTTCTACGTGCATTGTTCCGCGTTGCATACTGTCTGTATGTCGAAAGACTGCCCACACTCGCAAGAGATCTTGCAGACTCCAGGTGTTCTCAGACCTGTTGCATCTTTAACTGGTCTCAGTAATTGACGGATTTTTGTCGGAGGCCTGAAGATCGATTTGATCCTTTGTCTTTTCAATATGCCGTACAGAGACCACAAAATGGCAAGAAAGCAAGTTTCTTTTCCTGCTCCTCGTCGGTTGTTTTATGGTGATTTTTGTTTTAAATCACCGAAAAAATGTGTCATATCCAAAAAGGATTACAAACGTCTCAAAAATGAGATCGACAGGAAGTGCAAAATGGCTAAGCAGGGATGGCTAGAGGACAAATGCAAGGATGTAGAGGCTTATCTCAATAGGGGTAAGATAGATACTGCCTACAGGAAAATTAAAGAGACCTTTGGAGATAAGAGAACCACTTGTATGAACATCAAGAGCTCAGATGGAAACCCAGTTCTAAGCAAAGAAGGGAAAGCAGAAAGGTGGAAGGAGTATATAGAGGGTCTATACAAGGGCGATGTACTTGAGGACAATATTATGGAAATGGAAGAGGATGTAAATGAAGATGAAATGGGAGATACGATACTGCGTGAAGAGTTTGACAGAGCACTGAAAGACCTGAGTCGAAACAAGGCCCCTGGAGTAGACAACATACCATTGGAACTACTGACGGCCTTGGGAGAGCCAGTCCTGACAAAACTCTACCATCTGATGAGCAAGATGTATGAAACAGGCGAAATACCCTCAGACTTCAAGAAGAATATAATAATTCCAATCCCAAAGAAAGCAGGTGTTGACAGATGTGAACATTACCGAACAATCAGTTTAATAAGCCACAGTTGCAAAATACTAACACGAATTCTTTACAGACGAATGGAAAAACTAGTAGAAGCCAACCTCGGGGAAGATCAGTTTGGATTCCGTAGAAATACTGGAACACGTGAGGCAATACTGACCTTACGACTTATCTTAGAAGAAAGATTAAGGAAAGGCAAACCTACGTTTCTAGCATTTGTAGACTTAGAGAAAGCTTTTGACAATGCTGACTGGAATACTCTCTTTCAAATTCTAAAGGTGGCAGGGGTAAAATTCAGGGAGCGAAAGGTTATTTACAATTTGTACAGAAACCAGATGGCAGTTACAAGAGTCGAGGGACATGAAAGGGAAGCAGTGGTTGGGAAGGGAGTAAGACAGGGTTGTAGCCTCTCCCCGATGTTATTCAATCTGTATATTGAGCAAGCAGTAAAGGAAACAAAAGAAAAATTCGGAGTTGGTATTAAAATCCATGGAGAAGAAATAAAAACTTTGAGGTTCGCCGATGACATTGTAATTCTGTCAGAGACAGCAAAGGACTTGGAAGAGCAGATGAACGGAATGGACAGTGTCTTGAAAGGAGGATATAAGATGAACATCAACAAAAGCAAAACGAGGATAATGGAATGTAGTCGAATTAAGTCGGGTGATGTTGAGGGTATTAGATTAGGAAATGAGACACTTAAAGTAGTAAAGGAGTTTTGCTATTTGGGGAGCAAAATAACTGATGATGGTCGAAGTAGAGAGGATATAAAATGTAGACTGGCAATGGCAAGGAATGCGTTTCTGAAGAAGAGAAATTTGTTAACATCGAGTATAGATTTAAGTGTCAGGAAGTCATTTCTGAAAGTATTTGTGTGGAGTGTAGCCATGTATGGAAGAGAAACATGGTCGATAAATAGTTTGGACAAGAAGAGAATAGAAGCTTTCGAAATGTGGTGCTACAGAAGAATGCTGAAGATTAGATGGGTAGATCACGTAACTAATGAGGAAGTATTGAATAGGATTGGGGAGAAGAGAAGTTTGTGGCACAACTTGACCAGAAGAAGGGATCGGTTGGTAGGACATGTTCTGAGGCATCAAGGGATCACCAATTTAGTATTGGAGGGCAGCGTGGAGGGTAAAAATCGTAGGGGGAGACCAAGAGATGAATACACTAAGCAGATTCAGAAGGATGTAGGATGCAGTAGGTACTGGGAGATGAAGAAGCTTGCACAGGATAGAGTAGCATGGAGAGCTGCATCAAACCAGTCTCAGGACTGAAGACCACAAAAACAACAACAACATCCACTGTTATTTTAATTTCCTGTAAAGATGTACTTCGAAGAGAAATATCCCCCTCCCAGATGATGCCTTCTCTCCCTCCATTTATCCCTCCTATCAACTCTGATTCTCATCTCCTCCTCCTTTCCTCTGTCCTTTCCCTGAGCTCCCTCTTCCCCCCCCCCCCATTTCATCCTGTTTTTCCCCGCCTACCCTCTCCCTACCTCCCTTCTCCCCCCTCCCCAGAGTCCTTTTGCATTCCCCTCCTCTGCCTTTCCCCACTCTCTCTTGTGTCTGCCCAGCCCTCTGTCTTATAGGTCCTCGTCCTCCATCAGCTCCTTCCCCCCCCCCCCCCCCACTTCGTTTTTCCTCTCCTTACCCCCTTTTCTTTCCCATAATCTGTCCAGGTTCCGCTCCCCCCCCCCCCCGTCTGCCCTTGGCTGTGGGGTGTCATTTGAGCCAAATTTTTAGTGCAGTGTTGGAGTGAGTGTTCAGTGTTGTGCGTCTTTCCAAAGTGTTGTGAACAAAAATCATGCTGTCGCTGGGTGTGATTTTTATATCTCTTGCGAACAGAAACCAGACTGTCGCCATGTTTTTTAATTGTCTGTCTAATATTTTACCTGTCTGCTTCCTGTGTATTTTGATAGCATCACCAACCCTTTGTTTTATGTTTTAAGTTCCACAATTTTCCGCTATTTTACCATTTAAGTCACCGATTTTATCTCCTGATTTTGTTATTTATTATCTTCATCTTATCTTCATTATCTTCATTATCTTCATCTTATCTAAATTCGGTAGGCTGTAGAGCGGCGTACTACGCTGCTGCGCTGCACCCATAGACTGTGCGGCTGGTCCCGGCGGAGGTTCGAGTCCTCCCTCGGGCATGGGTGTGTGTGTTTGTCCTTAGAATAATTTAGGTTAAGTCATGTGTAAGCTTAGGGACTGATGACCTTAGCAGTTGAGTTCCATAGGATTTCACACATATCTGAACATAAGCTGCTGTCAGCCCCCCCACTCCCCCTCCGGGGGGAATCGAAATTCAATAAAGCAAAAAATTTGTGGAGGCATGGGACAAAATTTTTGTTTAATCAAACAGTATTTTATGTTTGTTAGTGAGGCTGTGCTCCGCAATTGCGATTTCTCTAGTTCTCTATTTTTAATATGCCGTTGGTGCTCTGCACAGCGGTTGGAAGCGGTACGACGTAACTGCTTCCACACACACAGGGTATATTATAAATTCCAAGGACCCTGAGGCCAAGATTGCCCTTAACAGGGCGCATCATCTCGTTAATTTTCTTAGAAGGACGAAAATTCAGTCTTATACCCCGTCTCCCCAGGACTCATCCTATCTTACTGGATATAGCTCCACAAAAAGGAAGAACCACAATCGGTGATTCATCCTGTGAGTGTTCAGCATTTTCACGTTTTCTTTCCTCGGAGAACGCTGCTTTCATATCGTGTGCACCATAGCGTTTTCTTCGGAACACGTACTTCAGATGGTTAATTCCTCGTCGAAACTGTTTCTGCTCTATGTACCGATGTGTTAAAAACGGCTCTCTTCTGACCAGGATGCTGGAAGATTGTGCATTACGATATAAATCGGTATGCGTCGGTTTGCGGTTTATGGCTATCTTCGGCAGCTCGAGATTTTAACCCGAATTGACCCGGCAAGAAAACCGAGAATGTTTGACATATAATTTTTTGTGTCATCTATGAAATTTCGTTTTTGCGTCATGACACGTTTCGAAGCTGACAGACTCATTTTAGTCAAAAGTATATCCCCCCCCCCCCGACACACACACACACGTCCCCCACGGATAAATTTGGCGGATATGATTAGTGGTGAATGTATTTAATGTAATATTGGGTTGCGAGTACGTTATTTCAATACTGAGTCCTTGATCTTATATGTTGCAGTATTATTTTTCTCCTGTCTCATGTCCAAGGAGTTAAAATAAAAAAGGTTAAAGCAAAAGGAAAGTAAAGAGAGAGGCAAGATATGTTATAAACTGGTGACGCAGTATAGTACAGCGAGGTATAATTTTCAGATTGTATATTAATTAGAAATCAATTTATGGCTTGGAGAATACGATCCTGTCTGCTAGAAATAAGGCAGAAATGTAACACAGTGGACTTGATTATGGATGCAGGTTTCGTTCCATTGTCAATCATTCTCCTTTCCACGTTTTTGAACACGTTGCTCTCCCAGGCAAGAATGGATGACGTAAGACAGGAAACATCTATTATTGCCTTCTTCGCCATACTGTTGTCAAGTTAGATGTAGTCCGACTGTTGTGATAACCATAGTCCCTCTATTTCGCTAAGTCATACTATGAAATACAGTCGGACACTAAATTCTACATACACCCCCAGTTCGTAGCATTTATTTACAGCTTGGATGCACAGATGTAGACGTGCAACTCTGTGCCTGTGTCCATGTCCACAATAACATAAACCAATGTCTTCAGAAGCGTGATAAATGCTACAGTGTTTGTTTACTGCGGAACAGAAGTCAACATACATTTCGAGTCTGTCGTTAGTTGCAAGAGAGACTTTGCAGTGAACACAGTGCAAGGGGTGTGGTTTCTTGATATAATAAACGTGTATTCCAATACGTAATTCAGTCGCGTAACATGGATTCGAAAAAAAGCGAAATACCAGTGGAGGCGAGGAAAGATATTAATGAGCTCAGTAAAAAGGGCTTTTCACTGCGGAAAACTGGGGAAATGGTTAGAAGGAACCATGGAAGTGTCCAAAACGTAATAAGAAATTACAGGGATTGAGGAAGTGTGGGAAACAAAGCTAGATGTGGACAGACACCAAAATTAACAGGGAGCGCCGACACATCATTGGAAAAGTGAATGCGGATCCCAGAATTACAGCTACGGTGTTGGCATTAGATGTCGCAAACACTAGTGGAAACAATGTTCATCCCATAACAGTACGAAGACTGCTGCACCATGATGGATTTGAAAGTAGAGCAGCAAGGAAGAAAACTTTCATAAGCAGGGTAAATGAACAGAAGAGCCTAGAATTTGCAAATCTGCACCGAAATAAAGATTCCACGTTTTGGAGTACAGTACTTTTCACGGACGATAGTAAGTTTAACATCTTCCAGTGTGATGGACAGCAAAAGGTGTGGTGAAAAAGGAATGGAAGTTGGAAGAAGAGAAATCTTGTCCCATCAGTGAAGTGTGGTGGTGGAAATATTTTTGTGTGGGGTTGCATGTGTGGAGCTGGAGTTGGGAATTTAGTATTTATTGAAGGTAATATGGATAAATGGAAATATCTCATATACAATGGAGAATCTGAAGCAATCTGCTGAGAAACTGGGACTAAGAACAGACAATGACCCCAAGCATACGGCCATGGTCGTAAAAGAATGGCTACTTTACAATGTACCAGAACAGTTGCTTTCGCCTCCCCAGTCATCTGACATTAACCCAATTGAACATCTTTGGGGAGAACTAAAGCGCAGGAGAAAAAAATACATCAAAAGCAAAAATGATTTAAAAGGAGCCTCAGTGAAAGTGTGGAATAACTTTACACACCTGTACACACAAAAAAATTGGTGGAATCTATGCCTCGATGTTTGGAAGCTGCGGTCGAAGCAGGAGTTGGCAATACAAAATATTAAATTGGGCCTGAAAATGAAGAATATCATTGTGTATGTTTACTTTGGTACCTGACCATTCTATCATTTGTATGCTTTAAGATGTCAGTATATGGAATTATTATTAATTATGCAGTATATCTGTTGTTTCTCCGTTCCTAACATGTCTGTTTATGTCACAGAAAGTGAATACATAATATTTTAGTGGTTTATTTTTTTACTTCAAGTGTTATTTTTAAGGTGCACGTAAACTTCTGTTTCCGACTTTATAATGTAACCCTTTGTCCTACGAGTTTTTATAATGTATGAACTGACTGTTGTGGTGGTGGTTAGTGTTTAACGTCCCGTCGACAACGAGGTCATTAGAGACGGAGCGCAAGCTCGGGTTAGGGAAGGATTGGGAAGGAAATCGGCCGTGCCCTTTCAAAGGAACCATCCCGGCATTTGCCTGAAACGATTTAGGGAAATCACGGAAAACCTAAATCAAGATGGCTGGAGACGGGATTGAACCGTCGTCCTCCCGAATGCGAGTCCAGTGTGCTAACCACTGCGCCACCTCGCTCGGTGAACTGACTGTTGTGCGTATACTATATATGCAGTGTAAGAAGACTCTCGGCGAAGTTGGTGATGAGTCTACATGAATCATCTTTAGCTACATGTATGGCCCACTTTAAACAACAGTTTCATAAGAACTGTGTGTTCTTGCCTCCAAGTCCTCGTAGTTAGGATCCCTGAGCATTTCTGTTAAGGGGCCCTCCCACGCTGACAATGCACCAAAGTATTGACTTTCTGAGGATGAGTATTGGCGTATTGTCAATGCCAGAAATATTGACAGAACAGTATCGAGCGGCCAAAAAATATTACCCAGTTTGACAATATTTGCTGTTCAGTTGTTTGCCGTGTTTTGCGAAACAGATGCAAGGAGCTAGCGTTGTTTACGTTAGTAATTCCTATCAATCTTGAATTGCGAGTTACGTAGAGAAATAAACAGTTTACTGCAGTTTACTGCAGTTTACTGCAGTTTACTGAATGTTACAGGAGTAATCATTGTCCATGGAATCAAAAGTATATCGATTTTGAGCATCAGCCTCAAAGTGATTATACATTGCTCTGCCTGTTTTCTTTCATTGTCAAAATAGCTTCCAGAAATCTTTATTTAATTTCAAAATTCGTGGCATTCAGTACCGCATCGTAATGTATGATGTACCAAAATTCATTTAATACTGTATGGTAATGCAGAAGAGCGGCTGAGCGCGATGGAGAGTGTCTTGAAAGGAGGATATAAGATGAATATCAACAAAAGCAAAACGAGGATAATGGAATGTACTCGAATTCCGTCAGGTGATGCTGAGGGAATTAGATTAGAAAATGAGACACTAAAGCAGTAGATGAGGTTTCCTATTTGAGCAGCAAAATGACTGATGATGGTCGAAGTTGAGAAGATATAGAATGTAGAGTGGTAACGGCAAGAAAGGCGTTTTTGAAGAAGAGAAATTTGTTAACATCGAGTATAGATTTGTCGGGTAGTCTTTTCTGAAAGTATTTGTTTGGAGTATGGTCATGTGTGCACGATAAACAGACGAGAATAGAAGCTTTTTAAATGTGGTGCTACAGAAGAATGCTGAAGATTAGATGGGTAAATCACATAACGAATGAGGAGATACTGAATAGAATTTATGACAAGAGAAATTTGTGGCAAAACCTGATTAGAAGAAGGGACCGTTTTGTAGGACACGGACTGAGACATCAACGGATATCCAATTTAGTACTGGAGGGAAGCGTGGAGGGTAAATATCGTAGAGGGAGACCAAGAGATGAGTATAGTAAGTAGATTCAGAAGATTGTAGGTTGCAGTAGGAGGTGAAGAGCCTCGCACGGGAAAGAGTAGTATGTAGAGCTGCAAACCACTCTTCGGACTGAAGACCACAACAACAAAAACAACAACACAACGTAATGTAAGCATCTTGGCTAGATACTTTCCTCTTACTAACAACATAACTTGCAAAAATGGTTATTTCACTTCTAAATTCGTTGTATTTAGTACGTTACAGTAAAGCAACCATCTGAAACAAACCACTTCCCCGTAAGTGCCCTGCAGCTGTTTGAACAGGTTGACACAAGGCTACTGTTCAGATGAGTTGCTAAACCAGTTCCTGACGAAAGAGGAATCTAATGAAGACATTACTGTGGAATTTTGGGCATTAAAACTGAAAAATACGAGATCATAGGATGTCTGCCGCAAATCATATAACAGATATTTTGCTTGATGACCAGATGGCCACGTTATCCATTATCTATGTACTCTCCAAACAAGAGTAACACATAACACCTGCACAGAATAGTGCTGTACGTACCTCCCAGGGTCAAAATAGTGTGGGCTGGGCGAAAATGAAAGTTTATGTTCCATCTCAGGAACAGGCCATAGCAGCACACATGGTTATGCCTAATTCTGCAGGTTGCATAGTGTGTGTGTGTGTGTGTGTGTGTGTGTGTGTGTGTGTGCGCGCGCGCTCGCGCATTTGTGAGTAGTGAATGAGGACAACTGGGCCACTGCAAAAGGCTTATGTATATTCAAAGCTGCTCACACCTCATGACGATGAAAGTAGTTCACCACCTGTACGTATTTGAGCTGGTAATTATGTGGAATCACTGCGCAATAAAACACACTTTTATAAATAAATAGCATATTTAAAGTAAATGATATTCAGATTACAAAAGGGCATTTGTTCCTGTTTCACCTCAATAAATCCTCTGAGTGGGCCTTGAAGTTCTACCGAGATATTTTACAGAAAAGGTTTATGTTTAATATTTTGAATGTATAAAATTCTCTGTTGCATTGCAGGTAGTTCTTTGAACAAATCTGAATTTAATTTTCTTGTTGTTTAGTTGAAGTTTTCTAATGAATTCGGCGACAAGCGAAAAGAAACATTGCAATCACTGAATTCTTCCCCAAATTATGTTTACTTTGTATTCCTACACATGCAAATTTATTTAAATGGTATTTCATGCTCCCTGTGTATAATCGTGTCTACGTATAAGAGAGAAAAATATCAGCCTAGCCTTCGAATACTACTGAATAGTGCAGCTAAAGAAATATGACTGTTGCACTCTACAACTTCAGCTTATGAAGTAAAGTTTTAACACACTACTTAAGAGATCAACTGAAAACACAATACAGCACTTGGCGGCTGCACAGTAAAGCTTAAGTGTAAAATGATCTACCAGATTAAAACAGCTTATTTTCAGACAAATTTTTCATGGGAGTTACTCTGAAGTTGGCAGATGTAACATCTAATTATTCTTACTACAATGACGAACACAAAATCGTACATTGCCACATTTAATTACGTTTCTAGAATTATCTCATAAGAAATAATCATTGGAGTTTTATAGCTATATGCAAGGAAAATCATATTACTTTGGATGACTTATTTGGAGACTCCTAGGGACACTGACTTTTATTTTCAAAACAATATTCGGTTATCAGATTTCCATGCAGTACATTTGGGCTGCTTTTGGTTTGAAAAGGACATTATAAAGCTTATACGAAACGACACATACCAAAGCGGTAAATGTCTGCTGGCAGATTTTACAAGATGCATATTCCTTTTTTTAGTTTGAAAAAATATATTAGCTTGAAGAATTTACACACAGTAACGTTGCAGACTAAAAGTGAAAAACTAAAATATTTCTACTTTGAAGAGTACAACATACGTACTCTGTGTCTGTGAAATACATGTCACTCTCACTAAATTATCACATCACCATAGAAAAGGCTATCTTTCGCTTTACATTGCGTTTTTACTTGAATATATCCTTGCAAAGTAGACGTTATTGCTTCATAGGTTTCTATAGCATTTTTACTTATGGTGCTGGAGGAGATAACTGCACTGAACTTTAAACGTGAAAAGTTTTCAATCTTATTATCTTCGTGAAAGGTTGTAGATTGTGATTAGGTTGGGGCCTAATAGCCCAGCTTAAATTGCTGCGAATGAAACTACAATGAAATCAGACCTTTTCAGCTGCTTACAGCGCTGATAAATATCAATGGAGAGAGTTGAGAATGTGTGCTCTGATCGGTACTCCAACCCGGGATATCCTGCTTACATGGCAAACGCTCTATCCGACTGGATCACCGACGACACAAAGGATAGTGCGACTGCAGGGACTTACCTCTGGCACGCTCCCCATGAGACCCACACTTCCAACTTATTGTCTAGACATTACATTTGTAGTGCCCATGCCCACTAAACTCATTACTCGCCGCAGTCAATCTACCGATTCCCGTAAGCGTTCGGGCAATGTGACTGCATCCGCACTGAAGAGATCATTGGCCGCTAAGCAAGAACAGATACCATCTACATATAGATAAGACTTACCGGCCAGTGATCTTCTTCAGTGCGGATGCACTCACATTGCCCGAACTCTTACGGGAATCGGTAGATGGACTACGGCGAATAATGGGGAGGGGCACTGCAAATGTGGTGTGTGGGCAGTGAGTTGGGAATGTGGGTCTTACGGGGACCTTGCTAGAAGTAAATCCGTGCAGTCGCACTATCCTCTGTGTCCTCGGTGGCTCTGACGGATGCCAGCTCGGTAGGTCAGCGTGTTCGGTCAGAGAGCTAATTGGTCCCTGTAATAAAAAAAAAAAAAAACTGAGTGAAAGGATCAACAACGAACTTGAACGGATCTCATGTGACGTCCGCAACGACCAAAAAAAGAAAAAAAAAAGACGGACAGAACGTCTGCTATGTAAGCAGAAGATCCCGGGTTCGAGTCCCAGTCGTGTCACACATTTTCAACTGTCCCCGTTGATATTTATCAACGTCTGTAAGCAGCTAAAAGGTCTGATTTTATTGTAATTTCATTCCTCGAGAGCTGCAAGATTACCAAAGGTATCTGTTCTTTCGGACATCTCCGAAAGAACAGATACTATCTTCATATAAATTGCTGCGAGTGAAACAAAACACCAGATAACTTCATCTACAAATCATAAGAAATTGCGAGCGAACAATTTTACTGGCAACCTTCATCGGACTCATGATTTCTCGTTATCGCATCCCATCGTTAATCACACGAACCTCTTGACCTCCCTGAGGCCAAGAATCTTGAAGTTACGCCTAGTCTTTCTTCGGCAGGAAGTGCGGGTCTCATAAATGTGTTTTGTTTTTCGATTTTGTCCTGGGTCATCATAAGTAATTTGTCGTATGATTCAGGGCTCATCCGAAAATAGTTTAAGAAACCTTTCCGGTCAGTGGTTCGGATTTCCGTCAACTGATTCACATGTTATTAGTCATTCCTTTTCTTTAACCACTTACGAACCCATCTCCTCTATTTAATTGTTTTCGATTGTTTTTTTGCCAGTGCTAGCATAATTATGTCATACATTTTCTCCTGGTTCGACATGTGGTCTTGACGAAATCGTATCGCCAACTGAAAATAATGAGAATATTATTGACGGTGTAAGGATCACTAAAATGTACTGGGGATTTGACATTACATTGTTGACAGTATTACTGTCAACAAATAATGAATGTATGGGAGTCCCTTTCCACTTTCATGTCGGCTATACGGAACGGTTAGGATCTTAGCAGTTCATCTATAAATGTTTTCGAAGTCGCTTGTCATGCTTCCTTCGTAAAGATTCGAAGAACTACAACAATAGAACTGATCGCATTATAGTGTCTTGTACGCGAAATTCTTTAGTAGTGCACTGCGTTTTCCCAGAGTCCCATCCATAAAATGTAAGTCTTCCACTCGCCTTCCCTGGTACTGATTTTACGTGGCGATTTCGTATCACTTCTTGACTGAACTGCTCTTAACGCTGTACCGCGGCTTTTCAGATGGGTGCCGCTGCAGGCAATTCGTTATCGTTGTTCATAGCCAATCAGTGATACTATATGTTAGTCGATGAGACTCTTTCAGTCTTATAATCTTTTTACAAATATCTCGCAGTTTTTTCCGACGGTGTGGTTAGATTGTCACGTAACAGCCCAGCTTAAATTGCTGCGAGTGAAACGAAATAGTAGCTAACTTTATTTGCAAATCATAGGAAATTACGAATGAACTATGTGACTGGCACCTTTCAACCTTCATCGGACCCATGGTTTGTCGGGATCACTTCCAGTCATTCGTCTCACGAATCATTACCAACAGCAGCACGCAAAGGAAGAGTCGCGGTACGCCTTAAGTACACTTTTACACAGAAATCTAAACACATACATAAACGTTTCTTGCTTAAAAGGCATTTACGTCATATCTATATTATGCATGCTTATGTCGTATTAGTGTCTTTATCCATCTCATCTTGTATTACCATGAAATATCAATCCAATCGAGCTTTGTGTAAGCTTTGTCCACTTAACATTGGCTGTTTTCATCGATGGAACACAATGTGTATGCAAGAAAATAGTTCTTGGAGGTTTACATCATACCGTTTTACTAGTCCAGGCGGTTTTTCAAAGATATCAGCATATATGAGTTGGGGGGGGGGGGGGTCGCCAATAGGCGAAGCGGTGGTGGAGTGGTGTGGGGGGGGGGGAGGGGAGGAAGAGCCCCGTCCCCCCTCTGGAAACTGAGAGTATACCGGGTGATCAAAAAGTCAGTATAAATTTGAAAACTGAATAAATCACTGAATAATGTAGGTAGAGAGGTAAAAATTGACCCACATGCTTGGAATGACATGGGGTTTCATTAGAACCAAAAAAATACAAAGTTCAAAAATGTCCGACAGATGGCGCTTCATCTGATCAGAATAGCAATAATTAGCATAACAAAGTAAGACAAAGCAAAGACGATGTTCTTTACAGGAAATGCTCAATATGTCCACCATCATTCCTAAACAATAGCTGTAGTCGCGGAATAATTTTGTGAACAGCACTGTAAAGCATGTCCGGAGTTATGGTGAGGCAATGGCGTCGGATGTTGTCTTTCAGCATCGCTAGAGATGTCGGTCGATCACGATGCACTTGCGAGTTCAGGTAACCCCAAAGCCAATAATCGCACCCACTGAGGTCTGGGGACCTGGGAGGCCAAACATGACGAAAGTGGCTGCTGAGCACACGATCATCACCAAATGACGCGCGCAAGAGATCTTTCACGCGTCTAGCAATATGGGGTGGAGCGCCATCCTGCATAAACATTGTACATTCCAGCAGGTGTTTATCAGCCAGGCTGGGGACGATGCGATTCTGTAACATATCGGCGTACCTCTCACCCGTCACGGTAGCAGTTTTGCTGTCCAGCGCCATCTGTCGGACATTTTGTGAACTTTGTTATTTTTTTTTTGGTTCTAATAAAACCCCATGTCGTCCCGAGCATGTGTGTCAATTTTTACCTCCCTATCTATATTATTCCGTGGTTTAGTAAGTTTTCAAATTTATACTGAATTTTTGATCACCCGGTACTTTTAGAAGTGACTGTCGGTGATTTCGCTAAACAGCAGCAATTCTACCACAGCGTGGATGATCACAATGAGAAATACTATGACTTTATGCGTGGATTATTTTTGTTTATAGTTACACTGTTCAAGGGAAATAGTTTCGTAGCTTTCGGAGCAGTTGCGTTTATGCTATTGCCTAACCTCAAAGCAATTCTGAGCCTCTGAAGAACTGTGATCATTCTTATGTCGATTCCTTACTGTTGTTTGGTACACACTGGGCTCCTGGTGACTATTCAGTTGTGAATGACAGGTCGTTGGACTAGCGACTGCTGTAGAATATGATAATGTTATTATGTAGGCGTACTTGCTCCCACCACAGCAAAGCCATTGTGGAAAATCGTCAGTCCCGTTTTCTTATACAGTCATAAAGACGTTATTATCTAGTAAACAGTCCATATTATACAAAAACATTAATTTCTCCTGGTTTTCAGAAAAATCAGTCGTTCAGTACTTGCTTTATTACAGTTTTGTGGGTCCCCCCCCCCCCCCCCCAGACAATCACCAGTCGTTTTGCTTTACGTATGCATTTATACAAGCCGGTGAGAGCCAGTATGGACCCTGGGGTAAGTCTCACAGCGACAAATTTGACACCCCGTGGTTTCGTTTACCTTTTTGAAGGTGTGTAAGTGAGCTTGATACAACAATTCCGACAAAAGAAGCACTCTTTATAACATAATACGTCATTTGAGTATTATGATAGTATAGGGTGATCAGTGCTTAAGTCAACTACGAGGTGGGCAGTTTTTTGCTCCACCGGCAGCTAGCCGGCGACGGTGCTGGCTGGGAGTATATATTCCCTCAGGTACGAGACCGTCGTTTGTATACAACTATTGCGCAGGTAGCACGTGTTTATTAGGCGGTGAAATCCAGTGTACGGAGTGAAAGCGCTTCAAGTGAAATGGCGAAATACAAGTATTCTATTCGCCAAAGAATATTCATGTACGTTTCATAAGTGCGTACAGAACAGCGTGTGCTGTAAGGAGATTAGTTCAAGAGGAATTTTGCTGAAGTTAAGGTTCCTAATTTCGTGAGACGGAAATGTTCTTGGTAGGAAATATAGACAAGCATGCTCAGTACTCACAGCAGAAACACACGATAATATTGGGCATGCTCTTGAAAGGTCTCCTAGAAAATCAGTTCGACGTCTTTCTCAACAAATGGTAATTTCCTATGGGTGAATTCAAAGTCTGCAATGTTACTGAAGTTACAGGCCTACAAATAACTACAGTGCAATTGCTTAAACCGACTAATGCTGAAAAAAATGCGGTTTTGTTAATGGATTGTGAATGGGGTGCATGACAGAGAAATTACCCATAACCCAATTTTATTTTTAGATGGATCATGTTTCTACCTAAGTGGGTACAATAATTCACAAAATAACCGTTACTGGAGTTTCGAAAACCTAACGTACCACACGAGGCAACCCTGCGTGATCATAAAATATGAGTGTCGTGCGCCACTAGTGGCGAGAGAACAACAGGTTCTATTTTTTCCAGGAAACAGTTAACACTGAGAGATACGTGGGAAATATTTTGCGGCCTTTTCTCGGCTAGTTAACTGTGAGAGAACGTGCTTTCCAGATCTATCAGCAGGACCCTGCGATGGCAGATACAATCAACTTCTCATTACAGGAAATTCATGGTTTGTTTGAAGATAGAGTTATCGCTAAGATGGCCTTCTCGTTCCCCAGAGTTAACCCCCTGCGATTTTTAACTCTGCGCCTGTTGGATGGGAGAGGGAGTAAAAAATTTCTTCACTCTGGCAGTTTCAAGTTACGTACAAGAGGTTTTTGGTACACATTCAGACGGGTACGGCTACTAGTACTAATTGATTGTAGTAAATCGCGACAGTGATAACAATACCTCTTTCAGTTTCTTTCACTTTGTATTTGGTAAGAAAACTGAACAAAAAGTGGAGTGCTACTTTTGGCAAATATTACTATGTTTCCTGCTCCGGTATTTGAGCAAAAAACATTGATGGCTCGTCTATTATATCCAAAAGTATTAGACAAACGTCCATTTTTCTTGCGAAAAATCGTTTGAGGAAGTTAGTTATCTTGGCTTTTCGGGATATAAGGAATGACGTTTTCCTTCAGCTGAAAGAACACGTTTCAAACAATCCTCCTATCGACAATCACTGTCATCAGTTGTAAACAGCTGTACTCAATGAGTATTTTAAAATAAGGCTGCATAATGAAGCGAGACTCCACAGCCAGAAACTGCACCGTGCTCTGATTAGGAGTTCCCACACAAAAATAGTTTTGTTTAATAGCAGGTATTATTATTATATTTGTTTTGAAAACAGAAATATGTACATATATGGGAGAACCTACAGGAGCAGAAGTTCAGCCAACTGCAGCTGAATTGTTGGTTTTGTATTTATTTGAGTGCCGTTCTTTAAAATTTCTCTGAATGTTTCTTAAACGCTATTGTTGACAAGTGAGAAATTAATGCCCTATATTTGTTTCATTGTGTAATCACAGTATCAGATTCCAAGATTCCTATGTTTTAAAATTGTGTTATCATCAGTTTTTAAGACGACAGAACTATTTTTCGTTTTCTGTCTCATACAGTGTTGCCACAGCATCAAAGAATTGGATTAAATTAAAGTTGATTCTAAAAGGTCATGGTCAAATGATACAGTAATAAATTGTCACAGTTCAAGGATATAAGTTTGCATAAGTGCTGTTTTTCTGTGACAGCATAATGATAAATGTTAAAGGAGCAAGGGCTAGATAACAAAACTCTAACACTGATTAAGGAAATGTTAACTGACACTAGCTCTAAAGTTAAATTCATGGGAGAAATTTCTGTACCATTTGAAATAAAGACTGCTGTTAGACAGCGGGATGCACTCTCCCCATTACTGTTAAAGTGTGTTTTGGAAAAGGTGATTACCGAATGGCGAGAGCAGAAGTAGAGTCAAAATATAGATCAATCAATCATGTTAGGCAGAAGTAATATTAGAGTAGACTACCTCGCCTTTGCAGATGATCTGGCAATTTTAACCAGGGATATTACCACAGCTCAAAAACAAATTGAAGTTCTTATATAAGTTGCGGAAGAATGTAGGATTACAAATATAATTCGAGAAAACGAAATATATGACATGCAACAAACAAGTACCAAAGTTGTTGAACACAAAATATGAAAAAGTTGAAAGGTTTTCTCAGTTTAAATACCTGGGGGAAACCAAAACATACAAGAAAACGGTCTGGAAAAAGCTGAAAACGAAGATCGCTGTCAAAATATGGTTAACTACTTGTACATTCAGATTAACACAAAATATTTACAGAAAAAATTAATTTCTAAGTTCAGTATACTTTGACATTTAGGTACTGTGATCAAACCTGAATCTCTTTATGGAGCAGAAACTAATTTCAAATAGAAAGAGGGAAACTGAAGAAAATCAAAAGGAAGCAAGAAAGAAAGATTATTAGGAAAATATTAAGCCCCAAAATTACTGATGGAAAAACCTATAGGCTGAGAAGTAATAATGAAATAGAATAATACACAGACATACACGATGGCATGAGAAATCGAAGACTTCAATTTTATGTGAACATTAAAAGAATGGTAGAATTCTACGAAAACAAAAGCAGAGGCAAAACTGAGCCAATTAAATGGATCGCTGCGATTGAGGAGGATCTTAAAGTAGCCAGTATAACTCACGCAGACGCTACACGTAGAAAAAACCTTCAGGCAAAGGATATTTGCTTGGAAAGTTGGTCAGACAGAAATTAGAAAACGGACTGGGACACTGTGGTCTGATAAAAGAAAGCGACTTCATTGTGAAAGGATGAAACAAATTTGGGCACAAAGAAAGGCCAACGACCAAAAGTGACATTGATGAATGTTCCATTGGGCCCATACGGGAATAATAATGAATGCGATGCTTGTGTTGCTATCATCAGTTCTTTCATTTATTTGTTGTGTTCATTGCTGACCTAAGGAATCTGCCGAACTTATGTGGCACTAGACCAGAAAGCGTGAAGTTTCAGTCAGCAGACACCATTTGTACCTGATAACATATCAGAAAAAAACAGCAGTTTCATCCTTTAACACATGTTATATAGCCCACTGCGGATCTAAATAAATTAATGTATTTCTATGACACTGATAATAGTCCTGTTAAACACAGGCTGTTTACATAATAATGAATTATCTTCGGAGGCAGGGCACTTAGAATGAGTTACGCGCTCATTCACCAAGGTTAGTACGTGAAACAGATAAACACAAATAGTACGGAATGCCTCTTAACGTACTTGTAATTCTTCACTCACTTCCCAATGCATGTACTCTATAATGATTTTGTTATGGTCGACAAAAACAAGCTCCAGGTGAATATGATGTACACACCGTACTGCGAAACATACAAAATGGTTTTCATGTACACTTTGCCTTTTTGTCCAGGATTCAGAGTGGAGTTATGGATTCTGCTGCAAAAGTGTGGGATTCAACAAGCTTTCATCTCGTATAAAGCGAGAGATTGGGAATTCCTACCAATTGAAACGAAAAATTCACTTAATTAAGCCTCTTTCTAATAACTGTGTGAAGATATAGATCGAAGGATTAAGATCAGTCAGTTAGATAGCTGGTTAAGGGGACCAGGACTGAAATTTTCGAAAACCTTTTTTGTCACCATCTGAAAGAAAATTTTATCCCGTTTAAAAAAATGTATTTTTTATCTACTTTTCAGGTGTTGATTTGGTCTTAAACGCTCTATGAACAAATGCCTGAAAACCAGCCACGCTCATGCGACAGGCAAGGAATATCACCATAAACATTTCTTGCCTGTCACAGTCATGGAAACAATAAAGCCAACATACAGGGACTTCACAGATACAAAATTACTTAGCAAATGTCAACATGGCCGTACACAAAACCCTAATGAGAGTTTCGACAGTTGCGTGTGGCAACGAGTACCAAAAACAGTGTTTGTTGGATTGACAGTACTCAAAATGGGTGTGATGGATGCTGTCATTCGTTTCAGTGATGGTGTAAACAGTAGGACAAAAGTAATGGACAAATTAGGCATCCACCCAGGAAATAATATGATAGCTGTGAAAGCCTTCTACTTACGTTTCAAATCTAAACTTTAATAATAAAATGGGAAGGTAGTGTTAATCAGAACTTAGGGAGAAGTTGTGATCTAAATAACAATAGATTTATTCATCCTTAACATCACAAGGCCACAAAAATGACTAAAGAAACGTCCGCAGCTCGTGGTCGTGCGGTAGCGTTCTCGCTTCCCACGCCCGGGTTCCCGGGTTCGATTCCCGGCGGGGTCAGGGATTTTCTCTGCCTCGTGATGACTGGGTGTTGTGTGATGTCCTCAGGTTAGTTAGGTTTAAGTAGTTCTAAGTTCTAGGGGACTGATGACCATAGCTGTTAAGTCCCATAGTGCTCAGAGCCATTTTTGACTAAAGAAACGTCACACAAACATTTTTATTTGACAAACTCTTTCACAAACGTGGGGTCTATGGTGAATAAAGTGATCAGCTGGGGATCGGCACACGACTCTAACCGGAACACTAATCGCTTTACCCGAATTCATACACGTGATTCCGGGTTATGGCAGAAAAACTATGCCACCATCAAGCATCTATATTCTACCATTCCAAAAAGGAAAATATGGTTCGAAAGAACAGGGTGCTGAGAAACATATATTGGAGTCCTACGCCGTAGCAGCGAATACCTTACCCTCCTGCTGGTCAGGGTCGCACACACCACGATGCGTTCGGCGACTGAAGTCATGGACGGCTGCAATCTATTATTAATGGTGAGCGCCCGAAAAAATGCAAGAACGCGGTCTCGCATTCGGTTAATTCGGAATGCAGGTACTTTCCTATGAGCCTCTGGAACCCCGGTGGATTCCATTGTGCAGGTGGACCCATTTGCTGGTCTGCCAAACCAATTTGACTCCGTGCCACAACTGTGTGTAACGGAATATGTCAAATGTTGAGATGGCCGACTAAAGACAAATAAGTACACCTACGCATCACTCATTGTGTGCGTGATGAGACATTGGAACCTGGCCGTCCGGAAATGTTTCCACCCAGGTCCCGCAGAAGAAATCGCGCTTCCTTCGGCCTACCATCGCCATGCGCTTTTACTGCACTCTTTTAAATCGGCACCCTATTCCTTTGAACACAGTTAAAGCTTACCATTATTCCTTCCCTAGAGCATGCAAGCAAGAGCGTTAACTACTGCCCACCATTTCATCAAGATGTATGAAGTCAAATCGCAATAAAGATCATATTCCCTAAGAACATGAAGCGGCATAACAACAAATCAGAAACGAGAGTGCCCTGCAATCTCTCAGTTGCTCTGACTGCCATAGATCTTCAGCGACTAGCTAAAGCTGAAAGGGTTGTGGAAGCCACCACTAAAGAGTCAAGAGTGAAGAAAAGGCTACAGAGGATAAAGAAATTATTCCAATCCATATGTGGCATACAGAAAACCAGTGCTTGACAGTATTGGTTAAAAACAGTCTTGGTTGCAATTTTGTTTTTTTTAATTTTCCAATGACGCGTTTCGCCTTATTTAGGCATTTTCAGGTTATCTTTTCTAGATGCACGCGAGAGGCTCCATGATCTGCATAATGCGCTCCCGTTCACACGATCGAGTAACAGAGTAAGATGGAGGCTCAGGTAGTAAGCTTAATGCCAGAAAAGATAACCTGAAGATGCCTAAATAAGGCGAAACGCGTCGTTGAAAAATAAAAAAAACTAAAACTGCAACCAAGACTGCTTTTATCCAATACAGAGGATAAAGAAGCGGCTGGCCAGCAAGATCATGCTGCTGGAATGTTCTGAAAGAGGCATATGGTGAGTCAAAAAAACTGAACATTCGTTTCTGATTTTCTAGTAACTACATTTTCAGAACATTAGGTACATATAACTTCACAATGGTTTTATCCGCGTTCACCGAATTTCTCTCAAGTGAAGAATGGGATAGTATCTTTGTATCATGCTTAATACATCCCAGAAATGATGTATGTTTGTCATTCTGTATACAATTTTAACGGTATTTTTAGACAAAATAGTAATGTGGCATAGTAAGGGTTTTTCTATATCCTTAGATATACTTCAAATTACAAAACGAGAGGCATAATGTGTTCCTATGTTGACAGCAGCCTGCCACACTTTGAATGCTGTTGGACTGATGATGGACCAGAAAATAGTACCAGAATGGGAAAGTGTATTATAAAACATCTAATAGGCAAAATTAATTCTTTAGCAGACATTTCAATAAATTTCCTTTTACAGCTTGAGCTAAGGTCATTCATTGTTGGTAAAAAAACCACAACTTCCTCCACAATGTATATCAAGAGTAATGTGCACTGAGAGTGAGGTATAAAAATGCAGCCCGTTCACGTCCAGGTCCCATTAAGAGAGTTCTTTGGTAACGCTTCAGGGTGATCAGTCGCCAATGCAACTACTTCCACATTGTGCGGATGGCTGACGTGGCTGGTGCTGCACCCACAGTTCGGCCGGCAGGAGGTCTGCAGTAAATACAGTACGGTTTGTCACGTTGCTTCTAACATACATAACATAAACACGTCAAAAGGAAACTAAATCACTCACGTTTATTAAGGAAGGAGATACTGGATCTGCCCCCCTTTGTTGTTCAAACAGTTCTGAGATGTGCTTAGAAAACTGTGACTAGACTTGTAACACCATAATTAATACTGTAAATATTTTTTACCTATTAATTCTGTTCAGTGTCAAGTATGTAATTTTCACATGTAATGTCTTTGACCCATTGTAATTAAGTGGGAAGTTGTGTAAGATGTTTTGTCTTTACTATTTAAATGCTTTGTATTATTTGAAGGAAAATGTTATATAAATATGTGGTTTTTGTGTTGACATGTTAATGTATTTAAATATTAAGATATTTTAAAAGATGTTTGTTTACACCTATGTACAAGCTGGTTCATACCTAGGGACTTGCACTGTGTACAATAAAACGCAGCAGTATTTCGCATTTGCAACGAAAATGAGTTGGCGCCCGCCAAAAAGTGGTTGGCGCGGGCTGAAAGATGGATGTGGCGCTCAGTCTGGGTGCCAAGTGAGAGAGCCCAGTCAGTCGGCAGCTATCTACTGGACAGTTTTGGTCTGAGCAGCAGTAGAGTGAGCTGCACAGGTGCCGGGTGAGGCTTCCAGTACCTGCATGTAATATGGAAAGGCCTCGCATGTGTGTACGGCTATAAAATGGTGCTCTATCAATGCAAAAGGAGCTAATGTTGGAAATGTCGTCACCAAGAAGAAGATAATACAGCCAATTACACCCAGAGGAGAGACCAGTAGCCGCTATGTACTCGTCACCGATATTACACAATCACTTCTGCAGTTATAAGTGGGCAGAATTTTGTCAGAGTATGAACCAGCACATTTAAGTGTTTTTTAATATGCAGTAATCAGGCAAATTCTGTGAAACTTGTGTCCAACTCTTGATTTGGTTGCTCTCATGATCCCTCTTAGAATGCACTCTACACAAATACTGACATCTGGGAATGTTGTGTGTTAAAAACTGATGAAAATGAATATTTGTTTATTTGCATAATTCTGAATGTAAAAAGATATCCAGGGATACTTTGTTTTCAATTGAAGTCAAGGGAGGAAGTTAGTGTTGCATTTATGAAAACCTCCATAATGTTTGATTTGTTTTTAATTCAAAGTATTTGTGCTTCAAAGATTTCCTGAATTTAATTCTGTCAGTGAAAATTACTGGTTGTGCTAATGACAAAAGGAAGCACGTCATTTTGAGGTTCGTTGGAGTAAAATGCATTTAAAGTCATACTTGAGAACTTGTATGAAAACTCACTGGCATTAACTGTTTTAAAAGTCCTGCAAGGTGAGTGAAATTAGTGAAAGGATAATACCAAAATTTACATTTTACAAACTGTCTCAGATAAGTGTGTTTAGTTTGCTTTAGGGTATTGGACTGTTTAAGGGTCCCCAACTTTGAGTTGCTTAAAATGAATAAACCATCTTGAATAATAAATATATTTATTGCAGTTGAAGTTAATTTTGAAATTTGTGTGCTTTGTGTGATGAAAATTGGAAAGCCAGTTTGAGAGCCTCCACCAACAATTTTCTTTATTGAAGATAAAGTTACTGTAATTGCCCTTATCCATAAAAACAGAAGCGATATAACTTGTTAATGAGTCCAAAAATCTTATTTCACGTGACTTTTAATAATATTTGTACTATTTCGAATCTAACTGTTGGAATAGGACTAAGTCTCTATCCATTCTGGTATAATTTTGACTTTCATAACTTTTGGTGATCGCATATTCATATATAATCAAATAATTACTATTGAGCAGAAATAAGCTGTTAACTGTTTCTATTAGAACTTGCATACACTATTTATAACTGCTAGCATCACTGTACCACTTGTCTGATAATAGCAGAGTTAACTGCACTTCCTTGTGTAAGAAGCAATAGTAGCTTTCCTTTATCATAACTCTATACAGATTATATAAAAGTAATGTTCCACATTACTATACCTAATTAGGCTGGCGGGCGTTTTTATTTCATTTGAGTAAACTAGTTTACTTAAAACATTTTCCAGATTTCAGTCTTTAGCTTTCTGGTTTCTTCTGTAGCACTGAATTCAGGTTCGATAAGCCAAACCCATTAGGTAACTCACGATCAGTTTTTCTTAAATCCTTCCAGAGGGTAACATTTACTGCATACACATTGTATGTTAATATAATACGCGATGCAGTATAGTGTTATAGACTCTACAGTTCCCTCTGAGAAATGACAGTCATTTCTTCGCTAATGTTTGTTTTAAGTCCATCTAAAGCGTGTGGATTTGATTTGTACACTTTCTCTTTTAATGCCCCCCCCCCAGAGATAAATATCGCAGGGTGTTAAATCAGGGGAACATATTGTTAGTAATAACTCTGTCTTGAAGCACGTCATGAATATCCTGTACAGACAAGCTGGCTGTGTTTGTCATGGAGACTCCAGCGAGAAGATCGCGATAGTACGTTCTCTCACACTAAATTAGCCAAAATGTTTTCCACATATCTCTGGCTGTCAACTGTTTCCCGGAAAAAATAGGGCCTATTATTCTCTCACCACTAATAGCGCTATAGTACTATTTTCTGATCAGCCTGGGGTACCTCGTGTATTACGTTAGGCTTTCAGAACTCCGGTAACGGTTACTTTGTCAATTAACGTGGCCACTTGGTTGGAACGAAGATTCGTCTCAAAATAAAGTTAGATGATAATGAATTTGCCCGTTAAGCACCCTAATCAAAATCCATTCACAAACCCGCAACGTGTTTTGCAAGGTCACCCACTTTAAGTTCTTGCACTGCAGTAATTTTATGCGGCTGTAACTCTGTACCGATATGTAGACAGCCTTAGGAAATTTCCATTTGATGAGAAAGACGTCGAAGTGATTTTGTAAGGAGATGTTTCTAGAGTATCGAGAGTTTCTTCTGTGAGTATTGTTGCTGGTTGTCTATTTTTCCTGTTCCTTTTCATGATTTTTTTCTTATCAATCTAACAATCATTCTCCGATTATGAACCTGAACGTCAGGTAACTCCTATCGAAATAATCTCCTTATACCTGATGCTGCAGGCACAAGTGAACCATACATGAATACTCTTTGGTGACCAGAATACTTGTATTTCGCCAATTACTCAGTACAATATATGTTGTTGCCTAACAAACATGTATTACATGCACAGCAATTCCACAAAAACAAAGGTCTCGCAGCAGAGGAGACATATGCTCCCCATTAGCACCGTCGTCGGCTAGCTGCCGGCGAGTCGAAGAAAAATGCCCACTAGGTGGTTGCGTTAAGGGCTGATCACGCTGTATAAGTCAAGCAGTAATGCACTCTTAACAGGACTCAGTATTCACAGACGGAAGCAACTATCCTGTTTGATAAATGCTGATGTAATGAAGTAAGCCGGGCGGGATTAGCCGAGCGGTCTCAGGCGCTGCGCTCATGGACTGTGCGGCTGGTCCCAGCGGAGGTTCGAGTCCTCCCTCGAGCATGGGTGTGTGTGTTTGTCCTTAGGATAATTTAGGTTAAGTAGTGTGTAAGCTTAGGGACTGATGACCTTAGTAGTTAAGTCCCATAAAATTTCACACACATTTGAACATTTTTTAATGAAGTAAATATTAAGCTAGCAGTTCGATATAAACAGCTACGGTTTGCTATCACTGTGGAGCCAGCATCTTTTCTCAAAGTAGCAACTCTTTTTAATTTCCTTGATTGAATTTAGCTGCTTTAAGAATGAATAATACTAAGCAATATAGTGGTAGGTAAATTAATGTTAATACAGTGTAAAGTCTACAATTTTCTTCTCATTTGTTGATGTTAATCTTGACTCATTCTGCATACTTGAATGTTTTCCTTCTTGATACGTTTTTCTCTCAGAGAGGATGTTGTGCATTTGCAGTAAACCGTACTTCGTAACGTGTGGCAGAATAGCATTCAGACACTGCCAACGTCTTCCGTCTAAATGCAGCACATGCTACATCTAACTTTCCTAGCTCACAGAATAAGCTAAACTCATTGTGGCTGTTTCTAGTATACACTTTTCTGCACGTGTTTTCTGCGCATCATTTGTTTTCGTTTCTGCATGTTCTCAGTACTGAGCAGCATCTGCCTGAGAAAAGCTGTTTATCGCATTGTCAGCATGGCCGCGGGAAATCTGTTTAGTAATTGTGGACTAGAATGTGTTTGCAATACGCTGAACTTTGCTGACATGCCTTGCAGTATCGAATAAGTGATTGTTTATTTCGTCACAAAACTACAGTGATCCATTTTATTCGACGTGGCCCTGGGTCAACATTTAGACACGGTCTATACTTCCAAATTCCAGTGACATCGTTCTTATAATTTTTAGGTGTGTAATACTGCGTTTTCTGATCAGTTGCACATATTCAAGTTGTTTTCGAATACAAATATTATTCATATTGAAAGTGTCCTAAAATTTTAATGAAACACATCATTTTATAAAGGTGGTGTTTTACTCTTAATTTGTCCCAGTTCAATGCATTATTCACCAGTATAAACTTTCCATTTATAAAATCTAAGCTCAGGGCTGAGGTGTTTAAGGGATGCACGGTTTATTTTAAAGCGTAGGGTACGTTAGGGTGAACATTAGTATCTCTCGGAAATGGTCCAATGTAAAAATGACTCCGCTCCCTCCCACGGATCCGTTTCTTGTGTTTCGTTGGTCCTTTTGTTACAGAACGCACATAATTTTTCATTCTACTGATACTTACGGGAGTTATATTTATAAGCCTGTACGTTGCATGACGTGTGAAAATTACTTGTAAAAATGTTGTTGATCTGCCACGCTCGATGAAATAAATTTGTTGTACGTAATATCTGAGGTGAATCCAGAAGCTCGTTAGCGAAAGCTGGAGTCAGAGAGATTGGCGAGAGAGATGGAGACACGTTTTCAAAAGGGTACAACAGCCAAACCAGAAGTGCTGGGTTGAAACTACAAGAATTTTTCAATGAATGAAACATAATTACTTTTGGTTCCGAAGAAGAACCGGTGTGAGTACCAATTTTATGTAAAACAATCCTCAGGGCAGCATATTAGAAGAAAATGAGGAAAAAACAAATGAAAGTTTCAAGGGTGTTTACAGTTGGCCATTGTGCAATAAAGGGACACTGGACACAAAAAGAACGCTGTAAATTTCAGTTGTTGTTGTGGTCTTCAGTCCAGAGACTGGTTTGATGCAGCTCTCCATGCTACTCTATCCTGTGCAAGCTTCTTCATCTCCCAGTACTTACTGCAACCTACATCCTTCTGTTAGAAGAAGGAAATGGCGCTGCTAAATCAAATATAGATGGCAACAAACACAAAATTTGTAGGAGTGAATACTGATTCTCAGTTAAAGTAGTGTGAACACACAAAGACACTTGCAAACAGAGTCTCATCAGCCCGTTACGCCATTAGAGTCCTATTAACAGTGTGCAACCCCCAGCGACTTTCAGTTACATAACATTCATATGACAGCTCCTAGCTGTGGGATTCTTTTCTGTGGAACGACTACACAAAATATGAACACACAAAACGGACATAAGAATGCAAAGCCAGTTCAAGGGTAAGAAAACCCTGGCCGCTAGAGCCCATTCGGGCGTTTAATTGCTACCGGCGACAACAGGTATCGAAACGGTAGAAAGATTTCCTATGATTCTCTGAGATTAAGTGCTTAACAACTTCTTGGAGTGCCTGGATTGTGATCTGCGACTGGAAAAGAGGCGGCTACGGCAGCGTATGGGTCTATTAACGAACTGACTCCGCAGTCCTATGTTATAGCATTGGTTGTTGACACGACAGTATCAAATATGGGGACTTTTGAAGCTGCTTGCGTTTTTAATTGAAAACGTTTTAGAGAAAGAGCTCTTACCTTTACTTTGCCGGCATCGAAAGTGATTTTGAGGGAAATATGGGACCGACTATAATAACCTTGAAAATGTCAAAACGCTTGTTATGGAGTCGGCATTAATAAATTCCAAACTGGAATTGAGTACTGAAAGGGAAAGAAGTATTTGAATCGTGTGGATGGGTCCCGAATTCTCAATTTTGTCCGTGATATTTTGAGAGAACAGTAACCTAGAGAGGACTATGGGGAACTTTTACAGTTAACTGCAGTATTTCTTGGAACAGCTCTATCGAGTGGAATACCTATCCGTGATTAAGAGATGATGTATCACACGAGGTGGGTGGCAGAAGTTATTTTTTGCTTGAAAATATTTGTGTTCCGTGATGAATCTGAATTATCATAACAAGAAGTGAGCGCAGTTTATGCTATTTGTATTTTCCTAGTCAACGTGTTTGACGTAGCGTCGCTCTCGGTGCCTTAAGCAGCCAAAGTACTATACACGAAACTGAACAAGTTTTATAAATAATATCAGGTTTTCGGTTGTGATATTTTTCGGGTTGTTTCACACAAACTGGAAAATCATCTATGGTAGCTGTTTCCTGATTCTGTCATTTAATTCTTTGATCCTAATTTGTCTTCTGATTCAAAAATGAGCTGGTTCACGCACTGAATGGCCGAGCGGGTCCATCAAACGAAAATACTACAATTATTCAGATAGGAAGCGACGAAAACCCATAAATAGTCAGTAACGCGGTCAAACAGATTGTTTATAGTGAAAAAAGAACCAATTTTTTCCAGATTTGGCTTGAGTGACGTGGTTCTTAACACAAATCCCTCCCAGTGGCGTGAGAATGCAGATTTCATCAACACTGTGGATCTGACAGTTGAAACGTCCCCTTAGAACAATTTATACATATGAAATGTCCGCTTAGAACAATTATACAAGACTGTGCTTAACCTGGCACACAATAATTTTAGCGCAACGCAATCTGACTATCAAAAAATCCCTGCAAAAGAATGGCCCTGACAAACATTAAACTATACCTTTCACAAATCACTTACCTCACAAAAATCTTCGTTGCTCGAACTACTGCAATACAGCGAGTGCCACTACTGCCAGCTAAATAAAAGATACAAACTACAGAAGGCACTAACTACTGATAGTCTTAGCAAATGAAAGATTCTAATAGAGAACAAACAATGTATTTACCTTAATAGTCATCAATAGTCATAATATATACAGCAGCTCATGACATCAATTTTTACAAATTTCAAACTCCGCCATCTCTCTCCCCACGTCCACCACTGCTGGCGGCTCACCTCCAACTGCCCAACGCTACGCGCTGTTAACATCCAGCTATAGCAGTTCATGACAACAATGGCAGACAACAATGCAAACTAGCCACAGACTGCACACAGCACAGCCAGTGATTTTCATACAGAGCGCTTCGTGGCATTACCCATATAAAAATCTAAACAGCCTACTTACATAGCCCCCATGCTCCCCACAAAAAATTTTACAAAATATTTTTGGGCAGTGGCCAATACATATTTGTTAAATTTTTTTTTTTTTTTTTTTTTTTTTTTTTTTTTTTTTTTTTTTTTACAATTACAAGAACATCGAAATCAAATGCACACAATTATTGGTACAATGTTGGTCAGAAGCTAAAACTTTCTCACAGTCCATAGAGACAGTCCTGATCATTCATCATAATAGTAATTACAGTTTTTGTTTTTCACAAAGTATCATTAGTAAAAGAAATTGCACATAGAAGTAGTGGATTTCCATGCAGTCTTGAAGAAGTAGTGTTGTCCTTCCAACGGTAAGACAGTGCTGACTCTTGACATGCTGACAGGTAATGGGCCACAACAGAGCAAACCCACAGCAGAGTCATTCGAAGTTCTGACGAATATTGGTAGGTAGGTCATCACAGAGTAGACCCACTGTAGTCCTGGTAGAGAATGTGGTGGGCCACCAGAGATGCAGACCCACTGTAGTCCTTGTAGAAGTTGTGGTCAGGCCCACTGTAGTCCTGGTAGAGATTGTGGTATTGGTGGGCCACCAGAGATGCAGACCCACTGTAGTCCTTGTAGAGACGGCCAGCAGCCATCTGTTGCGACTGTGCGGGTGCACAATCACCAGTGAAGAGTCTTGCAGTTAATATAACAAGTCCATAACCACCACTTGTGCACTCACAAAGTTTTTGGAATTGTCCTGAGAACCAGCAATGCTGTTATCCAGTCCCTTGCTGAATTATTAACACACGTGCAAACACTATCAGTCCCTACTTCTCACATATTGTCCATATACTATGACCAACAGAAATGTGTGCAGTGAGATGGAACTTACAAGTTACTTAATTTGATCAACTACTGTCAATTACAATTTTATAACATAAGAATACAATGACAAAGGTACAAAATACATCATTAAAAACATAACAATACAGATAATATTTGTGGTAATAGGGGCTTTACAAAAGAATAGAAATAAACATATACATCAGTGTTACAGGAATGATGACATGAGTACATACATAAAAGATCAGAATAACTTTTGAAACGTCAACTTCACACATGAGCATTAAAACAACACAGAATAAATAATGTCTAAGCATCTTTACAAAGAAAATAACAGAGTATTAGAAAAATTCTACAACATAGCTCTCATCAGCTAAACACATAAAGACAGGAAAAACACAAATACACACGGGTACCCAAACACATAGTGGGATAACACAAATGGAAAGGACAACACACATTTACATATTGGGAAAAAGCAGCAAAGAGGAAAGGACAGGGTTTCTTTTACTGCAGTATTTTGCTTGGAGATCTCCCTTCATTCCATAGATCGTTCGTCTTATTTCAACCTTTGCTTCCACCAAAAATTCTATCTAAGCATGCTTTCTGTATTTATATGTTCACACATTGCTTACCTCATCATTTATTTCCAAGAAAATTCTACCTATACCTCGTTCCTGTATTCTATTCATATTTCTTTAAAAATAATTATTTCTGATTGTACAATACTCATTGGGGCCCAAATCTTTCTTCGCAATGCATTCTTTACCTATTCTCCATAGTCAGTTTCTTATATAGTCTACCCCCTCTTAAGCTAACTTAAATCTACTGAGCCCAGATATATATACCAAGGGATGAGGCAATGCAGCATCACAACAAATCAACACAAACAGAAATGACAAAAAATGCAAATTGGCAAAGCTAGCAGCATAAATTAGCAAAGCAAGTGCAATATTACAACTAATATAAGGCAATGCAGGAAACAAGAAAAACTAGCTTAGAAGAGTAACACAAAGTCAAATTCAGTAACACTATACCTGACAAACAGCAGCAACTTATACCTAAACATGACATAGCGCAAGCAGAAAAAATATTACAGGAAAAACAACAATGCAGACAAGGGAAATGTCTATTCACATCTTAATGTCTATGTAATTAAAGTGGTGCACCATAACAACTTATTGTAAAAAAATATTACCATGTACTTGAAAAGAAAATCATGTTTTACTGTTACGAGTTCCTTTGTATTGTTCTTTCCTTTCCAAGTGCTCCTTTTTAAAGAATGTGGATCATAAAATAATTATTTAATAGATCTGTTGACAGAAAGTGTTCACATTAGCAAATGCATTTTATTTTATAAAAGCAATGCTGCTACACAGCTGGAAACCAGACATCAAATGAAATAAGCAATTACGCAAACCAAAGCATAAAAATGTCATTCAGTAGTCATGTGACATTTCATTTCATAAGTTAATTGCTCTCAACTCTCGTACAAAGACTCTTGTCATAATCAGGTGTGCAGATGTAAAAATATTTCTTGTCATTTTGTTAGGCATTTCAGTAAATATCATAAATTTTTAAGTAACGAGGGTGTCGCATTAGCGATGAAAGGCACATCCTAATGGCTTGTTCTCCAGGTGTTTGACACAGCTGTGTGCCCACAACGCATTACAAAAATCATATG